>NC_044329.1:78508763-78811793 GCF_007399415.2 Gopherus evgoodei
TTTCCCCAACCTCCCCGCACTCACCAACAGTGGGAAGCAGAGCACCACAGCTGGGAGCTGGCGGAGTGGAGTGAACTGGGGCCGGGCTGCTCCGCTTCCAGCTGCTGCCGGTGAGTGCCTATCGGGGTGGGGGGTGGGTGGATGGGGTCGGAGCAGTCAGGGGACAGGGGGGTTGGGGTCCTGGGGGTGATTAGGGATGGGGGTCTCTAGAGGGGACAGTCAGGGAACAAGGAACTGGGGGGGCAAAGCAAGTTTGATATAACGCGGTCTCACCTATAACATGGTGAGATTTTTGTCTCCCAAGGACCGTGTTATACCGGGGTAGAGGTATATATCAATGTTTATAAAGCTGTCTCAGCTTCTTGTATAAAAGATGCTATAGTTGGAAAGTAGTATTTGTAAACTGCAGAACAATAAAGTCCCTGTAAAGTCTCAAAGTTCAGTGCAGAGGCACAAAGTTTTAGTTTGCTTTGCTTGAGCTCATGGAATTGAAGCACACTCAAGATTTTCCATTAGTTACCTCACCTCTTCTTATTTGATAATCTTTGACACAAGCCTGTTATAGAAGGAAGTGGCACTGATAAGAGATAAGCAACAGAATTAACCCTTAGAAGTAAATAAAATGAGGAAGGGAAAAAATCAATAAAAAGAGCACCAAGAGCATTTCACTTTGTTGATATGTGATATCAGAATAGATGGGATTCCTGCGGTTCTAGCTGTGAGCAAGAGAACTTTCCTGAGACCAAACTGTCTGATGCAGGCAAGAAAACATAGCTCTGTAGCCCTGTGGTGGGGTGCCATGAGCTGTTTCAAATTGGGTTCTATTAAAGCCAACACCTGGTCACCTAGAACAAGCAGGGCACTGAGTGGCTTTAAGATAGGAGGGAACTGGTAGCCTGATGAGTTAATGAGGTAATTAGCTCACCAGCTGGAGAACCCAGGAAGGAAAGCAGGCAATTAAAAAAGCTAAATCAGGTTGCTGAAAGGACTCTCCTCCTAACTGCTGCTATATGGCTGTATTGTGCCTGGAGTTTAAGAAGGAGATAAACAATAAATGCACATGGTGAAGATACCTTGGTGGACCTGTGTGCTGCTCAATTAACCAAGAGGACTTGCCAGCCAGGATTTTCCAGGAGAGGACAGGGGAGCCTATTCACAAGTCCTTAGACCTTCCTAATGCGAAGTGTTAAATTAGATGGTTGAAAATAAATGTAAATGTAAGTACCCAAATATAAAGTATGGTGCTAATGATAATCACACAGAAAATGTGACCATTCATTCATGCTACATTTTCTTACACTCCATTGTTTATCAGGTTGTGTGGATTGTAAACTCATTGGGGTAAAGGGCTTTCATGTGATTCTATTCTCATCTACCATGGCATAAAACCAGTGTATAATGGGGTAGATTTAGTTTCCTTGCATTCAAGTAGATTGTACCTGTTGGCATTACCCAGATGATAACATAGCCATGTGCAATTGAAGTGCAGCGTGGAAGCTGGTTCCCGCCAATTGCAGTTTTTCCAAAATATCACATAAGTGCTACACTGTATTCCTAGGGGAAGTCTGCGCCTAAAAATTCTGCACACAATATTTTTAAATTCTGCATATTTTATTTGTCAAAATAACACAATATAATCACTCCGGTTTCAATCATTTTGATTATTTATTTCAAAATACCTGTCTGTAACAATAAAGACAACAAAAAAGATTCCCCTGGGAATAGAGTTAAACGCAGTCTACAACAACGCAGTTCCTGTTTCTCTGTTATGTTTTTGTTCGGCACCTCAGTCTGGGTGTGTCACACATGTCAGCTGGGCACATCTTGGGGGGAAAATTCTGCCCCGCTGGTCTTTTAGTTGAATCTCATTTTTTCACCCTACCCCTGTAAGATTGCCATATAGAGGTTTCTAGGATACAGCCCAGATAAGGAGGAAGGGCAGCTGGAGAAGGAGTACAGATGGAGGATGCTGGAGGGGGTACAGTTGATGGGTGCTTGAGGGGTTTGTATGTGTATGGGGAGGTGCGTATTTGGGAACAGGAGTGCCACCAGCTTTTTTATCGCCCTTGGCGGCGGAAAGTCCCACTCCCGACAGAAGCGGCAGAAGGTCCCACCCCTGAAATACCACCGATGATCATGGTGGCCAAAGATTCATCTGCTGTGATCACCACCCCCCAAATGTTAGTGCGCTAGGCAACTGCCTAGGTCGCCTAATGGGTTGCGCTGGCCCTGTTTGGTGGGTGCTGGAGGGGTCTGTGTATGTGCTGGGAGGTGGGTGTTTGGTGGATGCTGGAGGGAGTTGCACGAGGCCCACCTGTCACAGACACCTGTAACCCCTTCCCTACAGAGCCCAGCTTTGGGGTCAGACACCTCCACGCCTCCCTTCAAAGCCCAGCTATGGGGTCCCTCCCACAGCCCAGACACTTATATCCCCTTTTCCCCAGACTCCAGCTGCATGGCCTGACACCAGCATACCCTCCTGCCAGAGTCCTGGGATCCAGAGGGAGAAACAGCATGTACACACCATGCACAATCAGTTGCACATATACAAAATGGGAAATGACTGCCTAGGAAAGAGTACTGTGGAAGGGGATCTGGGGGTCATAGTGGACCACAAGCTAAATATGAGTCAACAGTGTGATGCTTTTGCAAAAAAAAAGCAAACATCATTCTGGGATGTATTAGCAGGAGTAAGCAAGACACGAGAAGTAATTCTTCTTCTCTACTCTGCGCTGATTAGGCTTCAGCTGGACTATTGAGTCCAGTTCTGAGTGCCACATTTCAGGAAAGATGTGGACAAATTGGAGAAAGTCCAGAGAAGAGCAACAAAAATGATTAAAGGTCTAGAAAACATGACTTATGAGGTTAAAAATTGGGTTTGTTTAATCTGGAGAAGAGAAGACTGAGAGGGGACATGATAAGTTTTCAAGTACATAAAAGGTTGTTATGAGGAGGAGGGAGAAACGTTGTTCTTAACCTCTGAGGACAGGACAAGAAACAATGCACTTAAATTGCAGCAAGGGCGGTTTAGGTTGGACATTAGGAAAAACTTTCTGACAGAGTGGTTAGCACTGGAATAAATTGCCTAGGAAGGTGGTGGAATCTCCATCATTGGGGATTTTTAAGAGCAGGTTGGACAAACACCTGTCAGGGATGGTCTAGATAATACTTAGTCCGGCCATAAGTGCAGGGGACTGGACTAGATGACCTCTCGAGGTCCCTTCCAGTTCTATGAGTCTCTGCTGCTGGTCAGACTGGACTTGTATGGAGTTTCCTGCATGCCACCTCCTTCCTTCAGGGTGTGCTGGGAACCCTCCAGCTCCCCCTCCCTCCTGGCAGTGTCCTCTATTTGTGAACTGGGGAGCTGGGCTCTGCCAGTCTGTAATATGAACATATGCTTGTTTGAAGGTCACTTATGCTTGTTTCCATGGAGTACTTGGTTCAAAAGTGCTCCTGCTTGGAAATGACAAACATTCCCGGATGAGCTGCAGTTCAGTTTTAAATAGAATGGAGGGGATTCATTGTGGAGTAAGGAAAAAAATAATATAGTTACTGGCTGGATTCAATAAACAAAGCATAGTGGTGTTAGACGCACACCAGGAGCTGCAGCCAGATATCACCATAAAAGATGGAGATGTTTATAATCGGTTATTTAACACACCCTTATAGGTTTGTTGTATCATTTTAGTTTTCATCCATACTTTCTTTCCTTGCCAAAAACTGTTGTCTGGAGCTGAAGTAAATAATTAGTTGCATTTGGAGGTAAATTGAGGGACCTGTTTAGAAATCGCTTTACCCAGAGTGGCAGCAAAAGGATTCATTTTCCTTCCTATTAATGCTGCTCAATGACACCAGATATTTTAGACTGCTCATTTGTAACATTAATCCTTTGAACATCTTCTGTTTCAGAGAAAACTATAGGCACGTTATAGAGTTTCTCATACTTGAATCTAAATTAAAGTTCACAAATGGCAGTTTACTGCATCTTGAATAATGATGCATTATGTCATCCAGTTGATAAAAAGAGAGCTAATTATGCATAAACCAGTTCCAAGGGGAAAAAAACGTACTGATGTGTTGGAGCCTGAGTACTGAAAAGTGGCAACATGACTTCAACACTTCCTTTGTGCTCACAGTACTGCTGAAACCATGGCCACAGTTAAATGGCTCTTTCAGAATACCCTTTTATTCCAGAAGTGAAAACAGGCCAGTCTACTTTGAGTTAGGCTGCTAACAAAGTCATGAAAGAGATGTATAAAAACAATAGAACATTGTACATTCTGTGAGATTTTTACAAGTTTTATGAACCAAAGAATGGATCCATTGGCTGCATGTGCCGGGATTGTTGGTTTGGGGGTTTTTTTTTGGTGTTTTTTTTTTGGTGCCTGAGTCTGCACATCCACAGAACCAACTCCATTGCTCTATGGGGGATGGGCGAAAGGCTCAAAAGGTGCCAGCTGTGAATGTGTAACAGGACTGTATTTGAGCTCTTACAATCAAATTTGTATGAACTAAATATAGCCACCCACCACTCCCCTATCCACTGCTAAGATCTTTGTAATAAAGTGTTTATTTTCTCTTATTGTAGCTAGGAGAGGGTGGGAAAATGGAAGAATGGATTAATTGCCTCCTTATATGGAAATCTTGCACAGTGTTTCCATGCAGTATGCTAATAGTGACAGAAATAATTTAATGCATCACTGATGAGTTGTGGGCTTACTGTGGAAATGTGAATTAAAGCTTCAGTGGAAAGAATTGCAAAATCTGTGACTGACTGACTGCTGAGTATGGTCATGAAGAAAGTTTATATTTAGAGATCAGTGTGGAGAAACAGTTTCACCACTGCCATAAGGAAGTTACAACTGCAGTGCTGTCATCCTTCATTTGTGACGCTCCATTGAAAATGAGTTGTGCCTGCTTACCGTAGCCCCATATCACCTAACTATATTTTCTCTAGGGTGACCAGATGTCCTGATTTTATTGGGACAGTCTCAATATTCGTGGCTTTTTCTTATGTAGGTGCCTATAACCCCCACCCCCCAGTTTTTCACACTTTCTATCTGGTCACCCTAATTTTCTTCTATAGGTTTTATTCCATCTTACTTGTGAGAGGAGTCACACTGTTATAGCAATGGCAGCAGCATTGTGAGGGCTTAACTCTAATGTGTCTGAAAACAAAACTTTGCTTGGCCTCAGAGCCTCTCTGTCAACCTACTTTTTCTGTAGCTTTGCAGTGCAGTCCAGTATTTTAGAGAGTGATCTCACCTGCAGGAAGCATTGCGGCTCATGTGGGAGCATTTACTGGGTGGTAAATCAAAATATTGTAGAGACCAAACCTTTTATTACTATTCCCACATTAAAACAGAACTAACTTTTGCAGCTGTCTGGCTCTTATATGGACATTGGCAGTAATCATGATTTCTTACTGATTTTCTGGCCATTGTTGGTCATTCGCATGTCAAAAAGATCATTGGAAAGAGTGCCAAGAGAATAGCAGGAAGAAAATATTTTTTTCAACCTATTGGCCTCACAAATGTCAATGGGTTGGGAAAGAATCCTTTCACTGTGGCACTGAAGGTGTTTTGAGAGGACTCCCCCAAGACACCGTGATAATCTTTTACAGAAGCCTCACCCTGTCCAGAAATCAGCCCATTCCAGAAAAACTCCCAACTGCATCATCTAGATCTGCTCATGCTGATAAAATGAGCTTCTGTTTAATGTTGTCCTCTGGAGACTTGCACAATGAAATAAATGTTATGACTTGTGAGCAGTGAGTTTGCCAGATTTCTAACCCTGTCCGTGAGCATTATCCATTAAGAATCAGAGCTGGGATGGAGACTCCAATAGAACTTGTCAACCCCAAGCAGCAAGAGAATTCCTTTCAGATCCAAAATTTTCCAGTTTTGTTTCTTTTCCCCTGTTGCAATAGTAGCAGCAGCACCAGATAGGAGGGCAAATAATAAGGGTAACAACATGCGGGATATGTCTCCATTAGTAGAAATCTGAAAATCTTCCTACATACTTGATTAAATATACTTTACAAAGCTTCTGTGGTAATTATGAACAAACTGTCAAACTGGAAGAAAGCCACTGGCATGGAGGCTATTTTATAAGGTCACTTCAGGAAGCTTTTTAGAAAGAGTTTTTTTACATTTAACTTTTCAACAGAACTTCACCTGAAAACGTGACTTTAACACAACCCCTTTGTGGATCACCAAAACAGTTCAGAAAGAACAAATTGTCAGTAATTTAGATGATTGTTGAGCCAGTTCATTATCTCTCTCCAGACCAAAAAAAAGAAATATTTGAAAATCTGATACTTGAGGAGTGCCTGATGGTATGCATTGCTCTCTAGTGTAGGTCGGTAGAATGATTATGAATAGAGTTTGTCACTTTTTAAAAAATAAAGATAATTGAGAAAGGATGATCACTTAAATGGTTTATAGCAACAGTCATTTACTTCCAGCATGGCTGTCAGAAGATTTAAAGCTTTTATCTGTACTGTGAAATGAGAGTGCTTTTCTGAAGTAAAGTGGAAGATGACAACTACATTGGTAAACATTTTTGGATCCATATGCTTTGTGTTTCTTAGGATGAACAGTCCATATTTTTAAAATTTTAAATATTTTTTCTACTGTTCCCTGAAAAGCTCTATCAGTCCAATGTATTTGGTCTAATGGTTACAACTAGGATTTTCAAAGGAGCCTAAGGGATTTAGATGCCCAAATCCCATTAAAATGTAATGAGAACTATGTAGCTAACTCCCCCCAGGCGCCTTTAAAAATTTCACCCTATATGTTTAAATTCATGGAAATCCCTCTAATTTCTCAATAATAGTATTGTCCATGATTGTTGCTGGAATTTTATCCGTGCAAATATAGGTTTCAGGGGTATCCTCATGGCTTTTGTCGATGTGGCTGACATCAGGTCAGTCTATGAAAAGTTGGAAAATAGTAATTCACGTATAGTTCTTTTTGTTACAATGACATAAATCCAAGCTGTTTTTTCCCCAGTGAATATGCCAGAAGTGTGCCTACCACTATGTAAAACTATATAATACAATTTCCTACTGCATGGCTAATTCATGCTTGGCCAGTAGACAGTTTCCTAGATTAGTCTTTTTGATTTTTCCATGCCTAGATGTTCCTGATTATACTCAAAAGAGAGAGAATTTTAATGCCTACCATGTATTCAAATTCAGATCTTAATGAGAAAAATAATGAACTCATGGTTCTAGTTCATCCAAGAATGGATGGTAGTCATTATTAATACAAAGTTACCCCCCCACACCTTTCATTGGGTGATCTTTCTGTAATGCTGACTCTTGCACTCTTTCTGTCCACTTGTGTTACTGATGCAGGTAGGACTGGTGACTCTGGTGTATGGAGCAATGGCTATTCTTACATACTGCTGTAGTTTTGCTGACTTGGGTATACATAAAATGATGTTTCTGTGACTGTCATTTACTTTCCAGGATTGCATGTTAAAGAATAATCTTATCTCTGTAGTTTCATTATAAATCGCTGACTCTATTAATAACCACATTCTGATTTTATTTATTTTTAATCATTAACTCTTAGTTCTGTTTGATCCTGAAACATCAAAGCTTATAAATTCACTACAGTTGCAATAGCTGAGCTTTGAGCTGAAAATCTATTTGCTTGTAAAAGTATATTGCGCCAATTTCTATGGTACCTTGGCGCCAGTAGGCATACTTAAAGCTCAGATGGTACTTTCATCTGTTAACTAATTAATCCGCATCTCACCCCTTTTGAGGTCGATAACTATTATCAACCCATTTTTACAGATGGAGAAAGTGAGTCAGATCTAGCAATAGAAACCAGGAACTTCTGAATCTTAAACACATGCTCAGTCCATCAAATCCCTCTTCCTCTGCACCTCTATCTGTGGTAAAGGCATCAAATATCTCTCCCTGTTCTTTAGCAAAAGCCACACATCTCTTGTTGGTTGTTCTTTTGTGGTAAACAGTTTTGCAAACCAATTTCCATTGTTGTGTATCCCTGGAATTGGCCAAAAGTGCTACTTTTTGGAGGGAAGAAATATTCCAGGAACTGTGAGATAAAACATAAATCTATGCTGTAAATGCCTTCGGTTAAAGTCTATATTTCTATGAAACATGCCACCTGTTTCTATGTCTCGGGGACTGTCCAGAGTTTCATGACAATGCTCTTAATCCTCCCATGTATTTCATTGGAAGAAATTGGCGTGTCCTTTATTCTTCTTCAAAATATCCATATTTATGGCTTCCAGATGCTGAGAGTCATGCTGCTATTAATAAGTTCACTGAATCAAAATGGCATTGCCAATGAGGCAAAAGTATGGATAACAGTAGAGAGGCCACCTGCTTTTCAAAGAAATTAAAAATACAGGACAATGCTTACTTTTAAGGAATGGCAACACAAGATTTTATTTGTGGTTCAGAATCATGCACCCTATAAAATCATAAATTTGTATTGAAGATCATTGCCCTTTGCACGATTATTTTTGAAATGCAAGACAAAATGTGTCTTGTATTGACATGATAGACATTGAGCACCGGGGCCTGATCCAACACCCATTAAAGTTAATGGAAGGACTCTTTCCCACTTTAATGGGATTTGCATCAGGTTCCAGGCCAGGAGCATTTCTTTAAAAATAATAAAATAAAATAAAATAAAAATAATGGGGGGGGGGAGGAGAGAGAGAAGGGGGTAATGATAACATCCCTGGCCATCCCATTATGCACACTGTGGTCTTCATTCTCTTTTGTCATTCATGGGTCTCCTGTTACCATGAGTCCTGTCACTACATGTTGTATAAAGTGGGGGTGAGGTGTGGTACTGAATAGGCAATGCAGTATGTAATACATAGCACCTGTACAACACTTTTAATTTTCAAAGGCTCATGCAAACATTAACTAATTGATTTATTAATTAACACAGCGGAAAATTGATTGATTACATGTTTGGTGGTGGTGTCACCTGGAAGTAGAATTGTTGCTAAAATGTGTTCTAAGTTGATTTTATTCCTCTCTCTGTGACATGAAATAACTTAATCATTTGCAGTAGAGCTGGATTTCGATAGCCATCCATACAGGCACAGAAGTCTTATCCCTTCTATATTGCACCTTTTTTGGCTGCTGGGGTTGTTTCCTTTGAGCGAGTGCAAAATGTCTCTGGTTCTCACATGTTTCATCCTGTGTTTTGTGGGCAGTATTGTCCCAGAGGTGTGCAGGTGATCATGGTGAGTAATGGATGGAGCTATGGTCACTGAGTTAGCTAGGTCCTGATCTATTGATTATTTTGAAGATCAGGACAAAGGACTTGCACTGGCAAGAAAAATGGACTGGGAGCTGAAGGAGAGATCAAAGCAACCATATTATGCACCTGTGGCAGCCAGTCCTATTGAGGAGTTGGAGGCCTGGCATTGCTGTCTCCTTCAGCCCCAGATACAGATACAGTAATCCAGTGTGGAGATGGCAGGCACATGGATCAGAACCTTATTTGGGAGCCAGGGGTGAAGTGAAGTTCCCTAGCAAGCTGGAGTTGGAAGATGGCATTTTTCATCACTGATGGTACCTAGTCTTCTAGGCTAAGCGTTGAATTGAACAGAATGCTGAGGCTTGGCACCACTGTGACCAATAGGGGCAGACAGCCTTGAAGAAAGGAAAGAGAGTATCCTGGCTTGTTCTTCAAAACATTTTCCCCATTCAATGAGCGTTGCTTTGATCTTACCTAGGATGGTAAAAGGTGGTAGCTGAATCCATGTGAGTGGATCACACCATCCAAGGGATCCTGACATGGTGTTGGAAATGGTTTTGTCTCTGATACTGTCATCAACACTCGTTCAAGGAGAGCAATTCCACAATGGTTCAGTTGTTTCATGTAGAAAAGGCAGGAGCCTGTGTTTGACTTTCTTTCATAGCTGGAAGGAAACCAGATTACAGCTGTACTTGTTTTTTTTTTCCATGTATCATTTCTATTTACTAACTATTACAAGGATTATTATGGTAACATTCAAAGGCCACAGTCTGAAATGGGCTCCCATTTTTATGGGTACCATATGAATATTTTTATGTGTAGTGTGTCCCTACCTCAAAGAGCTTACAATCAAAGCAAATTCCTTAAAGTCCAGTTTCTGCCATAGTTTTGTCAATAAACAATATTAACAGATGCTGGTTCAAACCACAAAGTTTAGATCTTGGTTCAGATTTCAAACATCCCCAAAGGTTGGGGCTATTTGAAATCTGGGGGTGTACCTATGGGGTTTCTGGGCCACAGATTTTGCAGCACGTTTTAATATATTATGAGCCACAAGGGGGAGTTAGAGTGTAATTTGTTGCCAGGCAGATTATGGTAATAATTTCAGGCTGTATAACTGTTCAAGGAGTGGTCCTTTGAGGTTGAAGTTCCTTTTCCCTGTTTTTTGTAGCACAATGCTATAGCTTTCTCTGTATGTGCTTTTGATTGGAATAAAACTGTTCCTTTTACATGGTGTGTCTCACTCACTTCATTGTGAGAGAACCTGCTTCAAGACCTCCTAATATGTTATAGTTCCATTCTTTTCCCTCTTTCTTTGAGTTGCAAGTGGGTCTGGGTTTCAAGAGAAGCTGCAAGAGAAGAATGTTAGGTGGAACAAAGTGCTCTTTTGGATGGGGTGATGTCACCTCCCATCTGCTCTAGGGTAGGCACATGCTGCAGTGTAATGGCTCCAGCTGCTTTGTTTGCTGGATTGTTTAGTATGTTCCTCATTCACTTGGATACCCAGGATGTTACAATATTACTTCAGCAAATGCCTTACCCTGCTCATCCAGGACTAACTGTTGCCAGGTTTTTTCTGAAAATCCCAATAACTTGAATAAAAATTGTTGAAAGATAATATGTACTCAGCGCACTAATATGATCCTGTAGCCTCTACTCAACTACACCAAGTTTTTTGTGTGGGTAAATAGACTAGAGCCAACCATCTCCAAACACATGCACTCACTGGTCAAGATTTTTAAAAATGGAGTCTAAAACTAACTCCCAGGTTATTTTTCTTATGCCTCCTAAATATAGATTTAATTTTCAAAAGTGCTGAGCATCCAACAACACTTTGTGCTCAGTGGGAGCTGCTTACTCAGCATTTTTGAAAATCTGGTCATTTATTTAGGTGTCTAATAGGAATTAAACTGTTAACTTTAGGCTTCCACGGTTGAAAATGCTGCCCATCCTGCCAGAGGAGAACTGATTCTGGTTTTCCGAACTGATCACAATCTCACTACGATTATTAAAACATGAAACATTTTTGTGGTGTTGCCATGCTGAAGGAAATCAGTCCATTTTAGAGGTAGGGCCCCTTCAGCACCGTGTCGGGCAAGACAGATATTAGACTGGTGACAGCCTAGACAGGGTCGGCAACAGAGGGGAAGAGAAAAGGCCAGGTACAAGGGCTGACAGAGAATGTGAACCAACTATGATGGCAATGAAAGAAAAACTGTCTGAGGGGTACATTAAAAAAAAATAATTTAAAGAAGAGCGAAGTGAGAGAAGAGGTGTTACAAGAGTCTTCTATAGCTGTATATATGCTACCAGTTAGGAAGACAATAGATGGTGCTCAGGAACATGCAGCATAGTTCTTGGATGTTGTAGGACCAATGAAACTTGCTGGTGGTGTGCACTGTAAATGGTTTCCTCTGTGCAGCTTTTTACATCAGCCCTTAACGGGAGAAAGGGAAGAAGAGGAGGTGGCTGAAGGGGATAAGAAAGAGGTTGCTGCAGATAAGCCTCCTGCCAGGGTGTGTGTGACAGTGTGTTTTGGTGTGAAAATGGCCAGTTGTAGTTATGAATTTGGGCTAGATTTTCAAAGATATATAGGTCCCTAAAGATGCAGGTAGGTGTTACTGCGAGTCAGGTGCCTAACCTGGTTAGGCACTTTTGAAAATCCCACTAAGCACCTATCTGCATCTTTAGGCACTTAAATACCTTAAAAAATCTGGCTGAAAGTGTATTGAAAACCAGATAGATGGCAAGCTGCCATCTCTGCCACTGTTGTGACAGCTATAGAATGTTTCTTATATTGCCTCATAGAACCATCAAACAGAGAAAAAGGAAATAACACTGACCTCTCCCACACCACTCCCCTGCAGTGCAAACAAGTGAGATTACACCTGTTGCTGTGTCTACTGAATTATGATTAGAAGCCACAGCTACAACAGCCTGCAAAAAGCAAAGGTAACAGGGAGGAGAGTGTATGGGAAAGAAAAGGCCAGTCCCAGTAAGGATTGCCCTATACACAGATGGCAGAATGCCTGCTGAGTGATAGGTTTTTGATGTCAGACTTTTGTATATTTAGTTTAGGTCCACATGCAGTTGAATTAGGGAGGGGCTAGTTTTAGGTAGCAGTTTCAGGAGTGCCTTCACCCCCTTCCATTTTGGACATCTTCCGCCCTTCCTCTTCCCCATGACCTGCACTTTCTAAAATACGTGCATTATTCTGTTGTGAATAACCAGGGAGGTAGTGCCACTGTGTGGAGGCATCTTCCTCAGAAGATTAACAGAGGGGATGGGACAGGACTAACTACCAGGAAGAATGGGGAGTGGGAGCTCTGCTGACGGCAATGATGGCCAATACAAATGGGCTGAATTGTGTATTTCTGACATGTTAATAAAGAAGGTCCTGTTAAGGGAAAGGGAAATTCTTGTATTTAAGTTAAGAGTGTTGCTATCCTACAGGTTAGATGCTTCAGACTCAATTTTTTTTAAATCACGTGGTTAATTTTGCTTTCAGATTCCATTTATAACACATTTGCTCACACTCCTACAGATGCCGTTTTATAGCTGTAGCATTTATAACCATGATTAGACTTCATGTATGCTTGCTGTAATCTGCAATACCCTGTGTCCCATATGGTGTCAGTAGTTCAGTGCCATTCATCAGGACATGCCGGTGACTGGTTGCCTGTTATATAAAATCTGAAATGTATGATATTGAACATTGCACTATGTGAAGTTAGCTTTGAAGCCTTTCCTCTTTATATCCGTCTTCCTGTCTGTGCAGCCTTTTTAGCTGTTTTTCTTGGAGAGAGACCTAAAATGGGATCAGGATATTTATATTTCACTGAAGAACATATGAGGCTCATTCGAATGTTTGAATAGTTTGCTGATTGAATATGGACTAAAAGAGGTGTCTCAACCCATTTTTTTTATCTGGTTCGGGCTGAAATACATATGATTCCATTATGGCAGGAGTGGGCAAACTATAGCTTGGGGACCACATATGGCCCCTCAGACATTTTAATCAGGTCTTTGAGCTCTCGCCGGGAAGCAGTATTGGGAGCTTTCCCTGCTCCGGCGCTCCAGCTGGGGAGCAGGGTCGGGTTCTTGCCCCACTCCACACGGCTCCTGGAAACAGTGGCATGTCCCCACTCTGGCTCCTACGCGTAGGGGCAGCCAAGGGGCTCTGCACGCTGCCCTCGCCCCAAGTGCCACCCCTGCAGCTCCCATTGACCAGGAACCGCAGCCAATGGGAGCTGCAGGGATGGCACCTATGGACAGGGCAGCATGCAGTGCTGCCAGGCCGCACCTCCACATAGGAGCCAGAGGGGGGAATATGCTGCTGTTCCTGGGAGCCGCTTGAGTTAAGTGCTGCCCAGAGCCTGGCCCCCTGGTGCTGTCCCACGCCCCTGCCCCAGCCCAGATTCCCTCACCAATCCTCCGAACCCTTCTGTCCCAGCCCAGAGACCCTCCTGCACCCCCAACCACTCATCCCCAGCCCCACCCCAGAGCCTGCATTCCCAGCCAGAGCCCTCCTGCTCCCCAACCCCCAATTTCATGACCATTCATGGCCCGCCATACAACTTCCCTACCCATATGTGGCCCTTCAGCCAAAAAGTTTGCCCAACCCTGCATTATGGGATACAATCTACTATTTTACATAATTGATTTGCAAGGCTGAAATCTTTATGAATAAATGAGAACAGTTCCCAGACAGCTTCCCATCTGATTCAGCGTGTTATCGTAGTTGTGAGTGTGTAGACTGATTGTTAGTGAATCTAGGCTACACACGAGTGTGTCCTTACTTCAACTATTTGTCTGTTTTCATAAGGTTATTATAAATTATTTTAATGAGCCATTTATTATGTTGAAATGCAGGATTGTCTCTTCTTGCAGTACTTCAGTTCCTGGATGGTGATAAGACCTTGTCCTTTATGCCTGGGCCCTTTATGCCAGAATCTCAGTTGCCAACTTTCACGTGGTAAATAAGCACCCCAACTAAATAAGCACCTTGCTGTGCATCCCTGATTCTCCCTCACCCTTGCCCCGGCTTGCTGGGAGCCGATTAAAAAAAAAAAAAAGGGAGGGGGAGTGGCAACAAGGTGCTCAAGCCAAACAAGCTACAAGCCAAAAACTAGCCAACAAGCAACTCACAAGCCAATTAAGCCAAAAACAAGCCCAATTTCTGTGTTTTTTCCTTGGGTTTGGCATATCTGGTCAGAACAGCGTAAAAGTGCTGTAACAGTCCCAGATCTGAGTGGGGGGGGGACACAATTCAAGTCTGCTGTTGATGTTTTGAAGGTATATGACACAGGAAATTTATTTTCTTGCACTCAGCAACTCAGAGCGTGGCTGGCTGTCAAGATGTATGCAGGATGGGATGGTGAAAAAATGTCTTTAGACCACTTTTTTGAGTTCTTTATTTTCCTAGGTCATCTATGCACCAAGCTGGTTCCCCTGTGTAAATTAGAGCAGCCCAAAGGCTGACTACAAACAGCTTACCGGTATGTGGCACTGCATAGGAGCTGCTAGACTTTTTCTTCGCTAACAGAGGATTCCCTCACACTCTGGTGATTCTCCCATAACCAGCTACACCAGCTTTATGGCTGCTTTGTGCCAGCAGTGCAACACAAAGAGGCCACAAATCAGGCCAGGTTCCAGTCTTGTGTCTTAGTAACATGTCACACCAGGCCATAGATTCTAAGGCCAGAAGAGCCCACTGTGATCATCTGTTCTGACCTCCTGTATAACGCAGGTCATAGAATTTCCCCCACATAATTCCTAGAGCAAATCTTTTAGAAAAACTTCCAATCTTGATTATAAAATGGTCAGTGATGGAGAATCCCTCACAACCCTTGGTAAATTGCTCCAATGATTAATTACTATCACAGTTAGAAATTTACACCTTATTTTCAGTTTGAAAACTTCTTCAATTTTTATCTTCAACTTCTTGCTGTTGGATTGTGTTGTACCTTTTTCTGCTAGACTGAAGGACATTAAATACTCATCTTTCATGTAGATACCTATCTACTGTAATCAAGTCACCCCATAACCTTTTCTTTGTTAAACTAAATGGATTGAGCTCCTTTAGTCTATCACTATAAAGCATGTTTTCTAATCCTTTAATCCTTCTTGTGACTTCTATGAACCCTCTCCAATTCATCAACCATCCTTCTTGAAATGTACATACCAGAACTGTAGACAATATTCTAGAGGTGGTCGCACCAGTGCCAAATAAAGTGGTGAAATAATCTCTCTACTCCTACTTGAGATTCCCCTGTTTATGCATCCCAGCATTGCATTAGCTCTTTTGGTCACAGTGTCACACTGGGAGCTCATGTTCAGCTGATTATCCACCATGATCACCAAATCTTTTTAGAGGCACTGCTTCCCAGGATAGAGTCCCCCATCTTGTAGGTATGTCCTGCGTTCTTTGTTCTCAAATAATGAAAGCAGATGGACTTTTCTTTAACTCTTTGTGGAGGGGGTGCATATGTGCATGCTCTCTCTCTCACAGACACAAACAGAGCAACGGAATGCTGGCATTAAACCTTGATAAATACAAATATCCCATTTTTATATGCTTTTTGGCTAGGATTAATTCAGTATAATGATGCAGTATTCATTATCTAAAGAAATAAGTCTTTATTTCCTGACAATTACACTGCTGTTTTTGTAAAGGATGCCAGCAGTTGTCATATTAAATTGCACAGTATTATTTTTCTTGAGGGCCAGGATCATTATTTCTGGCACTCAGCCACTGTGAGTAGTCACTTCTGAACAGATTCTTTTCTTTACTCTCACAGACAGGAAGGAATGAGTTGCCAGTTATTATTTGTGATTTGTGCCATACTGTTCATCTCAGATTGTGGATGCAGTAATTTAGCTTTGTTGTATCTGCTGCTTCACAAGCCTTTCCAAAGAGAAACACGCACCTCCACATCAAAAAATATTGGGCCAAATCACATCCAATTATGTCTGTGAATACCCATTCAAGTCAGGAGGTTTGGCCCATTGGGGATCTATTGGAGGCATAGGACCAACTCCTCTATTTTTATAGAGGAGAAGGAAAGAATGGCAACCAGGTCGTATTCAGAAGCTTTGGAAGAAAACCAAGTAAGAGAAATCTCATACTTTTCCTGTCCTTGTTCCAATCTCTGGTTGTGATTTTTGGTTTGTCTTTGAAAACCTGAAAGAGATTGAACTTGGTCTGGGTCAAATTTGAAATCTACGGCCAAATTCTGACTTACAGCTTGTTAAACCCCATTCAAGTCAATGATATATATCGGGACAGAACCTGGCCATTAAGGCTCTTCATTAAGGGCCCGATTCTGCCACCACCTCTCATGTTGAGCAGTGCCTCACTCCATAGAGCCCCATGAAAATCAGTGAATGGCAAGATATCACTGATCGTGAGCAGAGCTGGCACAATCGTTCTCTAAGCCTTAAACGCTTGTCTACATGAGGAAATTTTTCAAAGTTGCATAAGCTAAACTGGAAAAAAACACTTGTATTCCAGAATAAGTATCCACGCAGAGAGTTATACCAGTAAAACTACAGCTGTATGTTTATATTGCAATAATTAGCTCAGTAAATTTCCCCATGTAGACAAGCTCCAAGTGAGGTTTACAAAACTATTAGTTTGTCATTTAAGACATGAGTGTATGTGTAAAATGGTTGTGGGCATTGGAATACATATACATAGTGCAGGGTCAGTAATCATCCTTGTTTATAGCTGGATGTCTGGACTACACTCTAGTCACTGGGCCTAGATACTGTAGTAGCCCTTTACAAAATACCCACATCAGATGCACTCTACACCTCTCTGCTGTCCTAAGCCTTCACTCCCTCCTCTTAAGGAATCAGCATTATTAAACTTCTCTAGCCTTTAGCAACTAACTGAATAGCTGTTTACCATAGGTGGCCTGAAATGCCCTTGTTTCCATGGTCATGGAATAATGTGCACTAAATTAGACCTGACCATGAAAAAAGCCAAACTCCAAGACAATGTCTGGATCTTTCCCAATGCCCGTTTCTGTCTGAATCCTCAGCTGAAGGTGCAGTTTTGAGAAGGAGTTTCTTAGAGAGTCGCTCTCTCAGCCAGCCCTGCACACCCTGGGAGGGTGGGATCAGAATTCACACACACATCCATTCCCATATATTTAAAAGCCCCACGTCCACACAGACTGGTAATTCTGTGCTTTTTGTATCTAATCTATCTTGATATCTGAAAGGGTGAATTTAGAACCAGTCCTAAAGATGACATGATTTGAACCTCTTCACAACCGGTCATGTTTTCTTGGTGATAGACTGTGCTGTAGTTTCTTACATGAAGGAATTAGTCAGAATCTGTATCTGAATTAAAAACTTGATTATACATACCCATTGATTTGAAGTGGCTACTGCGGTCAGCTAAAAAAGAGAGACAGTGCTGTTTACTGGAGAAAGCAGAGTAGTGGGAATTTGAAGCCTGCACTACACTCCTGGTTCTGCCCTGGCATGTTGTCAGATTTGGACAAATCATTGCAGCTCTTGTGGGCCACACAGACATTCAAAGGAGCTCAGCGTCCATAATCTAGGCCAGATTATTTGAAAGGCTGAGCTCCCATTTAGGCACCAAAACAATGAACCAGGTTTTCAGCAAAGTTGACAGTGTAAGGATGCCAAGTGTTTTTGGAAAGTCTGGCCATAAGTGTCACAATGAGAGATTCTAGGTGCAGATCTTTTGAAAGTACAGCCTTTATTTAGATATCTAAATGGGACTTGAATTCTTCTGAATTTCTGGCCCCAGGTGACTGACTTTGTCCATCTGTACCCATAATACCTGTCTCACAGCGGTATTGCAAGGTTAAATTTAATATCTGAAAGATGCTTTGGCTTTCTCGGATGAGATATACCATGGAAGGGCAGAATATGGTGCTCTACTATTATTATTTATTTATTATTTGAAGCCTTTTGGCCTCCCACCCACCACTTTCCTGTCGGCCGCTGAACTCGGTGCTTCTGAACTAGCAGAATTTTGCATGCACTGTGATGACTAGATGTCCACTGTCTGTGGTTAAAATGAAAGTTATTTGGACAGCTCTTCTATAGTGATAGTAGCCTCATTCCCTACTAGACTGAAACCATGTGGTGGTAGGTTTGCACAGTGTCTTTACTACAGGGAGGAAGAGGATAGTGAAAGCGAAGCTGTGAGAGTCAGCACTGACTTGACAGTCTCTGTTTATTCCCCAGTGAAGAGCTGCAGCATACACACCAGCCCCAAGGAGATCCAGGTGTACAGATAATATACAGGTTTATTTGTCTGCATTTCAAATCTGTGGTTTCTAGAGTTCAGTCATCGCCCATTAAAATAAATACTGGAACAGAGAGTGCCAGTCTTGAAAGAACTAGATGGTTTGAAATCACACACTCTGAATTCCCAAGATGGGTAATTGCCACTTTAGGGCCCAGTTCTACACCGAGACATGCAGATGAGCTCCTTGAAGTTCATTGGGGACTCACATACACACCACACACCCCACCTCAAGTAAAGGATCAGGCCCTTAAACTTTATCTATTTCCATGGTCAGCTACTTCCAACATTTCACAGATGTTTGGAGTGGATGTACTGTTGTGAGAGGCAGCAGGCTTCAATTCACTAAGAAAGTAATAACTGAAAACTTTGATAGGTCGTAGAGCTCTGAGGTGAGGGACTTCTCGGAAAGCGGTGATCTGATTCAACACCCGCTGAAGTCTTTAGGGTTTTTTCCATTGACTTAAGTGGGCAGTGGATCAGGCCTTGTTGAACAAGTAAACTTTGGTCTGGCATCCTTCTGTGATTGATCCATATACGCATATACCTTGGGCCAATTTTGCTCTGTTGCAATGGTGTAAATCTGGAAAAACTCAGATGAGACAGAATCAGAGTTTGGCCTATTGACTCCCAAGGAGATACTCGCACAAGTGTGGGTTGCAGGATCAGACCAGTGTTTTGTAATTCATTTCCATTTAAAATACTAAGAGAAGTGAACCCTGGTGTGCTTTGTATCCATAAGAAGTGGCCACATTTTGGTACCATGGCTTTTTTTGACACTTTGTGAGTTTACAGGCCAGTAGCCAGTGTTTCTGCACACGAGTTTCTGAGAGCTGTCTCACTTACACCCTGGTCAGGAGCAGAAGGGCACCCACTGGACAATAGGGCTTTTTCTTTATTTTAACTAGAAGTCCAGTGTCACCTTAAAGACTAACAGATTTATTTGGGTATAAGCTTTGGTGGGTAAAAAACCCTACTTCTTCAGATGCATGGAATGCATCTGAAGAAGTAGGTTTTTTACCCATGAAAGCTTATGCCCAAATAAATGCCTTAGTCTTTAAGATGCCACCAGACACCTCGTTTTTGTGGATACAGACTAACACGACAACCCCTCCTTCTTTATTTTAGTATGTGTGTTTGTAGTTGATCTTAGCAGGCAAACACTGTGGAAAGGAGCTTTGCATGAAAACCATCTCTCACTGAACTGCTTCTGGAACAAGCATCAGTGAATCTGTTTCAGTAACTACTGGCTGAAAAAAATCCATCTAAAATTAAATGACTAAAATTAATAATCTGAAGATGTTATCATAAATAAAAATGTCCAATCCTATTTTGAATCTTGCTAAACTATTTGCCTCCATAGTATCCTGTGGTGGTGAGTTCCAGAAGCTATTTATGTTGTGGACAGTAGTTATTTTTTAAATTAAATCCAGCTTTTTGCCTACAGCCATTTCCTTTGTTCACCCATCATTTCCTAAAATTTTCCTCTCCACTGATACTATAGATTTTAACTTCTTAAAATACTGTAACAATTCTGTGGTCATGAAGGAATCTCACAGCTATTGCTGTGTTGCATATCATAGCCATTCAGACTGTCACAATAATGAAGCTGTATAGAAATCCAGTCTTTCCTCCAAAGGCACAAGTCCCTAACACTTGAGTTAAAAAAGAGTCTCTGTTAGTTCCTAATTATACAGGGACTAAGACATATTGTTGACCAGTTTTGTTTCCATCCAGTGGAGGGCAGTGATACATATACAAACCAATCAATTTATGACGGTATATTTTTGAGGAAAGTTTTAAGTGCTGCTTTTTTTTCTTTATTATGAGCATAATCTAGGACTAATGCATTGGAAAGGAAAAGCGTAGGAGAAAAGGAAATATGACCGTATTGAGAGAGCCAATCAGCAATGCTTTATTTACTTTTTTCCACAATACAAGAAGAGATTAAAAGAAACAGATGAAAGGGAATACATCTCTACCCCGATATAACGCTGTCCTTAGGAGCCAAAAAATCTTACCGTGTTATAGGTGAAACCGTGTTATTCTGAATTTGCTTTGATCCACCAGAGTGCGCAGCCCCGCCCCCCGGAGCACTGCTTTACTGCGTTATATCCAAATTCGTGTTTTATTGGGTGGTGCTATATTGAGGTAGCGGTGTACTTTAACAGGCACAGCATGTATGTAAATATGACTGCTTCCTTTTCTGTGAGGACTAGGTTTAACTTTATTTCCACACTGAAGAGTTTTCAAACTTACACGTATGTTCTCCTTTCTAACAGCTTTCCCAGTTACGTGGGGCCTGCACCAGGCTCTGGCTGTTCATTGATGGTCTTAATTAAACTCCAAAAGGTTGCATTAGCTATATCACTAATAATGGCTGTGCTGATGTAATTGGCTTCTTCCAATTGTTTTCCTGTGACTGGCTGCCTGAAGCTTCCTAATTAAAAATAAACAGATTTGACATTTTCCTTGGTTATCTATACTCTAAGGATATAACACCTTTTTTGATTATGAAGAGTAACAGAGGCATATGAGCCCTAGGCAGCCACTCTCCCTCTCTCTCCTTATCACTTGGGTGCTGAACAGAATTATTTATGAAACATGTAGATACTTTGTGACTGAACAGAGACAGCAGGAGTGAGCAATCAAACCTTTAGGAGTGCAGTGAGTGACTCAGGTGTTGTACGTTGCTGAGAAGAAGAGTCTGCCTTGAGCTTGTGGTTTAATAATTTGTACTCTGCAAGTCTGATCCAACGGGATACCCAAATAGAGGCACTTTCTCGGAGGGTTAGAATTTCATTGGTGAGTGTGATAGATCACATGAGGATTCTGGCACTCTCTACATGGCAGGCTGCAAGCTAGTCTGCCAGAAGCCACTGAACTGATAGTATCAGCATTAGCTGAGGAAACAGTCCCAAATTGATGTGTGAGTAAGGGGGAGTGTATGAGCCCTGGCAGGCCGAAGTCAATACAAAAGAGCTCACAAGTAACTCCTGAAAGTTGCTGGTGGTGACCATTTACTTTTAATCCAAAGGGTCCACGGGACAGAGGATTTGAAAATGCCTAAGGATTGTAATGTTTTTCAAACTCTCATAGCAGCTCTTTGCTGTTTTTATCACCGTAAATCCATTATTGGAGTTAAGGTAGGTGCCCTTCTGCAATAACAGTGACTATACTGCATACTAGTTGATATTCAACAGTGCTTGTTTTAAAATGACATTTAGATACAGTGTGTGATGGTCCTATAATGGAAGTACCTTTCGACAGTGTACTCTCGGCTGAAGGAGAGGCTTAAAAATGTTCAGACTTGCTTGTCTGAATTTAAATGCACAAATCCATATTTAGGCACCTAAATCAAAGTGCCCTGAGTTTGAGATACTGAGCACCAGCAGATCCCATGGAATTAAATAGTAACTTCAAGCAGGGGCGCTGGAACAATTTGTATAGTAGGGGTGCTGAGAGCCATTGAACCAAACTGTAAACCCTGTATATGATGGAAACCCCTTCAAGCCAGGGGTTGCGGACCCTAGCTCCAGCACCTATGGCTTCAAGGTCTCAGTACCTTGTAAATCAGGCCGCTTTGATTTAGATGCCTAAATATAGATTTAGGTGCCTAAATTTAAGCACCTAAATTTGAAAATTTACACCACTATGTTCAGAGTCTTTGCTTTCTGTTCAGGTAATAGTATTCAGAAGTGCTTTAATTAAGCCTTGGAATTGGTCCAAAGGAGCCAAAATGCTATAATGAACAGGTACTTCTTTTCTGTGGCAGCATCTCATACACTTGTCTTAGGTCAAGGTCATTAGTTTTTCTTTTATTGTAGTATTATTTTAAAACCCTACAGGCAATTCCGATTTTATTGTAGATTTAAAATGTGAGATTCTATAATATCCTAAAAGTGCTAAGTGCTTTACAGACATTGGGTGGGACACATTCCATATGAGCCACAATCAATTGTGATCGAAGTCTCCTCAAAGGGCTTTGGATCAGTTTTACTGTTCAGCCCCATCCCTAATAAGAACCACAAGGGCCAAACCACATAAACAGGCTCTCCACTTGTGCTGCTCTCGTGGGGTTAGTTTGTAGATGTGGGAGCCCACATGGCAGCTTGTATGTGTGAAGAAGGTGCAATGAGGCCTTCAGAGATGAGCATCTATTGGCATAAACAGGTATTGTCATTGTGATGAGAATAAGACAGTGTCCTCACTGATGGAGATGCCGTCACTATCTAGACACAATGCAGTCACTGTACAGTGTAATTAATGCAGACCTTAAGATTATTTTAGAGACTGGCTTCCTGTAATTACAGACTAGTTTGTGTTTAAATGAATCCTAGAACCCAGACTTAGTTCCTGATTTATGTCTGAAAACAAAAAAACATGCTACAGATTGTTGCACAAGCCCAGTATGTAGCTGCATGATTGGAGCCTCTTCCCCTTTTGCTTCAGCTCCATCAGATGCCCAGCACTGCATCAAACAGCTACCTCGCTGAGGAAGGCTGGCTGTGTCTCTCTCCCAAGCCTGTTGATGCTGCTGACAGTGCTAGCGAGTGATAGGTGCACGGTGCCTCACCAGACCATCTAACTGCATTCAGTAGAGTGCAAGCTTGTTTTGTGCACTGGTGATTTAGATTTTATTCACCTTTCATTCACTATATATGGTTTCCAGGACAAAATCCTATATCGTCCTGAATTATTTCATCTCCATTTTCAAAATATTAGGGGTCACATTTTCAGAAGTGCCAAAGTGATTAAGGAGCCTAGTCCTGTTTTCAAAAGTGACTTTCAGTGAGACTTATGCTCGTCAGGTCCTAAAGACGGTCTCCCTGACAGTCAGGGATTTGGGCTCCTGAATCACTTTGGCACTTTTGCAAATTTGACCCCACTGTAGATTCTCTTCTCCTTTTTCACTGATGCAACCACATTGAAGTAGTCACCGGTGTCAAAGAAAGGAGACTCTGTCCTGTTAACTTTATTGCTTTTAATTTTAATTGGGATTTTAAAGGTTCTCACTGTAATTCTGTTGCTCTACAACTTTCAGAATGAAGTTGGGGTTTATTATTTGCTGTCAGAACTGAATTAAAACGATCATTCTCGTCCATGCCCTTTGTTTGACTTGGCATGAATTTCTAATATCTAAAATAACACTGGTGTTGTCATGGTAATTTTCCATTTGGTCTAATCCATATAGTCTCTGGAGAAACTGAAACATTAATAGTGTTTGCTGTATGGGAAAAGAATAAAGCCTTTTATGCAGAAAGAAATTACAGCTGGTCTCTTTCAAAAATAAGGTTCTATTTAAAGAGATTTCCAGCATTTAAAATAGATTTCAATACATGTGTTCCAGAAGGCACTGCTGATTTATCTTTAATTAAATCCAATGAACTGCTATTTTAAGAAGGGCCTACATTTTGGAAATGGGTCACCCTTGCTGAGGGGAAAACAGTCAGACATGGAAATGGGTAGGGGGCAAGAGAACATGGGATCCAAGATGGGAAGCTGAATGCCTCTTTTCTCTAGCACGCCAATGAATTTTGGTGCCAGCATTGATAAGAACTCAGGACTAGTTGTTCTCTCACACCAGTGTAAACCCATTGACTTCAGTGGAAATAGATTATATTTATATGAGATTTATCCTTGATTTTGTTAGGGATCAGCTTTGTGCAGTTACCGGGACAAGTTCATCCTGAATAAATCCACTGACATCAGTAGAGTTATACCAGGGGTGCATTTGTTTACTGCAAATTACAGAAAATTGCAGTCTGATTGGCAGCTGTCAGTAGAAATGGGCAGAGGCACTGCTACTTCCCCCTGAACTGTGTTCCTTTATTATGTGAGCGTCAAGCCAGTGAAAATGGTTCCTTTTAAAAGTTCGATCTGTCATTTTTGGGATTCAGAATCTGGAAATTCAGATGCAACCATGGTAAAAATGGTAAACAGACATCTTAGCCCTGAACATGTTGCAACTTCTATTCAGCTAATATGTTCTTTACGATTGGAAGGGGAGAACCTGTTCAAGTATTATATTTGTTCGTAACATCCTAATTATACAGTTGATGAGTCACCCTCATCTGAAGCTGTTCAAAAGGGGAAAGCCATTCAGGTTCTCATGGCTGCCAGGTTTTGAAACTTCCAGTATGTAGAGCTACCACATCACCCAGTAATGTCCTAATGTTATGAATGTAACCCAGGCAGGCAGCCTTTTATAAGAGGCCACTCTTGCAAGTTCATCCAAGAGAAAGACGGCATTTGCAATGGCTTTTTATAGATGGTGATTTTTAACTAATATTTCTTCACTATGTGACAATCTAAATCTGATTCACTGGTATCTTTGGGCTTCACATATCCAGTTTCAGCATTCACGTGAAGAATATTCCGTCTGCTACCACGAGCTAGCAAGTCACCACAGCCCAGCTTTTGGCTCTTTGTTTTTGGCATAACATTTGTTGTTACTGGAGAGGCTGGGCTGGGAAGAAATAACTTACCAAGATACTGTGAAATTTCACATAACTCTCTGAACTTTGGTTCCCTATTGACTTGCTTCTGGATCTGCATGAGGTTTGTTTTGCACCCTTGGTATCAAGGGTGATTTTTAAAAAAAAATTGTGTTTGAAAAGATCTTCTTTCCTTCTTGATCTGTCTGCATGTCCTAAGATCTTTCAAGGGGAAAGTTCCTCTCTCTGAGTGCTCATGCTACTTTTACGTAATTCATAAGGTTTCAACTCCCACATGCCCGCTAACACACATGTAACTGATATCTCTCCTACCCCAGCTTTTTTTCCGAGCATGACTATAGTGGGTGTAGTGAAGATGTTCCACAGACTGTGTTGCTAAAATAGACATTATTTCCTTAACGTAAATTGAAAAGAGGTAAAGGATTCTCTTTATGTTTGAGAACTATCCAAGACTACTTTGTGCCTTTGTTACCACAATTTTCCTTCTTTGCTCTAACTCCTAAATTCCATGCTTACTTTTTACTCTGTACTTGCTTCAACATATTCCCATTTGCTGAAATGGGAACTTTGCTTGAGTTCATACATCAGCATTTGGCTTCTTAGTAATAGATTGGACATGAGCATTTCTCACGTATATTTGCATAAGCACATTGGATCAAATCTTACAGTCCTTAAGATTTACTCAGACAAAAATCCCCATTGCAATCAAGGGGAATTTTGCCTGAACAAGTACCATTCAACAGCTGAATAGGAACTTTAGAATTCAGAGCTTTAGGCTCCATTATCTAAAGGTGAACCATATACCCTGGTCTGTGAATGGTGTCATTTCAGGAATTAAGGATTAAGTTATATTTACGGTTGGGTTATGCGGCAGGTATCATTTTCCTTACTGGAGTTAAGGATTGTACAACATAGGCCTGACCCAAAGCCCACTGGAGCCAATGAGATTCTTTCTGTTGTCTTCAGTGAGCACTGGACTGAACCCTGTGATATTGTATTGTATGCTTGTTGGGCATAAACCAGATCAATGGTCAGGCGGCTCTTCCATTCAGGAACATCTCCATAAATGGCAGAAGGGCTTCACGCTCCTTGCCTTCTGGTGGACACTCAGCTTGTGTGACTTACTTGAATTTCAAAAAAGGCAGTGAGATGATATTGAAGTTTGTCTGATTACTGATACTTTTCACCGGTTGTTCCTCCAAAAGTTCCCAGCTAACACCAAAGATACAAGGTTCTTCAGCCAGTGCCCATTTGGATTTTCCATAAAATGTCATTCTACTCTATCTGGCTTAGTTCAGGTCTCTGGTTAATTCTAGAGTTCACTTGGCTCAGTTTAAGGTCTATATATTGGCCATCTCAAATGTAGAGAGTGAATCAAATAGAAACATCTCAAAGGGAGAGTTAAATCAGTCTGAACTTCAAAACTTTCTTCTGAACAAGATGGCAGTTGGGCTTGGCCCTGCCTAGTTATGTCATTCACTTTCGAACAGTTTTATGTCTCCCTTTTTTGAGCCAAATTCTGTCTACCACACCCCTACATATAGAGGGCTCTGATCTCATTAGAACTGGTGAGATTCCACTGTGCCAGGAGCGTGGGTTTCAGGGAGATTACGCAGGGATCCACACCTGTGAAGTGTAGAAATGGGTAGCCACCTGCCATTCTCCTCCATGACTGGGGAGTGCAGGAGCTGCAGGGTGTGTTGAAGCCCCGAGTCTGCAGTATCAGCCATGGAACACTACTTTGGGGAGAATTTCTTTCCTCCTCTGGATTTCCCCAGTACCTGACCTAATAACATGGGCTATATGCTATAGTCAAGATGTGCCCCTCTTGTAGCTGCTGCCATTGTATTCATTTACTTAAAAGTTTCACCTTGTCCAGGAATGCCCAGTCAGGTCTCAGGTGTCCAGCCATCACTTATCTCTGGCTAAGGACCTCTGTCCCAGTCCCTTCTGACTGGGGATTTTAAGGCTGCACAGCTCCCTGTCTTACACTGCAATATCCCCAGCAAGTCAGACTACCTAAAGGCCAGCACCTGTGCTTTGCTTTCCCTTCAAGGGCTATGAACAGTAGCTACCAGTTAACACACAGCTTCTTCTAAACAAGCACATTTATTCCTCAGGTAAAAGTATTACAGAGAAAATGTTAAAAACAATAAAAGAACACGCATGCATCAGTATTATGAGGCTCCAGTAGGCCAGATCCTTCTGCAGGGGTTGGGGCCCTTGCACAGAAAGTCCTGTTCATTTGCTGGATCAGAAAGAAGGCACTAGGTCTGTTTAAACACAGCCTTTTTATGCCAAAAGATCTTTCTTTATCTGTTGGTCTCTGGAAAATCCAGTTTGAACTAATATATGCAAGCCTCCCCAGGGGTTGGTACCTCTCTAGAGGTGTTTACAGTCCCGGAGTGATTCACCTTAATCACCCCCCACTATTCTTAGTTCATGGAGGAGTTGTGGCATCCCTCTCCCTGGAGTTGCATACAATTCCTGGCCTACAGTGGTACATAAACCATTCACACACTTAATATACTATGGTCCCTAAAGATGTTGCATGCAGTTGCAATATCTGTCACACACCATCTTAGTCCCACAAACACTTCCCATTTTTCTGAGGAATTAGGGGAAATCTATGCAGAGAAGTTAGTACTGTGGTTCAAGATGTACCTTTTAGCAAGAGAGTCTCTGATCCCTCCACTTCCCCCAAAGTAGTGTTTGAAATTACTCTGGGTTTTGCATGCTTGCAGTATTACAAGCTATCTGCAAAGTGCAATAAAACCACTGAGCAGAAGAGAATAAGGACCAAACAGAATGCTTTCAAATAGTAAAGTTAATGAGTCCAATCCCAAATAGCATCCCATTGGGGATATTTTTTGCACCTATACATGTGAAATACTTAATGTAAGTCTGTCTTGTTTAGTAGTTTAGGGGCTAGGGAATTGTAAAGTATGTTTTGTTGTATCTGATACCTTTTAATATCTTTATGCATGCGGTGCCAGGTACTCACAATCAAATGTCAAAAGAGTGCAGAGTTAAACTTACTGCAGTAAGTGTACATTTTAAACAGAGGCCACAAGTTTTACAGCAAATATTGAGGTTTTTCTTGTCATCTTATCTAGGCCAAATCTTCTCCTATTATTATGAGAGAGGAGCAACCTCAGAAAACTGGGGTTGGATTCAGATGAGCCCCACTCACTCCCTACATTTTGGAAGCTTTTCCAGACCTCGTGAATTTTCCCTTTCTTTTCCTCAATACTTCTCCTCTGTTTCATCTCCTATTCTCTTCTGTCTTGGTCTCCCTCACCTCCCAAATCCCCAACATCCCCTTCACCTGTGCTGCTATTCCTTTTGGTGTCGTCAGTCTAGCACTCTGGACAGCTGCTCTGTTCAAATCATGTGAATTCTGGGTTTTCCCCGTATCTGAAGCCAGAGCATACCTCCTTCCTCCCTTCATCTATTCTAAGGAAGTGCCAGAACCTGTGAGATATGAAGATTGCAACTAGGCTAGCAAAGACTTCAGGATGGATTTAACCAAGGGCAGGAGGCCTGTGGGGTGTTGGGGAGAAGATGGGTTTGAGGAATATGTAGCTGAATTTATTAGAATGTTGGGCAAGGTGTGGGGTTGGTTCAATTCCTAGTTCAAGTGACTCCCCCTTTTTTCCCTAATTGATTCATTGATTTCTAATCATAATATTGCTGTCTGATTGCTTTGCTGCCCTCTCAAAAGTTGAGTTTTTTTCCTTTCAAAGCAAGAAGAATCAGAAATATCAAGGCTGCCTCTTGGGACTAATTTAAATATCTGCTACCTAAACTGTACCCATAGCAGCAGGAAATAATTGAAATACTATCATTGGGATGAAGGACATAAGGGAAGCTGCATGAGCAGAAGACATTAGCGAATGGTCTGATAAAAACCTGATCAGAGTTTTGGGTTACCTTTTATCAGGAAAGTTGAGACCTACAGAAACAACTGTAGTAGTCCTTAGATGTGCTTTGAGTAAATAATACTTTACCAACGGGATACACAGAGAGATGACAGTGAATCCCCTGGGTAACCAAAAATGCATCTGGAGATTTTGTGCAATAAAGATCTTGAACAGTTTCCAACATAATCTTATAAAGAAAACCATTTGTGTCTTCATAATTCCAGCCAGTTTGGGTTAGGTTAGGATTTCTTATAATTATCATTACTTCCTATCCATTTTTAGTGCAAATTAAGATTATTCAATTTGTTCTACCCATCCTCTGACTATATAGTATCTGTCTCTCAGACTCAGATAGAAACTAGATTTGGTTTATTTCTTCACATTAGAATTGAGATAAGCCTTCAAAGTAGAAGCAACATAAGCTTTGATGTATGTAACACAGTGGGCCTGACTCTTCTCCTCCTCCTCATTCTGGTATTAAACTGATGTGGCTCCATTGACTTTAATGGAGTTGTTCCAGATTTACACTGGTGTAGGGGAGAGTGAAATCTGCCCCTGTAGTCTACAAGATAAACAACAATTATTAGTTTAGCTTGCAAACAAAGGGCAATAGTGCAGTTGCAACATGTCTGGTGAAGATGCGCTATGCCGAGGGAGAGTGCTTTCCCGTTGGCATAATTATTCCAACTCGGCGAGAAGCGGAAGCTATGTCAATAGAACAGCACAAAACTTGCCTCGCTTGGGGTGGAAGGGAAGGCTTTTGCACACCCCTAAGCAATGCAAGTTATATTGATTTTAGGCTGTAGTGCAGACCTGCCCAAAATTGCTACAGAGCAATGGGCACAGTTCAAAATTATCCTAATGTGATTCATTCTGAATGGAGGGTTAAGAACTAGGGCTTGCTGTAGTAAAGAGGTCTCTTTGGACGAATCCCATCTGCACAAATAAAAATAATCATTTTCATTTGGATGTGAGAATAGTATATTTTAATAGGAACTTCCCAGAACAATAGGTTGTCAAATTTCATACATATAATATATGATGATAATCCAAGTCACTTTTGATAGTTTATCCTAAACAGGCAAAACTTGAGTGGATCTTTCAGAATTTGATTTTCTTGAACTTCAGTGGTATTTTCCAATCGCCATTGCACCTAACAGCTTATATTTGCCTTTGAAATGTGAAATCACATACTGTATCAAAACAAGCCTGTGGAATTAATGGCAGTTTGTGATCCTAGCTTTGAGACTTGAAGGGAAATCCGTCGCACAACGTGATAAACGCTGCAAGTTTAATTGGAAAAATGGTAAAATAATTGCAGTGGTGATTTGAAATGTTTTACTGAAAATGAAAAGCTTGGGACCATGTGTTCCCATTGGGATTCTTAGCAGAATTCACCACTGAGGGACTCTCTTGGGCAGGCCCTGTGGATTAATGAAGTCAAAGTGGCTCTATGCAGGCACAGGGATTTGCCTACATGGTTCTTGTTGCAGAATCAGGACTGCATATGAAGTTGTTGTTGTTACTGCTTGGAGATCCTGAGGAATCTGAGCAGCAGGCTTCCTTGTTTCTCTGCCCAAGTGAATTATGTCACAACACGGGTTGGAATAATAGGATCATATTTAGAGGTTGAAACTACTTTTATCGCCCACACCATCTCTCTGCAAATGCATGATAGAAGCAGTGCTCCATTCAAACCTCTTTATTGTTTATTATTATTAGATAACTGCTGACAGTGTTTGTCTCTGTCCAAGACCCAAAATTAAGACAAAAGCTGCTCGATTTACAAAAAAAAAAAAATAAGAAAAATGAGTCTAATATATGGTTTATTTGCTGCTGCTCTCTAAGTACAAACACCATAGTTCTATAAATAGATTTGGGTGAGTGGTAGTACTGTCTGTAGGCTGCCCTTGTTGTGGTAGGTGCTGTACAGATGCATAGGAAAACTCAATCCCTCCCCTGAAGAGTTAACAATCTATTCTAGGTTCCAGTTTGTTGAGAGTTTAAAAGGCTGATCATGAATTTTAACTATTTGGTTAAGTTGGATTCCTTTCATAAGAAATGTTTTTCTTATGATGATGCTAGAAGTAACTTGATGAGCACACTGTTTCATTACTTTCATTTTAAATTTAGTGAATAATCCAGTTACCCACTATTTATTTCCTGTATTATATTAAATATATGCCTGTATCCTGATTGGAACAGCTGTGGTAGATAACTCAGCCTCCATTTGTAAGATAAAGGTTAGTTGTCAGCATTGTTCATTATGAATGAAATTCACTCTTGAGCTGAAGGTCTGGCATCTTTCATCCTGATTGGTCCTGTGGCATGTCACAAAGTCATATTCCATTATATAGTAATAGCGTCACCTACCATTGAAATGCACTCATTTCTAGAGTGACTCTTGATTAATAATATAACTACTGCTTTTTTATATCCAGAAAATTTTCAGGAAGCAATAGATTGCATCAAAACTCTTCATTTAGGAGCTACAATTCATGAACAAGTACACTACAGAAACACTGTCTGATAAATGTGTTCCATCTAATACAGTAGATGAATATACAAGATATTTAGAATTACATTTGTGCACTGAGTTATTTTGATATTTTAAAAAGTGCCTGTGGGAATTTAAGTGCCCAACGTCTATCCACTTAAAATGGGAATTGGGCAGCTAACTCCCTTTATTACTTTTGAAAATCCCATCCTAGATTTGTACACTAACTTCCCTAAGTAACTGCAAAGATATAATTGGCATGAAGTTGTCACGCAGATGCAACAGTTCGCCTCTTTAGTCCATACAAATGCTATAATTGTATCTCATTTAGTTTAACCCATTTATTGTAGGATAATATTTTTAATCTTTCACACCTTCCCTTGTATTTAAAGATCACTGGGCAGCTATGTGATGAGAGTGCTGGAGCTGAGTCCTATGGCTCTGGATACCCACTCATGCACAGAAACTCACATGCACCACATGGGAGAGTGAAACAGCTGTGGAGGGCTGAAGTAGCAGCTGCAAAAGTGGCTTGGTTAGTGCTCCACAGCCGCAGGAAGGACAGCTCAATCCACCCCACCCCCTGAAGATCCCCAGTGCAATGTTCATTTACTCTGCTTTACTGCAGGGAGGGATGACTTGGCCTGTTGTTTATATCTATGCCCCCATTTTTCTCAATTATGCAGTTAACGTGGGAGGAATCTTACACTGAGTGCTTGGCCCAATTAGCTGAGCCAGGCACCAAACAGAGGTATTGTGTGGGATGGAGAGACTACAAATCCTCTCCCCTACAGGCTGCAAAGCAATCAGGGAGCTGATTTGTGGAGACTCCTCTACTTCAATGGTGAGAGTCCTTGTCGCAGCCATTTGCATGATTCTTTCAGCACCCAAGCTGTGGCCTTCTGTGCCCTCCCATCACTGCATTCTGCTATGCAGGGAGCTCCATGTATAGGATATACACCCAACCCCCCCAAATCCTGCCCGATCCCTGAAGCAGAATGGCATCCTGGCTGCAGGAGAAGGAGCAGGACTTGTCCCTTCTTGCACAACACGAGTATCCTTGTTAAGCACGTATACCTGTGTAAACAGCATGGTAACATGGCTGACAAACAAAATTGCATGGGAGTTTAAAGTGCTACTGTAGTGCTTCGTTGACCTCAACTGTATAAACTAAACCTTCAGCTGTTTATTGTCTAAAGAGGCACATAGTTTTTCCTTGGAAGTAATAGGAAGAAAATTCATCTTGGAATGAATCTGTTTAAATGATGTGGGCAGTGGAACGCTCACCTTGCCTGACATTTTTCCATCACGAATATGCTCTCTAACAAATGGTTGTAACTTGGTCTATTCCAGACTGCACCAAGGTTTGTTGATGAGAGCACAAAACACACATCATCTGCTCTCCATTATATGCTGAAAGGATGCAAGGATGGAAACTCTAGAAAGCACAGTGTTCCTAGAGAGACTGTGATCAGTGGGTGAACAGCAGTGTTCTGCAGTCTTATTATAAACAATGCGTAAACTGTACCATTCAATCAAAATGTCCTGGGAAAGGACTCCGGGGGCCTTGGATCCCACCCAAATAACTTTTTAAAACAAACAAACAAAAAGGTATGGCCATGGAGGGGCGGGGAGTTCTGTGATTATTATTTCATGGTAACCTACCTCCTATCAGGGGCATAACATTCTGTGTCACTTTAGCTCTGGCTTTTTTTTTTTTTTTTCCTTTGGAGGTAACATATGTCTCTCTCCAGGATCAACGGAGCATCATGTCGGCATCCACAAATAACTGAATCTCATTAAAATATTTGATAGTTGAACATCTGGGGCTTTTTGTAGGAATTTCAGCAACATCAAATGTAGGGTTTGAATCACAGGCCTTTTGGAGGAAGTTAGAATGTCCAAAGAACTTCTCCCCTATGAGAACTATGAAAAATTGGACAACAGTATCCTTATTGTTTCTCTGGAGAAGAAGCCACAGTCTTTATGGATCACCAAAGTCAGACTTGGGGTGACAGATCACAACAGTAAAATATCAGGATACATTGGGGTGCTGTCGGCCTCGCCCACAGTCCAGCCCCATTCCTCCCAGGCTCTGCCCCCACTCTGCCCCAGGTCCCGCCCCCTCCTCACTCGACCCCCCTGTGACTGCTCCCTTCCTCATCCTCCGGCCTGCCACTGGATTGCTGTGTCCCTCTTCAGTCCCCGACCCACCGCTCACCACTTCCTCACTCCCCTGCCAGAAACCCCCATGCCTGCCCCAAGAACCCCCGCTCACTGCTGGCTTGTTGCTTACCTCCTCACTCCCCGTTAGCCCCCCCCGTCCGCTGCTGCCTCCCCGCTCACCACCTCACTCCCCCGTTAGCCCCCACACCTGCTGCTGCCTCCTTGCTCACCGCCTCTCTCCCCCACTAGCCTCCCCACGTGCCGTTAGCTAGCCGCTCGCCTCCTCACTTCCCAGCTATCCCGTGACCCACCGCTGGCTCGCTGCTTGCCTTCTCACGCTCGCCGCCACTGGCTCGCCGCTTGCCTCCTCTCCCCCCCCCACCGCTGGCTTGCCACTCGCCTCCTCACCCTCACCCCACCCCTCTCTGCCTCTTCACCCCCCTTCCCGTCACTTGCCTACTTACCCCTCCCGCTCGCCTCCTTATCTGAATATCGGGACAAATGGGGTCCTGATCATACAACGATTGGGATACGGGACAAAGGGTTAAATATCGGGACAATCCCAATTTTATTGGGGCATCTGGTCACCCTAGTCACACTCTAGAGAAGGACTAAGGACCCCAGATAGAAGTGGTACATCATTTGGGAATAGAGTGACATGGCAATCCCCTGAATATCCTGTGCTTGCTGAAAGGGGGAGAAATCCCACAGAAGATCTTATGGTTGATATATTACAGAGGTGGAAGAATCCCGCAGAAGACCTTACACATTGTAGGGAGGTGCCCTAATGGGAACTAAGATTTTTGCTCTCATCAGGAAGGAATAAGGAGAATTGCCTGAAGATGCAGGGTTCAATGAGTCTGTACTTCTACTTAGAATTAAGTGTTTGAAGGAAAAATTGCCTTTAATAAGGCAGATATTTCACATGCAACGTAAATACTGAATTGTGCGCTCTGTATCTGCCCTGGTAGTTTAGGATATTCTTTCTGAGAATGGGGCAAAAGAGCAAAGTTCAGACCTGAATTAAACTGCAAAGTCTTGGGGTGGCGGCTTTGGACCCATCTCTGTTGCTTATCCTCCATGGAATTCTTACTGGGCAGATGCAATTACTGAGGTGGCTCAGTAGGTGCATGTTATCTCTTGATGCACAAATGTTCCATTTATTATGCACTCAGTACAGTGTGTCGTCATTACGCACCTTCTCACCTGACACTAGTTTTTGTAAATACAGATTAGAGATCAAAGGCAGGTCAGCTTTTGAAATGTAGCACCTGTGTTCCAGTGGCTATTGCAGAGTGTGTGACATATGGGATGAAAGTTTTAAGTGATATAAAATGTTAATCACTAAACCTGGCAGAGTCAAACCTTTTAATCTTTATTGCAGTTTTCTAAGGAGAGGCAGGTTATGGACAACACCCCGGAAAAGCTGAAGAAAGAGTTAGAGGAAGAGCTGCAGTTGAGCAGTGAAGACTTACGTAGCCATGCTTGGTACCATGGACGCATTCCGCGGCAGGTATGTCCCTCCTGGGTCTTCCCTTCACAGACAAAGCTGTGGGCTTTCATATACAGACACAGTCAGGTTAACACTGGAGTGTCACATACAGAGTCCGCATGAGGTCACCAATTCAATAGAAACAGAATGTCTTCCAGTGTGAGAGAAGAGCGGTGTCTGATATTGTTTACTTAATATGCCTTGGTGAGAAATGAGACTGAGGGAAGAAATCCACTGTTTCTTATACTTTAACAAACAAAAAATCATCTAATGAGGAAAGGTAAGAATGCTCCTCTGTGCTATAGACAAGAGCTACACTCTGTCCCCTACTATTGTTGTTCAGCCGCTGGCCTGAATTTAGATTAGTATTTTTATCCAGAATTTTAAAATGTTCCAATTTTCTACTTTTCTTGAGTTTGAAATTATAAAAGAGCATACTAGTAGTAATAGTAGTAATAATAATTAATAGTTATTTGGAGTCGCTATCTTTTTATTTTGGTCTTTTACACCAAAAACATCACGAGCTCCCCCTGCTGGCTAATCATCAACATGCACCTGGCAAATGCTGTGCTTGCAGTTATGAGCTTTCCTGGGGCCATCAGCAGATGCTGAAAATCAGTGAGAGCAGTCAGAAGCAGGCAGCTCTGTGGTTTGAAAATTAATGAATTAATGTTTGTCAAATGGGAAGGACCAGCTTGGTTCAGAAAGAAGCCGGGTTTTTTCAGCTTTTATGTGCATACTGCAAAACAGAGAAGACTACATGAAACCCATTTTAAGAATAGCTCTTTGTCTCTCTTGAAGTAACTGGAAGTAATAACTAAAAGACAAATTCTGGTTGCCTGCAACAATGTCCTCTAAAATTGTGTGTGTGTGTGTGAGAGAGAGAGAGAGAGAGAGATCAGAAGTTGTGTTATGTACTCCAGTATTCTGAGTAACTTCATTCCCCTTCGCAGTTGAGTTTCTTTTGACAAATTGGGGAAGTATGCACACAGACATGTGGACCTCATTCTCTGGCCCTGTCCTAGAAGGTCCTCACAGAGTGCTCTTGTAGAAAGTCTGTAGAATGGCCTCTGGATTTTAGAAGCAGCCTGAATTAGAGAGGGTGACATTCTGCCCCACGCTTTTCCTCCATCCTGTCTTTTCTGGTTTTAAACCTGTGCTCACAGAGCAGCCAGAATTGGGCCCTACATTTTGGATTAAATAACAAGACTCTAGTGATGTGATACTAACCCAGGCTGAGTATTCCTCTTCTGACTCTGAATGTGGGGTTTTTGTTTTTCTATGTTTTCTCTCTAAGGTGGCAGAAAGCCTAGTTCAGAGAGATGGAGATTTCCTGATTAGGGATTCTCTCTCCAGTCCTGGAAACTTTGTTCTTACCTGTCAGTGGAAAAACATTGCTCAACATTTCAAAATCCACAGAACAGTCCTCAGACTCAATGAAGCCTACTGCCGCGTTCAGTATCAGTTCGAACTTGAAAGTTTCGACAGCATCCCTGGGTTAGTGAGATGTTATGTGGGGAATCGCAGGCCAATATCAAAGCAGAGTGGAGCAATAATTTTTCAGCCTATCAACAGGACCGTGCCACTGAGGTGTCTAGAGGAAAAGTATGGAGTATCTCCAGTTCGACAAAGAGAATGCAATATTACTGAAGGAAAAACAGAGACTGCAAAAAGGCTGAGCCTCAGTATATACGGCGTGCAGTCCCAGGAGCACAGCTTAACCAGAGGAAATCTTTTAAGGTACTTTTCTCTTGTTCCACCATCTTCCGTAAAGGGGAGTCAAGGGCCCAATCCTGCTCCCATTGAAGTCAATGAGAGTTTTGTCCTCTACTTTCAAGGGGAAAGAACCAGGCCTCATGATCTCCTTTAATAACTAATTTTTAAGGCCCTGATCCAAAGCCCAGTGAAGTCAGTAAAAAGACTCCCACTGACTCAGGCCTTAGAGGACTACCAGCTGTAATAAGGAGCTTTAAGGTAACTGTCTTCAATTATATGAATGTAAAGCACAGAGGTTACTGATGCCATTTGAATATGGCAGCAGCCCAGTTAAGTACAGATATTCTAACAAGCTAGATGAATGGTGTAATCAGATTTTGAAAAAACATGATTTGGGGTTTTTGCAGTGAGATCCATTTTCTCAGCGAGATAGTGTATAGGCTCTGCAGTGCTGGTTCCTTTCACTCACACTGGTGTGACTCAGGAGCCTCTCCACCAAAGTCAATGGTGTCAAACCAGAGTGAATGAAATTGGACTCAGTCTCTGTAAATACAATAATGATGCAGCTTGTGCAGTAGCTTAGAAATAATAAAAATGCTAAACTTAAATTGAAGGTTAAAAAAAGTAAAAGGTTTGTTGTTACTCTCAAGTTGAGGCCTTTTTCTTTTGCTGCTGTGAAGAAAATGCCACCAATGGGTTAAGATGGTTAAAAAGAGTAAAATAAAAGTGCACTAATAAAGCTGACTGTTTGGAAGGAGACAGCCTTTGTAGTTCTTCATTACTGCCCAATTCAGGTGTTGTATTGAAAAAGTCTTAGCATGCCAACAAAGAGGGAACCAAACTGCTCTAGCAACTTTCTGATTACAAAAATTCCAAATCATTGTCTGAGATTCTCGCCTGGATCCTGGAATCTGATCTACACAGCTGGACCCCTATGCCTCTATGGAGCCACCTAACTTGAATGGGACTCTGGGGGAGGAGGGGCTAGCCCATGAGTCATCGCAGCAAAGTCAGTGGGACTTCAGACTGATGCAGAGGTGTGTCTGTGCAGCAGTGGGGTTGGGCTGCTAATGCTGTCTGCTCTTGAACTTAGAAATGCAGTTGGTAGTTAATGCCTTTTATGAAAACTGAATGTTGGCTGAACAAGTCGTTCATCCAAAGCCTGTAAATAACTATTCTGCATCTGATTTTCCTGGGAGCATCAACTAAAGCATGTCCTTAATTACTGTCCTGTGGCTGAACCATGGCAGAAATGGAAGGGCTGCTTTCTTTTCTGTTAGCGCAGTGATACTCAGACTGAGGCTCGCAAACTGCAAGAGGCTCTTTAATGCATCTCCTGCAGCTGTTTGCGGCACGTGATATTAAAACAATGGTGTGATTTAATTACTAACTAATCCGGATGTTTTTACTATGTTATTAACCAATTGAAGTTGATAAAACAATAATAATACTTGGTCAACCATTTTGCTGTGAGAATAAACTAAATATTTCTCCCGTCATATTGTTTAAATCTGAATATATAGTTCTATAGTAAATGAAACAAATAATTCAAACTACTGTGCCTCTATTGTTGATCGATAATTTGGCTTCTGAACCACCGAGGTCTGAGTATCACTGTGTTAGAGAATGAGTTCTTAACCTGAGGGTTGTGACACATACTCCAACCTGGGGATACAATCCTCCTCCCTTTCTTTATGGCTAGGAGAGAAAAGGAGTCACAAATCTTTCCTCTGCTGTAAGAGGGGTTCACAGCAAGCAAAAGGTTGAGAATAAAGCATTAATTTCTGCCCTGCCATGTTGTATGATTGCAGACCTATTACCATGTTGCACAAAGCAATAACTCTCAGTACTGAATGCTAAGAGCCAGATCTTCGCCCATACTAAGCCCCCTTTGGGCTGCTCTGGCAGCATAAGGGACCCTTTAAGGTGCTGTAAGTGGGAAGCTGAGGACTTCCCTTAGTTCTGACACAGCTGAAAATTGGGCCTGCATATTAAGTGTCCTACTGCACTTTAATAATATATTGTTGTGTTGGCTTTTTTCCCCCCTCAGAAACAAAGAAAAAAGTGGTAGCCAGCCAGCTAGTTTGGATCACGTCCAGGAGAAAAGATTCCCCCTAAAGGCTCACCAGTCAGAAAGTTACCTGCCAATAGGTATGTCTGTAGGCAGATTTCTAATAATTCCTTAGAAGATGCATGCCAGCAGGTAGTCAGCCCTCTATTCTGTCTTCAGGTTACATTTTAATATGCTAGAGATTTTGAGAGACTGGAGCCCACATGAAATTCAGTCTCAGGTGTGAGGGTACTGAATACAGTTAGCATCTGATGACCGTTCAGTGGCCCATGGAAATGGAGTTGTTAGGCTCATTATAGTTGCTCAACCAAGTACTCTATTTTGAAGGCACCTATCAGGTTGGTATGGCACCCTAGTGATCAGGTTTACACATCAGAAAAATGATGATTATGATTGGCACTATAGGTCCCCATTTCTTGGCAGTGTCACCATCTCAACCCTAGAGTTTTACAAGACCCTCAACAGTTACACTGATACCATCCTGCCCATAGCTTCTTGAGCAGCTGCAGTAAACCTGATGCAATTTTGTACGTTTTGCTGCTGTTACTCAGGCAATGCAGCTAATGCAGAATCAGTACTCTGCTATTTTCCACCACTTGTTACTGCTGGTGGTTAGGGAAGAGGAAGTGGGGCAGCTGTACACTCTGTTCCTCTTATCCTCCTTTGATCTTCCTCTCTCTGCTTATATCACAAATCTGCTGCTGCTGCCCCATGTAACTTTCCTGGGCGGCAGCAGTATGACATTTACAAGAATGTGGTCAGTTTCATTTGCATTACCATATTGATAGAAGACTTACTAGCACTTGCACAATTGTCTGAGAAATTTTGCTTACCTTCCTCTCCCCACCCCCTCCACACCCATTCTCCAAGCTACACCCAGAGAGGAAAATTGTAAGGGAACCCCCTTATATGCCAAACAGGAGCACTGTGTGAGGAAGCTTGCACTGAGGTTGTGAGTAGCCCTATGGATAAATTCTGGCCTTTGGTTTCCAAGGCTGTCAATCTTGAACTTTTCTAGAGCACTAAATCTGTTTGAAAAATAAAATAAAATGGGTGTTGTGGATTTTAAACTGATTTCTAAAGGCAGGAGTTCTCAAACATTTCTGTAGTGTGGCCCACACCTTAATAGAGAGATTGTCTAGTCATGAGCATCTCTCCTTCCACCATACTCCCAGACATAATTGCACAAACTGCCTTCCCTCCCATTTGCAAATTAGGTGAATGGCCTTCCTCCCATTCATGACTGCAACAACATTTCTGTAGTAACTATTGCAATTACCCTGAAAAGTAAAATGAGGAAAGTGTCTCATGTGTGATTTTATATTGTGATGGTGGCCAGAGGCTCCAGTCAGGAGCAAGGCCCCTAGACACCATACAGACATGTAGTAGGAGACAGTCCCTCCTCTGGAGACCTTACAGTCTGGGAGTCTTTAATGCAATGCAGCAGCTGGTAATGAGAAGTAAGAGCAGCATGATGTGATCAGTCAGCTCTCTGCACACAACCAGTAAGTGTTCCGTGGGCCACGGTTCGGGGACTTCTGTCTTAAGAATCTGCCAGCCCTCATTTGATGGCAAAGGGATGTTTGCCAGTGTGCTAACTGCAGGATGGGGCCTATGTGTGTAAATATTACAGTGCACACACGTTCCCCCACATTTGAGTCAACTGTCTTCTAGGGATACAGAATTAGAATCCCTGAAGTTCATTCTTTTCATACCTCGCTACATGCCCAGACTCCACTTTAAGGAAGTTTTTCTTTCATTTCAAAACTTGTCATTCTTAAAAATGACTCACAGGCCTTGTGTGGTGCAGCTATAAGCTTCCATTTTTATTTGGCAGATCAAGTTACAAACTCACTCCTATTCCAAGCCAGGATTTTCCAGCTCTGACTGTACAGCCTTTGTGTGCTCTGGGGATGTGAGCTATTGTCAGTGTTACCACAGGATGACATTACAGCCCAGCTGCTCCCTGTAGCTGGAATTTTGTGAGGAGAATTTGCTTGGTAGCTCATCTCTTAAAATATATGTCTTAAACAGTGTTTGACAGAATGAAGAATTTACATGATCTGAAACACTTCCCCAGTAAACAACAGCAACAAAAAAAGAACTGTAAAGTGTATCTTGGGATGATATGTAGTATTGCCTTAGATGCTATTATTACATCATAAAAAATGATTCTGTTCTTCACCTACAGGTTCGAGGCATCCATCTCAGCTACCTGAAGTAGATACCAGCCCATGTTCAAATTCCCCTGCATTTAGAACAGGCAGTGAACCTACTCTAAGCCCCATGGTAGTTCAGAGGGTCGCTTCCAAGTCGCCAGTAGGAGAAGCTCTTAGAGGATCAGACAGCCAGCTCTGTCCCAAGCCTCCACCTAAGCCCAACAAAGTGCCCTCGCTGAGGCAACCTCAGTCTCCTTTAGCTTGGCACAGTTCAGAGACACACTACTGTGAATTAAACCCCGCCACTTCCGTAGACTGTGGAGCAACACAGCAATGTCTGTCTCAGAAAAGCAGCTACGGGGAGCATCTGATAGCTAAAGAGAATGGATTGCTCTCAGGGAACTCTGAAACAAGTTATCTGATCCATGAAGATGATGCCTTACAGAGCTCAATGGATCCATTAGCAGCTTGGACTGAGATGACTGAAGAGGGCAGCATGTTTGTAGCACCTGTTCTTGAGACAGTATCCAATTTTAAACCAAATGATTTTGAATCCAAACTTCTCCCTCCTGAAAACAAGCCACTTGAAACACCAATGTTAAAAAGAGTTAAGGAGCTATTCACCAACAGTAATCCAAAGATTATTGCGCGGCATATACTTAGAATGGACTGCAAGGTAATTTTTTTATTATTATTTGGTTTTTAATAATTGTAAAGGGAAATAACTTTTCTGCATATCGCTGGATACCCTGCCAGATTAAGCTTTTTTAAAAAAGAGATTTGAAAGAATTAAATGCGAGATCTGGGACTAAGGTAATGTATGTATTTACTAGGGGGACTTGCAGGGATTTCTCAAGGGGTAAGGTTGGAGAAGAGTTTTTAACCTTGGAGGAATGATTACAAATTTGTCTCTGGACCAAAAATCCCTCTTAGTTGTCACTAATTTTAGACCTATATTTCCCTCCATTCCAGACAAATCTGATGTTCTCTTTATTTGTTGTAGATTTATTTACAGCAGAAATGCTGAATCATGAAACTGAGATTAGGAAAAATGGTATTTATTCTGAAGGAATGAATTCCATATCAGAGAGAGAGAACACCACACATTGCTCATTTTACTGGAAGGCACTCAGATACCAAAATGGTGGGCATGAGACAAGAACCTGAATAGAATACAATCTGTTTTAGCTTCTTGTCTGAATACTGCTCTTCTAACCCTTGTTTGGGTCTTTGGGCCTTGACAGAATGAGAGGTAGTGAAAGGTGGCTGCAGAGCCTTTAGATGCAGTTGTCTCCTTGCGTGCCACTTGTATCCCCTAGTTGCACACCTTGGTACGCATCAGAAGTGCACAGATATTTTTACAAGGAGGCAGGTTTGGTTATACTGGCAAATCTTTGAGCAGTGATTCTGGAATCGGCAACATGGGAAAAGGAAGAGAGAAATTCAAGTACAGACAGCCCTTTTTACAGGATAATGATTTTATTTAAAGGGGACATGAAACCCATTTGAATTCTCAGTCATCTGAAGTGGATGGTTGTGAGTGCTGTACCCATTAGAAACACAGTATTTGAGAGAGAGAAAGTGGCATTTCTCATTGAAATCAGTAGCACTGGGTCTAGCACTGGCCTCCTAAACCCAGGGGTGTGAGTTCAATCCTTGAGGGGGCCACTTAGGGAACGGGGGTAAAAAATTGTCTGGGGATTGGTCCTGCTTTGAGCAGGGGGTTGGACTAGATGACCTTCTGAGGTCCCTTCCAACCCTGATAGTCTATGATTCTATGATAATGAAATCCAGGAAAGTTAGGGTATGTCATAATTGCAATGCTTATGATTCAAATGACATGATCTGTGTGTAACCCACACATCTTCTGGGTATAGTGTTCTGTCCCATCTAGTGGCACTAAGGCCACTTAGAGAGCAATTAATGAGTCTGCCTTACAGCCTTAGCTAAGAGGCCGTTGGTGTTTAGCTCATGTGATAGAGGCACATGCCCTAAGCTCCAAAGGCTCCAGGTTGAATCCCACCCACCAACGACCGGGGTCTGTCAGTATTACATGTGCACAGTTTCAAATAGCATTTCCTTCTTACTGCCATCAGCTCCATTACACTCCTTTAAACTCTCTATACAATCTATTCATTAGAATTGAATGGTTATTGATCAATTCTAAATAATGGTAGCACCAGCCAGCCCACTGCAGAAAGAATGGAAAGGCCTTTCCAGCTCTGCTGCTTCTTGTTAGGAGGGCACTTCCTGTAAAAAGTGCGCTGGAAGCCAAAGAGATGGTACATTGTAGTGATTTCCTAATGGCATATTTGTGCACTCACATGAGGCTGTATAGATGAAATCATTGCATCAGTTAATTCCGTCAGTCATTTGGGAACTATATTAGTGAGAAGTGATAGTGTTTCTAATATGTTAAAGAAATGTACATCACCTGCCCAATATTCAGAGAGGGGCAATGGCTCCTCCTGAGGCAGAAATGGATAATGCTGTGACTATCATTTTGTTATAACTCAAAACAAACTCTTCTCTCCAATGTTTGCTGTAAAACTTGCCTCAGAAAGATACAGCACTGTCTCATCTGCTACTCACTGAGCATGAGATTTAGAAGAGAGTTGGTCAGTTTTTAAAAAAGATTTGTGTGCTCAGTGCCCTAGCAAGGGCTTTTTCTTCCACCCTGTGGCTTCTAATAACTTACACGGAGAACTGCACAGTTTCTCCAAGACTCATTTAGGAGTCAGGTTGGAGAATGGGACATGTGACTTCTGTCAGCCAGAAAAATGAACAAATGGTGCAGCAGAGATTTCAGGTTTATTGAGTAATGACAGATGAACCTGCCTAACATGGATATCACACTGTAAGGTTGTGCCAGTTTCCCCAGCAAAATGCTACTGCTAGTACTCCCCCAATGCTAGTATGCTTACTATCCTTGATTAGCCAGGTATGGGGTGTGGTTAGCACACCCACCCTGACCACCTGCTGGCATCCACCAGGAGGTGTTGAAGTAGAATACACTGTTTCTTTCTGAGGCAGTGCCACTGGCTGCTTCTAAATGTGCCCCCCTAGGCCCTCCTGGGCCCATCTGTCCCTCATACACAGAATGGCTCAGGGAACCTCCACTTAGCAGCTACACCTCTGCACCGCCTTTCCGGAAAAAATGCCAGGATTTGGCTACCTTATAGTCCTAGAATCATAGAAGTCTGGGACTAAAATGGACATCATCAGGCAGGAATTACTAAACCTAGACCATCCCTGACAGTGTTTGTCCAACTTAAAAATCTATAGTGATGGGGATTCCACAACCTCCCTTGGAAAACTATTCCAGAGCTTAACTACCCTTATAGTTAGACTGTTTCTCCTAATAGCTAACCTAGATCTTAGTTAATGCAAATTAAGCCCATTACTTCTTGTCCTACCTTCAGTGGACATGGAGAACAATTGTTCACAGTCTGCTTTATAACAACCCCTAACATATTTGAAGATTTCTCAAGTCCCCCTCAATCTTCTTTTCTCAAGACTAAATTTGTCCAGTTTTTCAAACTTTCCTCATAGGTCATGTTTTCTAAGCCTCTTTAGAAAAGTAATAATCACACTTCTCTAGCCCTTATTTTTTTGAAAGCCCAGCGCAATCTAACTAATCTAGTACCTTTTCTCCTTCTACCATAGATAATGGCTTTCATCTAATAGCAAAAGTGTGTGTTGACTGAAGTACTTCCCTTATATGTACCCTAGTTTAGTAGGAAATCTTAGCTGCTGTAATTAGCCTAGCAAACTTAATTAAAACCTCTGCTTCCATAATGGAACATTAAAAGACCTGTAGCAAATGTGGCTGGAGATGCTTCTTTCTGATGGCTACATTGTGCTTCACTCAGTTTGACTCTTTCAAAGTGCTATGGATTCTCTTTTAATCTTGCTTTTCCCCCCTGTCAGCATCGGACTAATTTAGATGCAACCTGAAATGACAACCTGTTCTCTGCCTGTGCTGCTGGGACTGAATGATTGCCATCTGTTTGGAATTGGCTATATACTATTGGTACCATAGAATTCTAAAGTATTACGACAGATTTGCATACAGAGAGGGCCTGATTAAAGCCTGCGCACTATAGATTTGTGTGTAGGACACAAGCTTCTGAAGTCTGTTTACATCAGAATCTCAGCTTTCATTTAAAAAATAAAGTTTGTAGCCCTCAGAATTGCGAAGGAACACTAAATATTGACCAGGTGTAACTGAGGTAGTGATGTCTGCAGGTACGTCGACACTACCCGCCAGATAGGCGGGTAGAGGTCGATCTATCGGAGATCGATTTCTCGTGTCTCATCTAGATGCAATAAATCGATCCCGGAATGTGCTCCCGTCGATTCCAGAACTCCTCCAGGGCGAGAGGCGGAAGCAGAGTCGACGGGGGAGCCGTAGCCGTTGATCCTGCACCGTGAGGATGGGAGCTAAGTCGAGCTAAGATACGTCAACTTCAGCTACACTATTCTCATAGCTGAAGTTGTGTATCTCAGATTGATCCTCCCCGCCCCCCAGGTGTAGACCAGGCCTGCTTGTCTGCAGAAAGCCTGGAACAATAGCTGTGAGAGGAGAAACTGTCTCATTCATATCAATGGGCTATTAACTCCCAGCCCTAATGCTCTGGTGGCACACACTAGCTCCGCTCAAGTAGGGAACTATGTATGGCAGGAGGAGATGAGCAGTGGGTCTGATCCATTCACCCAAGCAGATTAACCTTGGCCTCTCCATGAGGCCCTGTGCCAACACTACTGTCCCTCTGGGAGGGAATGGGGATGGTCCAGGGGGGCAAAGCCACTGGGAACCCAGTGTCATGGTGTAACTAGAGCTCCATATTGACTCAATTCAGTTCTGCAGACAGAGGTTGGCATTTAGATGCTATGGTGATAGAAAGGCAGATTAGATTAGAAATTTGTCAGCATATGAACATTAAAACAATACTCATTAGATAATATGAACATTATTAAGATTAATACAGATTAATAGTTGTTATAGCTGTGCAAATTGCAAATAATCATCCTGTATTTGAAAGGCAAGGACTAATGCAGCGTGGAGGGAAAATAGAGGGCTTTTTTGTATGAATTATTGTCAGACATGGAGCACTCACATAGTCCTTTCCAAATTCAGAATGCTTTGTGTACATTAATTCATCCTCACAACAGCCCCGTGGAGTGAAGAAACAGCACTGTTAACAGTATTTTACAGATGAGGAAAGCGAGACAAAGAGGTTAAGTATCTTGGCCACAGCGCATTAGTGTCAGAGCAAAGATCAAGCCACAAGACCACTCCGTGCTTTTGTTGATGTGTGGGGATCTGCTTTTGGTAGAGTGCTAGATCAGATCTGTTGTGGGATTGGCTTTCTTCTCTAGAAGAAAATCTCCTTATGATGCTGCTTGTTTTCTGTTGTTTTTTAAAAAACAGATCAAAGAATTAGTCCTTATTTCTTGACCATAATTCTTATTTGTTTTCATATACTTGGCTCACTAAAGGAAAGCACTTCTAAGTTCTGCACAAAACCTCCTTGTGTGTAATGTACTCAGCATGTTTCTGTTTAACAGGGATATTTTTAAATGACTTTATATTAGTGTTCTAGCTGCACAGCGAGTTAGAGTAACACTACGAATGAATCAAACTCTTCATTTCCTTAAATAAGTTAACTTCCTGGCTCAGTGTGAGAACTTTTGCGCTTGACAGGTTGCTAGGATACTAGAGGTCTCTGAAGAGATGAGGAGGAAGATGGGAGTGAGATCAGGTTTGGAGCTCATTACATTGCCCTATGGACACCAACTGCGCTTGGATATAATTGAAAGGTATACATTCTTGTTACATTGTGCTTCACTCCTGGGACACTTGGCTAGAGTATCAGTCTATAGTTGGTATTGGTGTGTCTTATATCTCCAGATAGAAACACCCTCCTTCCCCAATAAACACTTTACAGTATTCTTGTATACTATGTTGAAATCCACTGAGGGGTAATTTTGTTGGGACATGGAGATATTGTACAGCTTTGTGCTTAGGAGGACTCCTGGAGATCATCAGGCAGCTCCATGGAGGGAATCCTTGAAGGGAAAAAACAGCTGTTAAGGGTCTGATTCTGGTAGGGGAACCTGAGCCTGCCCTCTGCTCCAGGTTCCAGCTCTGGGGCCCTCTCTTCAGCAGCCAAGGTCTGCCCTGTCCTATTCTTTGCTGCTTTTCCCCTGAGCCTTTCCTAGCCCTCTGGCTTTCCCCCTTCCCTGAGTTTACCAGCCCAAACTCCCTCCTCCCAGGGAGTAACTGCAGGCTACCTATCTCTTTGCCCCAACCACATCTCCCTTCTCCCAGGCAGAGACTACAAACTACTTGCCTTTGCTGCTCTCCGCTCCTGGGCTTAATACAGGCACCACCTGTTCCTGTCCAGCAGAACCTCTTCTCATTAATCCCTGGCTCTTCTGCTAGGTACAGCTGAAGTGGCTAATTGGCTTATCTAGCCACCTTACCCCTTCAGGCCCTGTGTGGGGTGGACACCCCATTGCAGATGTGCAGTAACATAGGGGCAGATCTGTTACCCTGAAGCCTCCAATCTATAGTCGGTCTATATCACATAAGCATACTATTGTCACTGAGCTCCATGTAACAGCAGCATTGTCAGTAGCAAACATTTAATCCTGCCTAGGGACATTGAGGTCTTTTAAGTATTGCCTTTGTTATTTGATCACATCTTAGCATTTCAGTAGTTTACTCTAGACATCACTGACTTGCTTCTCTCTAGACACAACACTATGGCAATTGGAATAGCTGTGGATATTTTGGGCTGCACAGGAAACGTAGAAGAGAGGGCTGCAACATTAAACAGGATCATCCAGGTAGCAGTGGAATTGAAGGACTCCCTGGGGGATTTGTATGCATTCTCTGCTGTCATGAAAGCACTTGAAATGCCACAGGTAAAATAATGTTCCCATTATGGTATTCAAAGAGTTTAATTTTCGTTAGTTAATTTTTTTCAACATTTTAAAGCCATTAGACAAGTGCTTAGAGATGACAGGAATGGGCATTATAGAATGCCCATCCCCATGTAGACAGACAGATGGTCATAAGAGCTAAGATATGTTTAGCCATTATGAACTTACAAAGCTTTTAATTGTAACAATCTCATTTTCTTCTAATGCTGGCATTGAAGGGAACTTTGCTTTATAGAATAAAGGTCTGTTTATTTTAAAGCAAAGCGGGTATGATAGCATCAAGACATTTCTTCTGTACTATTAAAAAAAATTTGTTATGAAACAAACAACTATTTTTTGCAGTTACAGAAATTTGCCTCTTTTGAATATATCTTTATTATGCTCTTTGGTGAAAGCTTTTTGTATGATCCTGCAGGGTATAGATGACCTTTTGGGATTAACACTTTGATGAGAGAATGTTGAGCAACCAGCAGTAAAAAAGAGAAATGCTAAATACCAAAAGAATGGATGTTATCTGAATTCAGCTAGTAACATTTATCTAAACAAAATTCTCCACTCCCACATGCCAGTTGGGAGACAGTTCTCATATCTAATCTTGAATAACAGCTTTAGAAACACGGAGTACTTAGAATAGCTGGTCTGTAAATAAAGAAATGTGCATTTTTTGTGTGCAAATGGACATGGTACAGCAATTATTTGTCAATCCTGTAAAAAAAATTGGACGTTTCCCCCCCTGACATTAAAACTAAGTTTAGGGCCCTTTTAAAATCACTCATCAGAGAAACATGCTGTTACTGCATCAGCTGTATGTTTGTCTGAAAGTTTACTACAACACAAGGAAAGTGATACAGTAGTTGCAAGGAGAGATTGCCAGGTGTGGCACCAGGAATGCTGCCTTAATTTTTGAGTGAGAGGATTTTGTTAGCTGTATCTTGGCCTGTGGTGATTTGAAACTTGTCCTAGATGACCATAAAGGCCATTCATGGGAACAGAACATTGGGTTGTGGCTTTTCCTCAAGGAACATACAATTATTTTGCTTACATACTAGGAGGTTTTATTCAGTGGTATTAAATTGTATCAAGGTATTATTACTTATTAATGTCAGCATCCAGTGGAAGAGGCAAATCGTTGCATAAGCTTAAACAAACGATGGTATCATATTATTATGATTCAGACCAATCCAAATTAACACTCTGGTGTCTGCCAGAAGCAGCATAGTTGCTTTACATAAGAATAGTTGCAAAATGAAAATAGGACTCTCTCTGTTGCATTGAACAGATCGCAAGGTTAGAACAAACATGGATCACTTTACGGCACCACTACACCCAAACTGCCATTACATATGAAAAGCAGTTGAAGCCATTCAGCAAAGCTCTGCATGAAGGAAGAGGTGAGTGTGTAGCATGAGGGATTGCAGGCAGACTTGTGTGACACTGGCCTTCACCACTTTTGTTTTCATTAAGGGAACTGCACTAAGGCCTTTACTGCAAATGACAGATTTTCAGTCTGAATTGCCTTTAACTTGCTTCCCCTCTAAAATAATGGACTAGACAGGAATAGGCATAGTCCTACCCCCACAAGTTTGTGAATGCCTTAAACTCCCATAGCACAGAAGAGGTAGGCTGTACGTCTGCCTTAGAAAAGCCCGGTGAGCATAGTAGATCAGTACAGAAGGGGCATTTCACTCATTCTGGTGGCTATGTGTCATCATGCGCTGAAGTGACACTGCATCATTGTGACGGAACACAGCACAGAGATGAATAAATCAGAGGAGTCCACATCTGCAAGTAAGTCCATAGCTAGCCAAACAAGAGTGGATGTGTGCATGTGTGCAGTGTGTATAACATCTCTGTGCTCCCAGCATCTTCCCTCCCCACACCCACTATGGAGTGCGAGAAGGGCAGGGGAACTGACAGGGCCCTTCTGCTTCTGCAAATCTGTGAAGAGCCTCCCTTTCCCCCTGCAAAGGAGGAAGAGCTGTGGCATGGCAGACTCTTATGAGGGTATGTCTACACTGCCATCAGAAGTGAGACTGCAGCCTCTGCAGACACACCCAAGCTAGTTCTACAAGCCCACTGGGGACCCAGGATATATATGAGAGCAGCCAGCCTGTTGTCACCTGCAGCTTCACTGCTATTGCCAGTCAAGGTGCCTAGATCAAAGCTAGCTCAGGTATGTCTATAGGAGCCGTAGTCGCACTTCTGATTGCAATGTAGCCGTACCCTTACTCACTCTGCATCCTGGAGGGGAGAGGGAAGCAGCAGTGGAAACCAATCTTCATGCAGAAGGAAGGAGGCGGATCAGGGTCTCCCACCTGAGCTAATTCTTCTGCCCTGTCAGGTCATGTTGTGCTGCTGCTTCTACTTGTGGGAAGGCTCAGAGCCCCATAAACTCCTAGCCAGGTGTAGCTGCGGCTGCTCCCACTTCAGACTCATGCCTGCTGCATCCATGTTCCAATAGGAGCAGGAGCTGAATGCCTGGGTTGTAAATCCTGTCTGCATCAGGACTTTGGTGGCTGTGCATGTGCTCACAGGCAGTGTACTTTAATAGCATAAACTTAAGATCTTCAGGATAAGGTGGCAGCTGAGTGGGGTTTTGAAGATCTGAATTTTAAACATAAGTGTCTAAAGTGGCACTGATGCACTAGTACTCCTTGTTGTTTAAATTCCTCTGTGGAACTAGCCTTCAATCCCTAATACTTCCGCAGAGAACACAGATTCAGTTTTGCAGCATTACAGTAGATTCTAGATTTATCAGGATATTAAATGGAAGCTGGGGGGCAGGGATGAATAGTGAGGATGCTAATTTGAAGGATTACTAAAGCATATTATGGAAGGGAAGAATACTCAAAACAAATCCTACTTGTAACTGGTTTAGGGAAGAATGTTGTACTATAATTCACTTTTACATGAGCAGGATTTAAGATTGTGACTGGCTGTGTTGCATCTCTTCCAGAGACCATCTGTGCTCCACAAAAAAACATAACTGTGCCCCTGCTGATGCCCTCGGTTACCTTGATGGAGCGACAGGTTGTCATTTTTGATGGGATGGACCTGTGGGAAAACACCGATCAAAGTTGTGAAATAATGCTCAAGCATTTAGCCACAGCTCGTTTTATAGCACAAAATGCTGACATGTACAGAATGACTGCGGAGAGGATACTGGAAGGTAGGGCCACTGGCAGGAGTAAAATCTTGCTGCACGTTTCGCCAATACAATATTTCTCAGAGTGAACAGAATGTGCGAGGTGTGTTGTTAAAGTAATGAAGAGAGACTGCATATTCTCCCAAGAGTCCAGGCTCTTATTAGTAACTGAAATAACAGCTTAGAAAATCTGGTACAGGCTTTTTCTACAGCAATTGGCAAATATGAGAAAGCTAAAAAGTAAACGGGGAGATTGACCAGAAATTTACCTTTGTTCCCTCAACTGGATTAGTCTGAGGGCATGATGCTACAGCTAGTGTGTGCAACTCTCAGCAGATGCCCTACAGAAGGAAACACACTGTATGAAAAGGAGTATTTCCTTGTTAAACCTATGGCTCCATGGCTTCTTATTGCCTTTTGTTAGTGTATCAGTCTCTGTAGTAGCGATTACATTCTCTCTAAATTCCTTTTGTATCTGACTCTCCCTTTACTGAAGGTTTGTCACTAGCTCATAACCCATCTTCTGTATGAACTCTTGTTGTACAGTACTGTGAATATCTTTGAGGAGGTCTCCACTTAAATCGACTAGGAATTGCTGCAAGAAATACATTCTTCTCTCCCTCACAAGGCTGAGATTTTCCTAAATCAAAGTCTCTTCCAGGCCACCATAGCAGAATACACTCTATAGGCTGGCTCTAGTTAGACTGTATGCTGTATTTACCCAGTTAGCAGCATGGTGATACAATTGCACTATACACTTTTTTGCTAAGCACATTTATCTGTCAAGTCAGAGCCATTGTGACCTTTTAAATAAATATACACATACATTAGCCAAGAGGACTCTGGACATATGTTGATAAGGAGCTGAGGACCATTTACAACCATTCATATAATTTAAGACTGGTCAAGGTGGTTCAGTAGGTGGTAGTCTGCCTTCTGACTCAGGAAGCAAAGTCCCGGCATGGTTTTCAGGGATTCTGTACTTCTGGAAGTACCATAAAACTGAGAGCCTTGCATTAAAGAGCCCATAGAACTTTTCAAAATAAGTATCCATTAACCCCACCAATCTGACTAAATTCCAGCTCAAGTGATTGCATTTTGCCTGCAAAAAATTCTGCCTCCACTTGTGTGTTGGCAATAATTACGACCAATATTTAATCACACTAAACAGCTGGTGCAGGGAAATTAAAAATATTGATATTATAAAGTTATTACAGGCAAATATATACTCTGAGAGCTCTACATTTTTCAGGAGTTGCCATTACACCATCCCGTCTTTGTCGATTTTTAAGGTCAGAAGGGACCATTATGATCTCCAAGTCTGACCTTTTATGCAATAGCAAGAGCCAAAGTTTTCCTCGCTTCTCAGTATATCCTGTGCTAATGATCTTTAATTAAACCAGAGTCATCTACGTGTCCCCACAGCATAGTCTAGGGAAGTGCTTTTTAGTATTTACCCAGCTTTTTAATATCTGCAAATATTTATTTGGGAGATAAAGCCAATCGCATAAAAAGAACCCAACATTTTAGCATAGATGTACTTTGGAAAAGTACAATAAACTTAGAACCCCCCCCCCCCCCGGCCCATTGCCAAGTAAAAGCTGATTTGATAGTTAGACAAGGGGGGGTGAGGTATTATCTTTTATTGGACCAATTTCAAGAGAGAGAGACAAGCTTTTGAGCCACTGAGTTCTTCAGGTCATACAAAGTTATGCATTTTCTGTTTTCCTCATTAGGTTTTCAGCCAGATGATGAGATGAGTGAGATCTTCAAGACAGAATTTCAAATGAGATTGTTATGGGGCAGCAAAGGAGCACAAGTTAATCAGAGAGAGCGATATGAGAAATTCAACCAGATTTTAACTGCACTCTCCCGAAAATTAGAACCTCCTCCAGTGAAACAGGTAGAGCAATGAAATATCAAATGGACCGTTAAGATTAACTACTTCGTTTGCCATTTAATTAAAAGAAATTGCCAATTTGTCACTGTACAAGCCTCTAGCGTTCACAGAATCTTTAGGACTTGTAAATTGCACAATGCACATTTATGAATTGTTTTAAAACTACTGATTTCTAAATGAAATTATTTATTAATATGCAGCTATGTCATTTTAATAATTTCTTATATCGGGGGGGGGGGCATGCTAGTCTGGATCTGTAAAAGCAGCAGAGAGTCCTGTGGCACTTTGTAGACTAACAGACATTTTGGCGCATGAGCTTTGCATCCACTTCATCGGATGCAACACTCACGAAAGCTCATGCGCCAAAATGTCTGTTAGTCTACAAGGTGCCACAGGACTCTTTTAATAATTTCTTGAACAGTCAAATTTAAGATAGTCTGCATAATGTATTCTGATTTACAAAAGTGTCTATTGATGTCTACTAGTCATTACTATTGGTGTTTTAATGTTATCAGTAATGACACAGTGTACTGTAAAAAAAAAAAGGTATTTTAGAAAATCAGTTGTATGATATTCCTTAAGTGAATATGAACCTGTACATAGCTGTGAATTAAAATATCTTTGTGAAATATTATACAGTGGATCATTGTACACTATAATCACAGGAAATAAGGTGATTTTATACTGTCCCGGGGGGATTAGACTCCAGTGGAACTGGTGGGGTAGAAAATTAACTAGTTGATTGGTGAAAGAATATTTCAAACTGTACCCTAATGTACACAAAACACACGAGCTGATACCACTTGTCTCCCAGGACATTGTAATGCACAAGTTACTATTCAAAAGTCCAGAGTAACTTCTAAATACTAGAGTGTTCTGGGTTGTTGTTCAGGCTCCAATACAAACTATGCCATGTGCATTGGAAATGAATCTGGGGTGGGGGGGATGAGAAGAACAAATAGCTAAGCAATCAAGATAATTAAAATGTCTTCAACTTCACCATCAGCTAGAGGTTTGCAACTATATCTCAGGTTTTCTATAGCAAAAAGGAGGAAACAGAGGTTAGTAAGTAGTAGCTAGATTAATGTATCAATCTTTGCGGTCAGATTATACAATTCCTCTTGATTCTATACAGCACTCTAAGTGTGGTGTTGGAAGTTCAAGGAATTAGTTCATGGAGATAAGCTCACCTGTAATAAGTCATCAGCACTGGATGGTATTTTATGAAATAGTTGAGCCACAACTGCACCTATGTTGAAAATTTGCTAATGAGTTTATCAATTAAAAAAAAGTTAAGAAAAACCTTAGAAAGGGCTTACTCAGAAGCCTCATCTAAGAGTAACATACCTCTGGTATATTTTATAGCAATATCTATAATCAGCTTCTACAAGAAAAACCATCTCTAGTGCTTTAGGATTATTTCAGGAAGTTCAAATAGTAGATAAAAGTGAGAGTCTAATTTAATTTACTTGGATTTTTATAAGGCTCCCCGTAAGAGATTAGGAAAAATAAATAATCACAGTCTCAGTGACAAAGTCATGATGCCGATTAAAATCTCTTACACTGAACTAGAAATGTCTCATTGAAGTGTGGAGTTGCTGTTTGGTTATTTCTCAGTTACACAAATCCCTGCTCTCAAGTTAGCTAGGAGATCTTGTAGTTAAGTATGCAAATCCCCAAATAATTGGGGGGTGGGCGAGAGTACACATGGGGACTAAGGAGGAGAAGCAAACTTCCATGTAGTAACCTCAGTTATTAGTCAGTAATCACTCCTGTGCTGCTCCAGGGCCACACTTAAATACAGTATAAGCAAAGCTCAATGTTGTTTTGGACCTCACACTGAGTCACAGACAGACCCTCTCCTCCACTGAGACCAGAGCCCACTACCTGGCATACTAACTTACTTTCTGTAGCAGGTGGAGACAGTTAATGACCTTTTTGGCCTTTTAGAGGTCTGGCTTTTGGTCCTATCATTTAAGGAAACAATAATGATAATGAATTACTGTAGTGTGAGGTAGGCATTAATATGACTATTGTGGATGGCTAGCTAGAAGTGCACTAATGTCTCAATGAGTATAACAACTTAAAAATCCCTCCTGGGGATGGGGAGCTCACCTGGCACAGATTTTAATCTGGCCCATCAAATGGCAAACTTGTATTTTAATCAGCTGGGAGGGCTTGACATAGACACATTTAAAAAAAAATGGAACAAGCTTATGGTCAAGACAGGTTTGATATTGGCACCATAAACTCATTATATACACACACGGTGTTTCTTGTGATACGTAACTTTCATATACAAATTGTTGTATAAATAAAATTATAGCCACAATAAACATGTTTAGAGGCTATATATATATATTTCAGCAACTCAGAGCCAGATTTTGCCACTTTTGTTCCTCTCACTGCAACACAGACCAAGTAAGTAAGGGTGACAGAATGTGGCCCTCTATCAACATATCAGTATAAAAAATGTGATAGATGTACAGGGATGGTTTTGTAACAGAAGACAAAAAGGAAGCTAGCTTGACCATGAAAAGTTTTTATTCCATTAAAATATTCTCAACAGAGAACACTATTTTTAAACAAAGCATTTAACATTTAAGAAATCACATGTGCACAAAGAGATTAAAAATTACTGGAAAATGTAAGATTAAGACAATTCATGTTCAAAATTTCAGAATGAGTTAGAACTAGCTGTGCAAGTACAAATTTTCCCTCTATATTTAATAACCCTCATACAGGTTGCACTATCCCTCAAGAAAGTGATTTGCCTCCAACGGAAGCAAATTCTGCTTTTGGAAAAACAAACAGTAGCATGAAAAGAACAGTTAGTTCTTTACCAGGAAGTGTTACCAGTGACCTGTGAGGCTTCTAGCCAAGAAAACAGCTCACATTTCCAAAATAAAAAAGCATTTTTAAAAAAAACAACAAAAAACTACATTATGTAGTTTGTCAGTATTGAGTAATGTCACCTTATATAAATAACCCTGTATACAATATCCAAAAATCTAAACGAGTTTAATAGCCCCCAAATGTAATACACTAGGTCAGCTGTGTAATAGTGGTATACATAAAGGAATACACTTCCACACAAGAAATCACTCAGATTTAGTATTACTGGTAGTACAATTTCTAACAACACTGAATTTTCATTTACCAAAACAAACAAATGAAAAAAAAGGAATCCAGCACTGCTGTGTCCAAGTATTGCTTCAAACCCTGTGAAAGAGCCAATTTTATCTCATTCCCCAAACAGCAAGTGGTTGGGCTTATGAAGCTTTAAATGATACAAATCTCCCTCCCTCTACTCTAGTGTTCACCACTGAATCAGATCAGATTTATTTTATTAATAGAATCACAAATGGGAGAAAAGACACCATAAGCAATAGGGGCACTGCAGCCAGCTATATTTACACGTATAAACATATCCAAATGTCAATTGTTTACAAGTAAAAGTGCACATAGATCATTACAAAGTATCACTCAAATTTCAACTGGTCCATACAATGAAGCATCACCTAAAAACAGACTACCACTGGAGCCTCATAACCCAAAATTAAAAAACAATCAAAGTTTCCATACAGTTTTTTAGACATCTTTAGTTTCAATGCATAAAATTTATGATGCACCATGTATTATGTTAAGGTAAAGCTCTAGAAAACAAACACCTACCCTGCCTACCTCAGCAGCTGCTACACTTTGGAATGAGTTACAGGTGGTCATACTGAGCTGAGACACAAAGCCCTTTGTGGGATACTGTAGTGGTAGGATTGGCAATCAACAGATTTAGGCACTCTCTAGTTTTAAGGCAGCATTTGAATGGCAAGCAGTTGACTTCTAAAAACAGTCATTTGTCTTGTTGTGGTGAATCTCTTTGTTGTTATGCCAGGTTTTCAGTGCTCACAATAGGTTACTGAAGTGCTGAAGATGAACCACAGTTCTTGGAGATCCTGTGACTACATCAGGGGCTAGAGCTGAGATATAGTCTTTTCCCCAAATCAACATAAATACATAAAGGTTTACATCAGTTATAATGCCAAGAAAACTGGAATGTAATGATGGTTGCATTGGAATAGTTATAGCAGCAAACATGGACACTGGGATGAAAACTTTAGTGCTGGAAATATTTAAACAAAGTGGTTTTGCTACAAATGCAAAATAAAATAAGAAGCAATGGAGATAATAAAGTGTTATGTAGCGGTGTCTGACAATTTTAGACATGCAGGAGGAGGTTAGGGCGAGCATGAAGGTGGCACTGGCAGATGTGGACAAATGACGTGGTTCTGACTGCCAATTAAAATGGGGTAGAAAAAGAAGACAGCTGAGACAGCCAAACTGTAATACAAACTGATGAATAGTTTGTATGTCTTTTAGGAAAATGAGACTGAAGTATTTAAAATCTAGTTGCCTTTCTATTCTGCCATAATGGAGTTCTCTTTTGCTTCAGAAATTTAAGAATTTGTAACAATTCAGAACATATGTATGGAAATGCCAAGAATGTTAGTGAACAAATGTATGTCTGCATGCATTCATGCAACTTGCTTTTCCCTCTTTTTGCTGGGCCTCCCAGCCTAATGCCCTCCCCCAAAAGCAGCTGCATGTAACCTCCTTCAACATCTCGCCCATTTTCTCAGAAACCCGCTTCAGGAACCTGCAGTCCAAGAGGAAAAAGAAAAGAACAGAGTTACTGAAAGCCTCTGGAAAACAGAAGCCTTCTCAATTCTAATCAGCCATCCTAAATGGCATAGAATAGCTGTTCTATTTAATCCCTGAACAATTAACCATATCTGATCGCAAGCAAAAGCCCTTTCAAACTTATTATCAATATACATTCCAGAACAGCTATTTGTCCAGTAATCAAGTAGTACAATGTACCTTCCTATCCTTTATTATTTAAAATTAGGTTGAGGAAAATGGTTGTAGATCTAATGTTTGAATTTTAACCTACAAGTGATGAAATGTAAAGCCTCTAGCTATGGTACAAGATCCTTTACACTGGGAATGTAAAACATTTACTAGAACTCAGAAAAAGAGACTAAGAGCTTTTCAAGAATGGAAAGGAGAATGGGAATTCAGAAAGACACATTTTATGTTTTACCATATAGTAACATCAAAAACATTTCCAAGCCAATGTAGTATCAAATAGACAACATTCTAGGGTCATAGCCACTGGCAGGAGACTAAAACGGTAGGTCATCATACAGTACTTTATCTTTAATGGACCATCTTGAGTGGATTATGCTTTTTTAAACCTTTGAGAATAGGAGAATATCTTCCTTTTTATGGTGTGAAAGCTGCTAATATATTTACGAAGAAAGGACAATTATGAACACTTTCAGTAACTGAGCTCAGTCAGTTGTAAAGTGGTTTGTTTGTTTATTTATTTATTTATTTATTTATAGAGTTTTAAGTATATGGTAGTTAGAGTTGCTGATGCAGGAACAATAGAGCCTGAAGAGGTTTTCAGAAATTGCAATTTGGAACAGGGGTTATTTTCAAGTACATTGTTGTACCGACAGAATTTTTTAAAAATTACTTTCTGAATCAAGTGAATATTAAAAACGGATTTAAAAATAGTAGTATAAAAACAAGATTATCTGATCAGTGGAGCAGATCCAATGAATTATAAAATGAAAACACTAAAGGATCTCAGAGAGATAAATGCAGAAATAAGACAAATGTTGCAAAGCAATTAAATTAAATTAAAACATTTTCTTACTTTTAGTACTAACATCTCTGGGGAAAAAAAAATTTCTAGCCAAGCTCACATGGTGAACAACAGACCACACAAATGCCTTCAGATATCCTAACACCTTCTATGAAATTGTGTGATTCAGTATTTTCCCTATGGAATGTAGAGTAGTAAGCTGCTAGCTTAGTTGTTATATATAGGTTACTGCACCTTTACTGTTTTTCTCTAGAGTTACATCTATGTATGATGTTGGCACATAGCCTTCCTCTCCATTCTGTCTTCGAGCTCTTGTCCATCCATCTCCTTTGTCTTCCTCGATAACGTACAAAACCTCCCCTTCTTTCATTGCCAGAGTGCCTTCATTGTGACCTGGGAAAACAGACAAAAAAGTGTCTCACAGCTCAGACACAATTTAAAAGTAAGCTTTATATAAACAGGAAGTACTGATAATCTATGGAAGGGAACATATGGACAAACATAGGCTTGAAGACAAAAATCTGGTCTCATGTTGTAAAGCTGAATATATGCCAGAAGCTGTTTTTCTATTATTTGTGTTACATCAATATAAAAATACTATTCTGCCAGTGAGTTAAATTGATCTATGGAATACTTCTCATGACCTTAAATGCAGCTGCTAATATTTTTTTAAAACAAAATAATCTATCAGTTTTTTGTTCTGTTTTTTAAAATCAAATAAACACAATACACAGAGTTAACCCTACCATCAAAAGGATAAATTGCTTTGCAGTGTCCTATAGCTGGTAAGGGATCATCATCTTCAAATTCATCATCAAATTCATTATGGTGGGCATGCTGTTGTGGTGGACCTCGAACTTCCTGGTTTGCGTCATCCGTGTAGCTTCCCTCAGGGCTATAATGCAATGAATAGAGTAAGGACTCTGTATATTTCTCAAAAACCACCCACACAACTTTAAAAGTTACATTTCCATATCCAAAAAAATATCTGAACCCTAGTGCAACTCAGAAAAGGCTGTTCAAAGTTGTTCTAGGCTATCTGTGTGAACACATGAGGAAAACAGGTTGGCAATATTTAATTACGGATTAAGTATTAATGCATGTTGTTTTCTGAAGGAGCAGAGCTGTTTTTTAAAGGCTTGCACTGAGCTCTGCTTCTAGAACAGCCCAAATTTAACATTTAACTAGGAAGATACAGCAATGGGGATGATCTGATAGAGGAGCAAAATGTGGAAAAAATCTACCTGAGATGCTTGGGAAGTTATAGAAGTCAACAGGGGACATTAATTGAAAGAGTGACCCTTCAGTGATGTCATATACCGTTTTCACCTTGAATTACCTGACTAGTCTGTGTATGCATGTGTTTTAATGGAAAATTATTTTACTGAAGTGGCAAGAATGAAAAGAAGTAAAACCTAGAACCTTATGGCCAAAAGAGGCCATTTGAAGGACATACATAGTGAATCTGGGAATGTGGGAGAAGGAGAGGTGGGTATCACCCACACTTAGATGCCAGATAGACATGGTAGGAGTAGCTTTGAAAAATAAAAAAATCTACTGAGAATTCCAGTAAAGCTTCAATGTAGGTATTGTTAAAATAGTGACCTCTCTCTTCCCTGTGTTACAAGGTGGTTGATGTCACTGCTGTGCCTTCTGTCTCCTCTTGCTGCTACTTTACCTTCAACTTCAGAGAGCCAGGCCTTATGGGGAAAAAAGTCAGAAAACGTCTGGGGTCAATATTACCAGAGAAGTCTCAACCAACAGATGTTATATATCAGCAAATGTACTATTTCAAATACACTTAATGGTGTAGAATTTAGGTGCCAATATACATCCAGATATCTGCTAAATTCCAAATCATCATGCAAAGTTTCCTATTTACTTGGCTTGATGCACAAAGCTATCATCTCAGTTTCATACTCAGCAGTGGTGTTAAGAAAACGGTAAAAGCTGACATCTGGAACCATTTAACATGAATCACTTAAAAATAAATTTGTAGAAAATAATTTACATTAAATTACTCAGTGCATATCATCTCAGTCTACCTACATCAACATACTAGGGGGAAGGATGCTCCATGGAAAACTGAATCAGGCTAACTTCTTCAAACAGAGAAATTTTCTAGTTCCTATGTTTGTGACGTACAGGGAACACCAGCATACTCCTATTTCAATACACTTGCCAAGGAAGAATTTAATAGCTTTTAACCTCATTCTTGTGTATTTCCATTCGAAGACGATCCATGTTGCTCATAGTTTCAGCTAATTTTGGCTGCAAACTGCCTGGATCCCCCATCTGTGGATTCTTCTCATAAACATCTTTCATTTTGATGAGTGCATCCCTGTAGTGTGGTATATGAATGCCCAGGAATTATTACAAGTGGCAGTTACATTACAAGACGTTTTGTCTTTAACAGTCCAATAAATATTAAAACAATGTTTGTACAGCACCTAGCACAGTGGGTTCCTGGTCCATCATTAGGGCTTCTAGGTTCTACAGTAATACAAATAATAACCACCACCATCGTAGACACAGAGGATGAATATAAAAATTCTCTCTTTCCTGCCCCAAGAGAAGCTACCGTCTCCCTCCTCAGTTCTGTCCCCTCCACTCTCTCAATAATACAAGGCCCTCATTTCCTTAGCCTCTCCCCAAGGGCAAAGCCCAGTATCCTGTCTTCCCTCCCACTGTGCTTATGCCCCCCCGCCTGCACTCCCTCTGCAAAGCCATACACAGTTCAAATACTGGGTCTTTCCACCCATCTTCAATCTCATTATAATTCACCTCTGATGCCTGGTTCCTGGCATATGGTCATTTCTTAACGATTAATGCCCACGTTTTCTAATGTATTCACTAGTTTTAGATGCCCAGCTTGACAGACTTAAGGTCTGATTTTTAGAGCTGTTGAGCATTCACAACTCTAGATATAGTATTTGTAATGTATAATATAAAAACGGATAATCGGTTGCTAAAACAACAAAGTTGATAACGATGGAGCACATATACTTTAAAAGTGGACAGACCAACAATTGACATACTACTAAGAGCAGTTTAACTTTTGAAAACTCTGGCTTATAAAAAGAAACCTAGAGAGATATGGTCAAAGGTAAGGGTGACCAAAAAATGGACTAAGCTGTGAAGGACACACTTACTTTTGGTCTGTTTCTTTCTGTAGTTCTCTGTTGAGTTCATCAATTCTCTGCTGCAGTTTCTTACGTCTTTGTTCTGGAGGCAGATGACTAAAATCTTCTAGAGCGGGACCCTGCAACAAAGATAAATACTATTAAACACTGGAAAATTCTGTCTATAGCTATTTCTACTGACAATCCACACACAGTTTTCTCTGACATGAGGTAGCAGGATGAACCTTCTTAGCAACTATGCTATACACACAGCTATATCAAGCATACACCTAATCCGATTACATATGATCTTACTGTCATGCCCCTTGTTCTTCACTCTGTCCCCTCCCTACTGTTTTGTTCTGTCACATCATGTGACAAGTTTGATTATAGGCATTTAAAAAGACATGATCTCTCTCTCAGCATATGCCCTGAAGTGCCTAGTGCACTTTTCGGCACGTCAAAAAAATAATCAAACAAGAAGTCTTAATAAAATCGTTACTGGATACATATCACAAGAGTGATACATGAATAGGGAATAAACTGACTTAGAATACACACTAGCAGAAAATAAATCAAAATTAATAACCATCTCAGCTAAGCTGTGAGGAAATTTAGACTTAGTTTCTTTGTTTTATAGTACAGACCAGGGATCAACAACCTTTAGTACATGGCCCATCAGGGAAATCCGCTCGCTGGCCAGGACAGTTTGTTTACTTGCAGCGTCCGCAGGTTCGGTCAACTGCAGCTCCCACTGGCCACAGTTTGCCGTTCCAGGCCAATGGGGGCTGCAGGAAGCAGTGTGGGCCAAGGAATGTATTGGCCGCTGCTTCCTGCAGCCCCCATTGGCCTGGAACAGCAAACCCCAGCCAGTGGGAGCTGTGATCAGCTGAACCTGCGGACACTGCAGGTAAACAAACTGTCCCGGTCGGCCAGTGGATTATCTTCACGGGCTGCGTGCTAAAGGTTGCCGATCTCTGGTATAGACCATGCAAATTAATTTGCCAATGGCAGATCTGGTAAACTTGCAAGTCAGCAAAATTTGTAACCCCTACGTACTTTTAATGTACAGTAATGCCAGTTCAAAGCATTCTTCATAATATTACAACAATCACTTAATGAACAGGAGCAATATTAGAATAAAACCAAAAAAATTTGTTCATATTGTCTAAATTCTATTAACTTTGGTGAACTACACCCCATCATCAGTATTTCCAAAATTATCTAAATATACACTTCTGTAAAATAAAGTTTAGTTGCTGTAAGTTGCTTTGCAGATACAACCACGCCTACAGCCTAATACCTGTCCCACTGAAGTCAACAGAAATGCTAATAGTTTCTTCAATAGCTGGGTTAGGTCCATAATAAATAATTTATGGCTCTATAAACAATTACACAGGAAAACTGAACCACAGGTCCTCCTAGTTCAGCCCTTGCAATCAAAGCCAATTTAGTAAGTTAACAGACAGCATGAAATATTGTACCAAATAATAATTACAACTGAAATCCAGAAAGCAATAGGTGTATATGGTTTGCAATCTGCCTAGAGTGTCTGTTTTCCACTTTACTGCCAAAAGAAAAGAATACAATCGTGGTATTCATCCCAAATCCCTTACTGATATATTTCCCTTGAAGAATTTGGTCAATAATGCCTGAAAGCATACTTGAGAAGAAATAGTAACTACAGTTAGTAAATCGTATCGCAATCATGAATTTTTACATACAATTATGTAATCTTTAAGTCCCGCTTTTTTTACTATCAACATGAGCTAAGTGAGAGTGAAATGGAGTTTTTACAACAGATGCACTAGTAACATCAAAAAAGACGGTTACTAACCTTTGTAACTGTTGTTCTTCAAGATGTGTTGCTCATATCCATTCCAGTTAGGTGTGTGTGCGCCACGTGCACGTTTGTCGGAAGATTTTTACCCTAGCAACACTCGGTGGGTCGGCTGGGCGCCCACTGGAGTGGCGCCGCCATGGCGCTGCCATGGCGCTGGATATACACCCCTGCCGACCCACCCGCCCCTCAGTTCCTTCTTGCTGGCTACTCCGACAGTGGGGAAGGAGGGCGGGTTTGGAATGGATATGAGCAACACATCTCGAAGAACAACAGTTACAAAGGTGAGTAACCGTCTTTTCTTCTTCGACTGCTTGCTCATATCCATTCCAGTTAGGTGATTCCCAAGCCTTACCTAGGCGGTGGGGTCGGAGTGAGATGTGGCAGAGTGCAAAACTGCTGAGCCAAAGGCTGCGTCATCTCTGGACTGTTGAACCAGAGCATAATGCAAAGCGAAGGTGTGGACCGAGGACCAAGTAGCTGTGCGACATATCTCCTGGATAGGTACACGAGCCAGGAAGGTGGCAGATGAAGCCTGAGCTCTGGTAGAATGCGCAGTGATGTGGCTTGGGAAAATATGAGCCAAATCATAACAAGTGCGGATGCACGCCGTCACCCAAGATGAGATCCTCTGAGAGGAAACAGGTAGGCCTTTCATTCGGTCTGCTACTGTGACAAAGAGTTGGGGCATTTTACGAAATGGTTTTGTCCGCTCAATATAAAATGTGAGCACTCTACGGACATCCAGGGAGTGCAATTGTTGCTCCCGTCGCGTTGAGTGTGGCTTCGGGAAGAAGACCGGGAGAAAGATGTCCTGGTTAACATGAAAGGCCAAAACCACCTTAGGGAGGAATGCCGGGCGTGGTCGCAACTGCACCTTGTCCTTGTGGAACACAGTGTACGGCGAATCCACCGTAAGAGCCCTAAGCTCGGAGACTCGTCTGGCCGATGTAATGGCTACGAGGAAAGCTGTCTTCCAAGGCAGGTATAGTAGCGAGAAGGTTGCTAACGGCTCGAATGGGGGAGACATAAGTCTGGTTAAAACCAGGTTGAGGTCCCAGGTCAGGGTTGGGCGGCGTACTTGAGGGTATAAGCACTCCAAGCCCTTGAGGAACCTTGAGACCATAGGGTGTGAGAACATGGAACGAACACCTTTGCCTGGGTGGAAGTTAGAGATGGCTGCCAAGTGTACCCTCAGTGATGATACTGCTAGGCCCTGCTGTTTGAGAGACCAGAGGTAGTCCAAAATAGAGGGGATCGAGACCTCAGTGGGAGTAAGATTAAGAGTTTTGCACCAGCAGGAGAAACGCTTCCACTTGGCCAGATACGTTGACCGGATGGAAGGCTTCCTGCTACCCAGGAGAACTTGTCGTACTGATTCAAAGCAATGTTAACTCTGACTGGTTTAGCCATGCAGCAGCCACGCCATGAGGTGAAGAGCCTGCAGGTCTGGGTGGCGAAGCCTGCCGTGGTCCTGAGTTATGAGGTCTGGGTGGAGTGGCAGGGTAATTGGGTTGGCTATCGACAGGTTGAGTAACGTGGTGTACCAGTGCTGCCTGGGCCATGCTGGAGCGATCATGATGCGCGCTCTGTCCCTGCGGAGTTTCAGCAGGACCTTGTGAACCAGTGGGAACGGTGGGAAGGCATAAAGGAGCTGGCTCTTCCATGGCATCAGGAAAGCGTCCGAGATCGATCCCGGGGAGAGACCTTGGAAGGAGCAGAACATCTGGCATTGCCTGTTCTCGCAGGAAGCGAACAGGTCTATGTGGGGAAATCCCCACTTCTGGAAAACAGAATGCATAACGTCCGGGTGGATCGACCACTCGTGAGACAAGAAAGACCTGCTGAGTCGATCCGCCAGATTGTTCCGAACGCCTGGGAGAAAGGACGCAACCAGATCTATGGAGTGGGCTATGCAAAAGTCCCAGAGTTGGATGGCTTCCTGACAAAGAGGGGAGGACCGTGTCCCTCCCTGTTTGTTTACGTAGTACATGGCCGTTGTGTTGTCTGTAAACACTGAGACACAACGGCCTCGCAACTGTTGCTGGAACGCCTGGCACGCCAGACGGACTGTTGTCAGTTCTCGGACATTTATGTGTAATGCCAGTTCCTGACATGACCAAAAGCCTTGAGTACGAAGGTGACCGAGGTGAGCACCCCAGCTGAGAGATGACGCGTCCGTCGTCAGGAACATTGAGGGTTGGGGCGGATGGAACGGCATCCCTGCACACACCAGGGAGGGAGTTAGCCACCATTCTAAGGAGCCCAGGTGCTCGGGGGAATGGTGACTATCATGTCTATTCGGTCCCTGCCCAGGCGGTATACTGTGTTCAGCCAAACTAGGAGAGGACGGAGGCGGAGCCTGGCGTGTTTGGTTACAAAAGTGCAGGCAGTCATGTGACCCAGGAGACAGACACAAGTGTGAGCTGAGGTCGTCGGGAAATTCTGTAGACCTCGGATGATTGTTGCCATTGCCTGAAACCGAGGCTGTGATAAGCAGGCTCTGGCTAGATCGGAGTCCAGGATAGCCCCTATGAAGTCTAACTTCTGCGTGGGAACCAGAGTGGATTTTTCTATATTGATCATCAGGCCTAGACGTGTGAATAGGTCCTTGACAATGCCCACATGCTGAGTGACTTGTGTCTCGGAGGCCCTTCGGATGAGCCAATCGTCCAGATACGGAAAAACGCGTATCCGACGTTGGCGGAGGTAGGCGGCGACTACGGCCATACACTTTGTAAATACCCTTGGGGCTGTAGAAAGGCCAAACGGCAGGACCGTAAACTGGAAGTGCTGACGGTTGGCTACAAAGCGAAGGTATCTCCTGTGCGGAGGAAAGATGGTGATGTGAAAGAACACATCCTTCATATCGAGGGCGGCATACCAGTCTCCAGGATCCAAAGATGGGATAATGGTCCCCAGGGACACCATGTGGAACTTCAACTTTATCATAAACTGGTTGAGTTCTCGCAGGTCTAGGATAGGTCTGAGACCTCCCTTCGAATTGGGGATTAGGAAATAATGGGAGTAAAACCCCTTGCCCCTTTCGTCCATCGGTACCTCCTTTATAGTTCCTATGGCAAGGAGCGTCTGCACCTCTTGTAAGAGGAATTGCTCGTGAGAGGGGTCCCTGAAGAGGGACAGGGTTAGAGGGTGGGGTTGAAATAAACTGGAGGTGGTACCCATACTCCACCATGCGTAGGACCCAGCGATCTGAAGTTAACTGGGACCACGCCGGGAGGAAGTAGGAGAGACGGTTGGAGAAGGGAGGAGAGGGATCCTGGCCTGTAACTGGTACGCCGCCCAGGGGCGCACCTTCAAAAGTTCGTCTTTGGTCCCGGTGGTGGTAACGAGGGACCTTGATTTTGGCCCCCTTGGGGTCCTGACGGTAGTCTGCGACCACCTCGGCCGCGCCGCTTGCCAAAGTCCTGTCTTCGTCTAGGCACAGAGTATGGGCGGTGAGGCTGGGGACGGAAAGGCCTGCGTTGGGTCACCGGCGTATGCATGTGCATTATGACCCTGTTGTCCTTCAGGCTTTGCAGCCTGGGGACAGTCTTTTCCGAGAAGAGGCCTTTACCATCAAATGGCAAGTCCTGAATGGTATACTGCAGCTCCTGTGGGAGGTTTGAAACCTGAAGCCATGAGATGCGCCTCATGGCAACACCCGAGGCCAGAGTCCTGGCTGCTGAGTCTGCTGCATCCAACGAGGCCTGGAGGGAAGTTCTGGCCACCTTTTTCCCTTCCTCCAAGAGGGCAGTGAACTCTTGGCAGGAGTCTTGAGGGAGAAGCTCCGTAAACTTACCCACTGCCACCGAGGTGTTATAATTATAGCGGCTAAGCAAGGCTTGTTGATTTGCCACCCGGAGCTGTAGGGCCCCTGCCGAGTACACCCTGCGGCCGAGTAGGTCCATTCGCCTAGCCTCCTTCGATTTCGGGGCTGGCGCCTGCTGGCCATGGCGTTCCCTCTCATTAACGGACTGGACGACTAGTGAGCAGGGAGGAGGATGGACATACAAGTACTCGTACCCTTTAGAGGGCACCATATATTTACACTTGACTCCCCTGGCCGCAGGGGGGATAGAGGCTGGGGACTGCCACATAGTATCGGCATTCGCCTGGATGGTCTGAATAAACGGTAGGGCCACTCTGGTGGGGGCATCCGCTGATAGAATGTCCACTACCGGGTCCTCTACCTCCGGGAACTCCTCCACCTGGAGGTTCATATTGAGTGCTACCCTCCTTAGGAGGTCTTGATGGGCTCTCAGGTCGATTGGAGGAGGGCCCGAGGAGGATGTTCCTGCCACCGCCTCATCTGGAGAAGAGGAAGAGGAGATGCCGGTGACAAGCGGGTCCTGTGTGGCCTGTTGCTCCTGGGCGACCTCCTACTCCAGTGGAACCTGGGAGTCCGGTGCGTGAACTGGGGCTTCCTCCGCAGCAGTCGGAGGGGGACGGCTAACCGTTGCCTCTGGCACTCGGTACTCTGATGAGACAGAGCGGGACGGAACTACTGGTACGCCTTGGGCCTGGTGGTACGCCCAAGGTGTCCAGAAAGACCACTGATGGGGTCCTTGGTCTCTTGGAAGACTTTGGTGGGCACATCAGAATCGCGGTCCTGAGCATAAGAGCTGTCCATGTGGGATGACACTGATGCGTGTCCGGATGGCCATGGAGGTGCTGAAAAGCCCTGGGCAAAGTCTCTGTCTCTAGCGGACCATGCTCTACCCGGCACTGGGGACCAGTACCGGGAGGCATACCGGTACCGGGAACAAGATCGGGACCTGCGACTGGAGCGGTGCCGGGAGGTCGACCGAGATCTCGAGGCTCGACGTCTGGAGCGGCTACAGGAGTCACGGTGCCTGGAGCTGGAACGGTGCCGAGAGTAGCAGGCCGGCGAACGGGATACCGACCGGTGTCACAAGTGCGACCGGTACCAAGAAGGAGAATGGTACCAGGACTGCGAGCGGTGTTGGGAGCAGGAGTGCCGACAGGACCTGGAACGTCTGCGGGACCGTGATCGTGAACGGTGCCGCTCTGCTATGCTGACAGAGAATGGTCTTATCAAGGTAGGTTTGCCAATAGACTGTATTACCCGCACCGGCGGTGCCGGGGGTTGAGGCAGCGTTGACTCTGTCATGGCAATCAGATCCCTCGCCGTTGAGAATGTCTCCGGCGTGGATGGAATAGTAAGCTCAAGCACGGCTCGCACCGGGGAGCTGACAGGTACCGGACTCGACGGCTCTTGTGGGACCAGAATCAACGGTGCTGACGTCATCGGTGCTGGGGCAGGTGTCAGTGCTGGGCGATCCAACTTAGACAAGCTCTCTGGCTGCAGTGCAGGTGGCACAGAAGCAGTAGGAGTCTTAGGCTTTCTCGACCTTGGGGAGAGGGAGCGGTGCCGAGTCGACTTCGGTGCCGGCGACGGCCAGTGCCGAGAGGCCTTGGCAGTACCGGCATGGTCCGGTGCCGAGGAGGCGCTTCTGCCCGATTGACCAACGCTCGGTGCCGAAGGCGGAGGGGTAAGAGCCGCCTCCATGAGGAGCTGCTTTAGCCGAAAGTCCTGCTCCTTTTTTGTTCTCGGCTTAAAAGCCTTGCAAATGCGACACTTTTCTGTCAAGTGAGATTCCCCGAGGCACTTAAGGCAAGAGTCGTGTGGATCTCCTATTGGCATCTGCTATGACAGGCCTAGCACGGTTTGACACCCGGTGAACCGGGCAAGGGCCCCGGCACTGGGTGCGGGGAAGGGGCTAAGCCCCGAACCCCTCTTAACTATACACTAACTATGAACAATAAAAATTAACTATAACTATATAACTTTGAACTATATACACAACAAAATAACTAGAGAACTACGAGTAGCTAGGGAGGTGGAGGTCAGTAAAACTGCACTCCACTGTTCCAACGACCGACACGGGCGGTAAGAAGGAACTGAGGGGCGGTTGGGTCGGCAGGGGTATATATCTGGCACCATGGCGGCACCACTCCAGGGGTCGCCCAGCCGACCCACCGAGTGTTGCTAGGGTAAAAATCTTCCGACGAACGTGCACGCGGCACGCACACACCTAACTGGAATGGATATGAGCAAGCACTCGAAGAAGAACTGTGGATTATAGAAACTACCCTGAATCAAAGCTACAGAAGCATTGTCAACTTTTTCATTGTATTCCCCAAAATAGTATGGATTATGGGCACTATGAGTTCCCTCACTTCAGAATATTGCAGGAATAAGCCCCTATATGTCCTCTCAATTAAGTGTGCGTGGGTATTTATACATATGAATTTTAAGAGGTTGTTGCCAAAAGCCCACACCTGAGCGACAGATATGCATGAGAGAGAGAGAGAGAGACAGAGAGAATGCGTTTGGGGAGAGGAGAAAAAAAAGTTCAAGCCTTACAGTTAATAATATCAGTTGATAAAAATGCTGCATCCTTCATGTGCTAGTTATTTAGAGAGTTGTTTGTTTTAAACACTGGAAAAGAATCTGGCATTAAAGACAATCTGAAAAGGGGAGAATTTAACAAGCAGTGCGTTTCTCCCAACTGTCAGGATTTTGAGTTAAATGGGCATTCATTGACCCAACACCAGCCCACACCAAGTTTTAAACAATGTGTCTAAAAATTTCTTCCCTTCTCAACTGCATGGTTTTCAGTCCCTTGTCACTTGTGTTATCATCATTCCACTACTACTTCAGTCATTCAGTACAACCAGGAAAATCACGATCCGATATTTCTAATGTAAAAAACACAGCCACCACCATATTGCTTTCTTTACGCATCATAAAGAAACAAGAAAGGACAAACTTTCCTCCTGCCTCTCTCACCCACCCCCAGCCGCCTTTTTACATCAGTGGTACCTTATAGTAAAATTAGAAGAACAGGATTCTTATTGTGAATATCATTTATTCACTCCAGGAAACTAAATGCCGATAGGTGTGTGTTGGAATTTTTCATTCAAATTGAGAGCTTTGGCAGTACAAGTGGAAAGAGATGTACTTTTCCTTCAACCACTAAAATTAAGTCCAAAAGACCTTTATTATTCTTATTATCTTTCCCTTTTTATACAACTTGCACAATCTTTTCATATAACTATTCTGCAAAGTTTTAACAGCTTTTCTATCAATCCCTGGTAAACCATGAAATATATTTTCGTTATGACCAACACATGAAATTTGTCCACCTTCACTCTAAGTCATACATAAGTTGCATCCAGATCACATGTCCAATTAGCTCACACTGAACATGGATGATTAAAACGAAAGGCCATGTATGCAAGGTGAAAAATCTGAAAATGTATTTCAGCCCCTGATTCAAAGCAATTATGATATGGAAACAATTTCAAAAGATTATTTTCATGCTATTTTATCAGAAGTACAGCAGACAGATCAGCACACAGGCTTACCATCTTCACCGACCACTGAACAGTTCATTTGAAAACAGAAAGAAACGGGAAATTATTTACATGCAATCATCATTTAGGAAGTGAAGGTTTATTCCTAAAAATATATCTTTAAAATATTTAAAGTAAAATTTTACAAACTCAAAATTAAATGATGCACTTCACTATCAGCAAAAAAACAGCAAAATACAAGTTTGAAGTGCACCTATGCTGAGAGAATTATTGGCAATTAAAGCTTACACTGAATGATAATGGGTAGTTTGCCTTGTGGAATTACAACGCATGGCTTCATTTAACAACTTATTTATTTTAGTATTAAATAATATATATTTAGAGAAAAACAAAATATAAAGCAAACACTGCACAAAGCTGAAGAATTTGATGATGATGGGCTGGTCTACCATATACAAAAATTTGGTAAATCATGACTAGGAATACACTGCATCACTTCAAAATTGTTAATATCCCAACAGAACAAAAATAAAGAGGTTTCCTGTGGAAGGCGCAAAATCTCTTCTCTGCCATTTCAAGCTTAAAAGTTTAATTTTACATTTTAAACTGTTCAATTGATCATTGCGCTATACTCAAAAATATTAAAATCTATAGACAAACTGGTGAGAATAAACAGGACTTTCTCCTGGGACAAAGCAATACCTTATGACAGAGAAGACTGGTACAGCTCCAATAAGGTGCCATATCCTAGGGACGTGCCATACACTCAAGAGTGATCCTACCAAATATGTTAAGCTTCTCAAGCAGAGCACCACGAAGGGGTTAGAAAGGACCGTTTCATCAATGTATCAGTGATTCATATTCACCACATCAGTTGTGACCAAACGGGATTACGCTCTGACTGCTGACGAGTGGCATACATGAAAGGTTAGAGGTCCCATTTAAGCAACTTTCTAACAAGTTTCTACCTAAAAATCCACCTTTATTAAAAACACCCTGGCTAGCAAGCTCAGTAAATTCTACTAATGTGATGGGGACATAGACTGAACTACTCTGCTTTCTAGAGGTAATCTCCCCAGACACGCACTGAGGAGAACTGGCCGAGAAGCATGGGTGAGACTTACAGTTTCATTGCTTATGATAGGTCTGTTTTAAAGCTTGCATTTCCATTCAAACTGATATCAAGCTGGCACCTTTCACAGCATTAAACTCTTTGACAATTACAAATTGGAAGTAGAATAAATAATAATGCATTTTAACAAATAAGTGACAAAAACTACCCATTATCTGATGTGTCTGGTTTGCAGAATCACTTTCCCTTAATTTATAGCATGGAATGACATTTGGGTTTCTCCTTCTCATTAAATAAACAACATAGCTACATTTCTGCTCATTTCAGAGGGGCAATGGTAACAGTGAACAAAGAAAACCCCTACAGTTTTAATTTGTTTTCTGTTACACACAGTTGCTGATGGGGACTCTTGATGATGCACGAAGCACAGAGTAATGAGAGCAGTTTCCTGTTTATTGCCTTGTTCAAATATTCCTTGAGCAAAATCCTGGACAAGGCAGATAAACAAAATATCCAACATACTCAGCTTCTCTGCATATTATTTGGCAATTTACTGGTGAATTTAAATTAAAAAACGAAGCAAATTAAAATGCCATTTGATAGCAGAGAATGTCAATCCCATTGAGAAAATGTTTTACAGCAGTAAAAGAGTGGAAATCACAGTTGTGTGTGTGTTAAATAGTGACAATGTACAATATCTGAAATATTTTTATATATTTTGATGGAAAATGTATACAATATTAAATTGCCATATGACAGGAATTTTTTTTTACAACTATGGTAAATTGTTCAGCTTGCAAAAGGATGCATCAATTCCCTTGACATTTGTTAAAGTAGTATTTTAAAGTGCTTGCATGATATTGCAAAATTTTTCAAAATGAAACTAACAATAATATTTGCTGCCCTGAAGGTTTACAAGAGAGAATAATGTTTGGTATTGTGGGACTTCCACTGAGCTGAGCTCAGATCTGTAGAAGCTTGAATGATCTTTATAAATTTTAATTAATGCCATATTTGATCACATTCGCTAACCTTTCTGTTTTGCATTGCGATCAGTGCGTTTTAAAATAAAAAACTTCATTTAAGAGGCACTTCATTTTCTGTTTATATAATAAAACTGCCCCTAGATGATTTTTACATGTAATAAAATAGCCTACTTGATTAAAACTCCTATCGGGCCTTGCTTCCTGAGTAATTAGCAGGCATATTCAGTAATCAAGAGAAAGCAGAAAAGATTAGTGTAATTTCAAGAACCTCCCATACCTCATTAATCAACAGCATTGAAGGAGTTTCCTTATACTCTCCTGACCAAAGCAAGTTTTGATCAATGAACACAGAAGGAGAGGAAGGGGAAATCTGTCCTTCATAAAGATCTTAGATGTCCACAAGGGTTTTCTGCAACCTACGCTTCTGTATATAAGGGATGGTATACAGAGTAACTGGAGGGTTTGGAGTAACCAGGCACTAGATAAGGTAAATTAAAGAATGTAAATTTAAAATAATCTGAAATATAATCAACTAACAGCCAGGGCTCCTCTAATCATTAACTGGAATGTCATATGATGTTGGACTTTGAGCTCCACTCTAGAGCAACAGAATCCGCCATGGTTGTATACAGTGTGAAACAGAGGGTTTATTTCATTTTCAATATCAGAAAAAGAATTATATAAATCCAACCATATATATCTAAATTTCTGATTATGGATATCAACAAATGCTATAAATTTTACATAAACAAGGCAGACTGTTTCACTGACATAATGGGATACTGCCAGTTCATTTTTCACTAGTACAATATATGTTTCTAGGAAACCATTTCAACTTTTCAATTTTTTTGTCAACAGAACAAATTTGCTGAATATGCTTTATAAATTAATAAATGCATTCCCCTAATAAATCTCAGAAAGTGACATTTAGTAGTAATTTATAATTGAGGCAAGGTATTTTACAAAAAATAAAAACCTTTAGGAAGCAAAAGCAGTTTAACTATCAATGTACATTACATTAAAAAAATTATAATACATTAGAAGAAATGAATGATGGTTTAATGTGTTAAAAACTGCACACTGTCACATTTAAACTATAATGAGAGATGGGTTTTCCCCTTGTAATTCAGTTTCTCGGAAATCAACTTCTACTATTTTAGTAAGACATCAGCAAATAAGACATGTCAATTTTTTTAGTGATGACTATACACCCAATGATAAATTACTGCAAAAATGCATTACATGATGGAGGTAAGACATTTGTGAATGTGCACAACAACAAAAAAGATTTCAAACACATACTCAGCACCCTCTTTATAACACTTTCCTTTTGGAGTCAAACATTTTTAATGTTATAAATTATTTTTAAAATGAAGGTAACTATGATGTAACAGAGAGCAAAGTACCTTAAAAGTGACGTTTTGTCAGAGTGTTATACCAGAGCGAGCCTTATAATGAGGGTGGAGGGTATCAGAAAAGCCACACCACAAACACACTTCATAGCCCATCATGCATTTTCAACTGGTGATCAAACTTACCCCTCTTTTGAGGCTTCTGAAAGAAGGAATTCTGGGCTTCCCTGTTTTTATGTCACTCATGCAATAATGCACTGGTTCAATGGAGAATATGGGATACTGGGACCCATTAGGAGAAGTGGATGTGTATAAACTAGTAGGGGTAAGGGGTGGGGACTGTGGCTAATATGGAAATAAAGAAAGGAAAAAATAAGCCAAATGTTCAAAGTAATTTTAAAATGAAAATTCTGTTTTTCAGTAACAAAATCTCCATCCAACACAAAAACGGTTCATAGCACGTTTTACTAGAAGATTTACCACCATAACTGTATCAACATTAAAACAGTTTGCAGAGCAAAGATAGTCATGTTTCTAAACTGTTTTATTCAGAATTAGTCTTTTGAGTTAAAATTAGTGCAGATAAAGAATACAAATTTAAGAATACTTTCCACTCAATTTCCAAGATCCTAGCAATACCCACGTACCTGAGATAGTCTCCTTTCTTTATACTTCCCAATAGCATCTTCAGTATTCCCTAACCCTTGTCACTATCCTTCTGGACTCCTGCTCTTCCTCACCCTGCACTGCTCCTCCTTCTCTGTAAAGTTTTTTCCATTATATGTGATAGGCTAAACCCAGAATTACAATTATAATGTCCCTAAACAGGCCAGACACAGAGACACAAATCTGTAATCCCAGCTGTGGGGAACTACTGAAGTAGGTAAGGTAGATTCACTGTCTTTGGACTTTAACATTAGGTGTATGGCTTTCCTCACCATTACAGCTTCTTTAATGTCCTCTTTCTTCCTCCACTTTTGTTTTAAATCACCCACCTCTAACCTCATCTCCTCCTCCCTACTCCTTTTCCAATCTGCTTTTCCCTCATCTGCTATACACTTCTCCTCCATCTTCTATAGTTCTTTCCTCTTGCAAAAAACTACCATCTACAAAGAGGTTGAGTATCTTGACATGCAAATTAAGACCCACCAGATTCACAGATACATCAAGTCACAAAGGCTAACGTCAACATCCAGCTAGTTCGTCAACCAGAATTTTTAAAAGTCAGTTTAAAAAAATCCAGTTTCTGTTACAAATTGTTTAAATAATACTCTGATTTTTAAAAAAAATACTTAATAAAAAAGTATGCTCCCTTGTTACTGTTTTTTCCCCCCAGAAAATCAGAAACACTGACATAAGCTTCCATTCTGCAATGCACGTAACCATTATATATGACAAAACTTTACACATGATTTGGTCCACTCTGTTCAGCAGCACTACTCAGTGGGTAAGTATTTGCAGAATTGTAGCATGACTCTACAAAGGAAACAGTGACAATATACAAAGTGCTATCAAATGTACAAAGTAAAACTGGGGAAGAGAGAGAATTTTTTTTCCTGATACCTTCTTTCAACTACAGTCATCTTAGGTGTTAATTATAACTAAAGTAAGAACAAAAGGACAGGTCCTCAGCAGGTGTAAATCAGCACAGCTTCATTATTTCAATGGAACTAGCCAATTTACACCATGATGAGGCCATGGCTAAAATTTTCAGGCAGAAGTATGATTTTCAAATTGATGGTGTTCTTTAATTTAAATTCAGTCCTAATCTCTTGTGTAGCCCTCTAGACAAATACTAGTAAAATATGTTAGCATGATAAAGTGATATATTACAGTTAATAATTACAGTGGATGAAAAGTAAATAATCCAGGTTTTCATTGGTATCACACAGGAGCAATTAGAAAATGTGCTACGAGGAGGATGCAGGAATTAGATATTCTATCTCTTCCCTTAGAGAAGACTTGTATGTATATCTGGAATATTATCTGCAAAAACATAAATCCCAAGTGGAAAGAAGTCTGGAGAGTAGTTCTTTCATCATAATAAAGCTTTCCTATTTCACTAAGTTGCTAATGACTAGCAGCATTGAGAGTCCTCATTAAAATTTCTGGGAATAATTAAATGATTCGTTTATACGGTCTAATACGGAACAAGTAAAAAAGATCTAAAATATATGTAATTTAATCTTTGTAGGTTCAATTACTTATTTAAATAGCCAACATCAGTATTAGTGGCCCCTTTTGTTGGTCCATGAAGGCATCTTTCACAGAAAGTATCAATTAAACCTACATGCACAGAAGTAAGAGAGGAGTAACATCTCTGTTCTAACATTTTTATCAAAAGTAGTTTTATAACTCTTAATTCTTTTATTTGTTTAGTCTTAAGATTTCCCTTTGGCACCTGTCCATAAGAAACTCTGAAAAATTAGATGTTTTACTATATGACCAAATATTTCATGTTTTCAAACAGAAACCATGTTTATGAAAATATTATCACAAACTTTCAAAACCAGCAACAAATAGTAGAATCCATTTGCTACCTCTACCTGCAAAGTAAAAGGGAAGGCATGTAATTTAATTTTCTTTTGTGAGTCACCTTTAGAAGAAGTAATTCCTTCTACCACAAACTGCAAATCCTGAGCACATTTTTATTTGGGAATAGTAACTTCACAATTCTTACCTTTGGCTTCTTTCCAAAAAGCCACAGCTTGCCCTTAGCCTTGCCCACAGTGGTTTTTGGATCGATCTTCATTCCTTCCTGCTTTGGTGTACTGATGGTTCCATCAGAGACAGTCCTGTAAATATGCTGACTGTAATCTTCAAATGGGAAGTCTCCAGGAGGTTCAAACCCAGACTTGAAGGAGTCTATCACTATTTGAGAATCCTGTATATAAGCAACATCAGTGAGCTTTAAAAAAAATCTGCACTGGCTATGCTCTAAACATACTCACCCAAGACAACAGAAGCAATATGGACTGCATAAAAGATAATTCCAGACATGAATATGCTTTCCAAATGAATAATTATACTTAAAGATACAGTTTTCCTGTTAGCACTTGTACTATCATATAAACCAAGGGTTTTCAATCTGTGGTTCGCAGACCACCCCAGTAGTGCACAAACTATGTCAAAGATTTCCAAAGGGATCCACACCTCCATTCAAAATTTTTTTAGGGGTCCACAAATGAAGAAATGTTGAAAACCACTGATCTAATCTATTCAGAGGTGCAGTCTAGTGGCTAAGCCGGGGGACCAGGAAGCATGATATCCAAAGTTTATAGGATCAATTCTGACACTGACTCCCTCTATAGCCGTGGGTATGTCAATAAATCCCTCTGACTCAATTGTTCCATCTGTAAAATAACACTTAGATACTGTAACACACAGGAGTTTTAAATATTAATATTATAGATTAAACCAAATATTGCATCTGCCTTCATTCCACAGTAATAATTAATTTTATACATCCTATTTCAGACATATTAGTGAGCTTTCATATATATACTGTTTTTTGTAATTGTTTTAATTACACATGAAAAATACTTTCCCAATATAATTCCTTTTATAAAATGTTTTGGTTTTAGATATTACTAACATAAGGTCCAGTGCGGCTACCGCTGAAGTCAGTGACAAAACTTCCATTTGAGTGAGTAGGATCCCATAATACAGTATCTTAGATATATATAGTGTGATCATGTAATTTAAATGACATATGAACCACAGGGTCAATTAAGTTTGCACAAGCAGACAATTCTGGAATTTTCTAATTTGTGAGTATTGGACTTCATAACCATTCCAGTCTTTACGCTTAGCTGCGAGATCAAACTGCTGTCTGTCTATTTCAGACAGCTCTTCAGTAGCTCATGTAAAATAAATTGATGTCAGCCTAGTTCCCAGTCAAGAAGCATCCCGATCACAAACTCACACTGGTTTAATCCAGGCCTGGCTACCCAACCCTAGTTGTCAAAATAGACTGTTAAGATGGAATGATCATTTGTGCAAAGCCAACCTGAGTACTAAGTACCAGTGGGGTTGCATTAACAGAGATGAGCCAAAAGGATGAAAAAGCATGAAAAATTTTTGATGTAGACAACTGACATCAAAACAGAAAATTAACATTTTGACCAAATCCTGAAGTCACAACTCGTTTTTTAGTCAGGTAAAACGCTCAAAGACAACGTTAACTTCAGGATATCGCTCTTTTAGATTAAAAGATAAGTGGACAATATAAATCTGAAATATTTAGTGTATTTCCCCCCCTTTCAATAATATGCCCCATGGCTCCCATATTAGTTAACTTACTCATGCATATTAAAAAAGAAAATGAGCTGAATTCACTTACTCTGCGTTCATCAACTGATTTTGCTGCAAGAATCATTCCTTCTAAACATTTAGAGATTATGGGAATAACTTTGCGCTCAGAATCAGCAAAACCTTTATAACATTCACTAAGCTTGATGGTCCTCCGTTCATCCATTTCTTGAAGATGCTACAAAGAAGAAAAAAGATAATATGATTTTGTTTACTGATATTCCTTGTTCATCCTGCAGATTCAGGAGCCATTTTATATCAAAGTATGGAACTTCTTTGTCCAGTATAAGGACAAAACTGAATACAACTAAATAAAAATAATATTCTTTAAATACATTTTGTCACTGACACTTTTTTTAGCAAAAGATGTACAGAACACAGTGTAATCAGGAAGACTGGATACTCTTTATTAAAGACAATATTTGGAAACACAAGGTTTCCTATTGTCAGAGTCTGCTTCTCCACCCCCTTAATCACATAGACACTTCCTTTAATTAAGAAACAATTCAGATAAAATTTGGAAAACTGTGTAGGACAACTGGCTGAATTTCCCATCGTCTAACCTCCCGCACCCACGTGATTCTTTCTAATCTTAGCTGACAAAAAATTGAGGCTTTTTTCTTTTAAGTCTTGTTTTTGTTTTGAACTTTCCTTCCATTTCACACACATTGCCAATAGAACAGAAATTAATAAAAACATGGGGAAAGGATATGAATATCATGTACAAATAGGACAAAATTCTAATATCCCATTTAAAACACAAACCCTTTCCTGCAAGAGATGTGTACTGGAAAACAAGGAAAAAAATCAATGTTACATAAGCTTTGTGATGAAAGCCAACTAGAACCATTTCTTATCCAACTATCTCATTGGATGTTGGCTAGTCCTACATTTAAAACAGAAAAAGGGACCATTAAGTTCAAAATCCCAGACACCCTTGAGCAAATTTAAAAACAAACCAAAACACAATAATCCATTATTTATATAATGATGCATATCTAGAGCTCATCCCACTCTTACTATAAAAAGACACTATAAAATCTATTCAAAACTCAGCCTATTAGTTACAATAACTGGCATCTGAGGTAGGCTTAAAGCCTTTGCTAAATCTATCCTAACAGAAGCAGATGTCTCAAGCAGCATCTCATATAATATCCCTGAGATAAAACTATACCGGCTGAGTCATGTAATTATTTGCTTGTAAATACTACTCAAGATTTGCAAACAAACAATAAAAAGAAGTGCTAAGTAAGAGCCTTAGAAAGCAGTGGTTTTCATTCTGTGCTCCATGGACCTCTGGGGGTCCACAGGCTATATCTAAGGGGTCTGCAAAAGGCTTTTGTTACCACAGAATAGAGGTTTTCAACCTGTGGTCTGTTGACCCCTGGGGGTCTGCAGACTATGTCTAAGATTTCCAAAGAAATCTGCACCTTCCATATGAAAATTTTTAGGGGTCCGCACATGAAAAAAGGTTGAAAGACACTTTAATAAAGCAAAACTAGGTCTTTGGGATCCTATTTGCTAAGGACTTCAGGAAACAAGAGTAATCTCTCATAACAAAAAATGTATTTTAACCCTGGAGAAATGTAATAAACCAAGTCTCTGATCAAAAGAGAAAACAAAAATGATCAAAATTTTTCCTCTTGGGTCTTTGCTTAATACACAGATTTCTGCAGTCTCAGGTAGGTACTACAATTCCTTCCTTAGTCTTCTATTGACAGATCCACTGGAGGTAGCATTCCAGGAAAAAAAATTTCCTCTTGGGATTCCTAGAGTTTCAAACAAACAATTCTTTTGTGATCCTCTCCCATGCTCCTGGAAAATCTCAAGTATTCTCAGGTTATTAAACATGTAAATAAATTTAAGGTTTTCATTCTTCCTCTGTTTCCTCTCACTTTGATTCTCAGTAGTAGCCTGTGACGGATGAAAATCAGGCTGCTGGACACTGGGCGGCATCCTAATACTGAATTTTTGATATCATTATGCACAAGAAATCCTACACCGTTGACGTTTGTCCTCTCCACTGTAATAGAGTATATGGTCTTCTTCCGTTAATACTTCTCCAAAGTTCTTCCATCTGATCTCAGAGATTCCTAGGAGGTGCCAGGTGTATTGTACCATTTCATATGTGCGTTCTTTCAACCTCCCAATTGTCTCAATGGCCTTACATTCCACGTGGCCATGGAGATGTTATATCTTCCACGGATCCTCTTTGTATACACCAGCAGTATACTTGTCGTGCTCACCCTGGTGGGAGACGGATGGCGTAGTCATTAACAACCTGGGATGTGATCAATCCAGTATGGACATTGTTGACCTGCTCACCACATAGTGAGTCTTGGGCAAATTTCTAACCTGGTGGAGCCCATCCTTCTCCAGGCAGCCCCATTTTAGTCGCCTCTTATGAGATGCAGGAGGAGCAGTGGGCCTATTTTGCCCCCAGACCGACGTCCGTCTAAAAGGCAGTACCGTTTAATGACAGTGGTACAAGTCTATGACCCTACAACAGACTATGACGATGATCAAATTGAAGATTTTTACAATCAGCTCCAAGACATCATTGATAAGGTACACAAGAAAGATATCCTGATTGTACAAGGAGATTGAAATGGATACTGTGGGTACTGATGCATAGGCAGATTGGCAAGGTTATTGTGGCCCTTTCTGCAATGCAGTAACCAATGAGAGAGGATTGAGACTTTTGGAGGTTGTCAGCGATAAGAATCTGGTTCTTGCAAACACATTAGGAGCACATAAAGCAACCAGATGATCAACCTGGCACGCACCAATTTTGTTCTTGGATTAACAGAGCTAAAACAAGGAGCTTTCCTGATGCTGATATTGGAAGTGATCATGACCTTGTGATGCTAAATTTTTGGTTGCAGTTAAGGAAAATCGTCAGGCCAAAGTTCACCAGACTCAGAGACCGAAACATTGCAGTATCATTCCAAGCAATGATCGGTGGAAAATTTGCCCCACTGCTTGCTCTAGAGGAAGACGTAGAAACAATGACCAATAATTTCAACGCTGTGATGAATGAGGCAGCAATGGACATCCTTGGGAAACATCGTAAGAAGACAAAACCATGGGTCACAAATGAAATACTACAAATGTGTGATATTAGAAGAAAACTTAAGAGAGACAAGAACAGCACTGAGGGAGCTGATAAATATAGAGGGATTGGCAGAAAGATCAAGAAAGGAATGAAGGTGGCCAAGGAGATATGGATTGAAAAACAATGCTCTAAAATTGAAGAGTGTATCAATAATAAAAATAGCAAAGGCCTTCCAAGTTGTAAAAGATCTGATTAAGAAAAGATGGACCAAAGCTAACGCAATTCAAGACAAAGAAGGGAACAGTCTTATAGAAGAAAGGGACATCATCAATAGGTGGACAAAATACTGCTCTGATCTATACAACCACCAGACAAATGCAGATCCTAGTATCTTAGACAGCCCAGATTGAACAGAGGAGGAGGACTTTCCAATACTATGTGAAGAAGTGGAGACAGCTGTGAAATCACTCAAGAATGGAAAGGCTGCAGGTATTGACAACATCCCAGCTGAACTGATGAAATTCGGAGGAGAAATAGTAATAGATGTACTCACCAAGATCTGCAACAAGATCTGGCAGACCAGAGAGTGGCCCTCTCTGTAACTAATCGTCACTCTGCCAAAGAAAGACAACACATAACACAGTCACTAATCATCACTCTGCTAAAGAAAGACAACCTGCAATTGTGTCAAAATTACCAGACCATAAGCTTAATTAGCCATCCCAGTGATGCTGAAAGCCATATTGAACAGATTGAAGCCACAAGCAGACAACATCATCGCTGAAGAACAGGCTGGTTTTTGTGCTGGAAGAAGTACTACAGAACAGATTTTCAACCTTCGTGTTCTACGTAAGTAGTACTTACAACACTAGCAGGACATCTACCACGTCTTTGTTGACTTCAAGAAGGCATTTGACAGAGTACGGCACAAAGCTCTCTGGGCAACCATGAAGTACAACGTTGATCATAAGCTTATTCTGACCATTAAACAACTGTATGCCATGGCCAGAAGTGCAGTTCTCGTCAAGAGCAGAATAGAAGAATGGTTTCACACCACTGTTGGAGTCCGGCACGGCTGCCTTCTTTTGCCCACGCTGTTCAACACCTACTTGGAGCGCATAATGACTGATGCCCTAGAAGATCACATATGCACAGTCACAATTGGGGGGGCAAACAATCTCAAATCTTTCGTTCGCTCATGACATTGATGGCCTGGCAGGCAGCAAAGATGAACTTGCCAATCTTGTGAAATGATTAGATGAAACCTCCGCAAAATATGGCATGGAAATCAGTGCAGAGAAAACCAAGCTGATGACAAACAAATATGATGGGATCAGCTCCATCACTGTCAGTGGACAAGAGATGGAGACAGTGAAGCAGTTCAAGTATTTAGAAGCAATCATCACTGAAATTCAGGCAAGAACTGTGCAAATAACAGCAGCAGTGGCAAAGCTAAAGCCAATTTGGAGGAATAAGAACATCTCTCTGGAATCCAAACTGACATTGCTGCACGCTATGGTCATCTCCATTTTTATGTGTGCGTGCGAGACATGGATCCTTACGGCAGAACTTGAACGGAAAATGCAGGTAGTAGAGATAAGATACTTCTGTAAAATTCTCACCCAACGCGCTGGGTCATATGATGACCTCCTGAAGACTGTGAAGAAGCGCAAACTGAAGTGATATGGACACGTAACAAGATCATCTGGCCTATCCAAGATCATCCTCCAAGGGACAATACAAGGGAAGAGTAGAAGAGGTAGACAGAAGAAGAGAAGGATTGACAATGTAAAAGAGTGGACAGGAATGGACTGCGCAGACACTCAAGCACTGACACACAGTCATCAGGGGTGGAGACAATTGGTTGATTGCTCATCAATGATGGTGCCCCAATGACCAAGGCGGTTATGGGAGTGATGAGGAGTAGCCTGTGAAGTTCCCAGTGTTATCAGAAATGCTTCAACAGACTTCAAGACCTTTGAAGGATTTCCAATTTGTTGCCATCCATTGATCACTTTGTATTAAATGAATGCTGCACAGAATCTATGTCCTTGAAAGAAACATTTTCTTCTTTTGCAATATGATGCTAGTATTCAAGCAAACAAAAAGAAGCTTGCTATTTATAACAATATTCTCAGAAACTATAACAGTATTTTAATTACATTTCTAAATCTAATTGCTATGAACAATAAATGTAACCTAATAAAAACCTAGACCTATATGCTTTAGATATCTTATATCAGTTTAGGTGTTGAAGTGATCTACCAAGATGATCTCTTTCTTTAAATTTTGAAATCCTCTTTCCCCTCAAAAAATTAAGAAATTACTTTTATTAAATACTGTTTTACCTTGTAAATCTGAGGAATGACAATGTGGTAATGTTTGTGTTGCTCTCCATTAAAGTTCTGTAGTTGTGCAGCATATTCATTTTTGTTTTCATCTGCCATGTGTGTACGCAGGTTTAATTGTTGCTTAGCCTAATGGGAAGTCACATCAGTACAAACATGCCTCATTCGCGTTCTCTCAAAAGAAATGTAACATTACTTTAACTAGCTTTCCCACCAATTACATTAAAAACATTAGTCACAGTAGCTGTGGAGGCACAAACATTTCTTCCTATAATTAACAAAACGGGAAGGAATGTGAGTGCCACTAAATTTGTAATGTCAATCTACAGGTCATATTTAGAAACTGCCATAAAAAACTTCCCTGGACTAAAGGTGGTTCAGAAAAATACAATAGAATCCATTAAACTAGATTCTAAGCACATTACACCACAAATTACATCAGACGAATAACCCCATCTACAGCTTCTGTCTTAGACATTACCTGTAATTTGCTCTGTGATCAACCTTTGAATAATTAAAAAAAGGACTAAAATATGTCAATATGTTGACACACTGCCTCACTACACTGTATATTAAGTTTTAAAAGATGAATTATACTGTTACTTTGATATTGCCTAAAATATGTAAATAAATATATTATGCTGTTCAAATATTGCTACAAAAAATAAAGCCATCAAAAATTAACATTTTCTAATAATAGTAACAACAAGAAGGAGGACAGGAAGAAGTGTCATGTGTCTTACCTTCTCAACATCGGCCTTGGTTGCATTGGTGTCGTTGTCCAGTCTTTCATAGCTTTGCTGTGCCTTTTCTGCCTCTCTGCACTCTCTTTCAAATTTCTTTTTGCTCTGTAAAAATCATGAAAACTATATTGTACTAACAAACCAACAGTTACAGCAACTTCAAAACCTAGATATCTAAGCTTCCATTTAAAGTTTCCATTAATCCTGGCTGAGAAGAGCCTTCACTCTGAAAATCAAAGCACTGCTGTCTTGTTCGATCTGCAAATCACCCTTTCTCCAGAGGTTTTAACTTGCTCCATTTACCTTAATGGGGTGCCAGCACAGAAATGTTCAAAATAGGTTTTAAAATTATTATACAAGCAACCAAATAACGAACACCCAATTACAGAGACAAATTTATTTATAAAGAACAGCTGGGTCCAGATTTTAGCTCAAATTCAGATGGCGGGGGAGTGAGGGCACGCAAGAAGATACTGGGGAAGAAAATCCAAATCTGGACCCAGACATCTATATAATTTTAAAATTAATTTCTTTAACCAATTTGTTACAATTATGTTAAATGACAAGATACTGAGCATGGTTTAGCAGTGAACATAAACCAGAACAAATAGTGTTCAGCAGTGTCTCAGCTAACCACAATTAGACCCTCTGACATGATGCTGAACAATGTTTGTCCTGGTCTACACTGACCACACTAACCCATACTTGGCATCATATCAGCTAACCTTACTGATGACAAATCTGTCAGATATGGTAAGATTTCACAGCATAGATCAAGCCTTCAGAGGTTTGTAGTAAGACTTTGTAGCCAAAGACAACTTATCTTCATATATTTTGAGAGTATCTCACAGAGAAGTGCACTGTCGGTATTGCCAACCTACTGAGACTGCAATTCTCAGCACATTTACTGTAAAGTGGTCTCTGACTATTGACACATGATAGCTCTATTTTATGCCCCATTATTAAACATCCAGGGTGAGAAAAGGCTGTTACCCATCAGGTTGACTAAAGCCCTATTAATTCCTTATTTTTAAGCCAGAATTAGATGGGACTTGAAACAATGCATTAAGGAAGATACATACACACCAATAAATGATTAAAGTATGTGAACACATGAAGTGCTAGCATCTACCTGAATGGTGTTTTTCAGGACCAGTAATGCTGTTTTCCATAGTGACTGAAATATATTCCTATGCAGATACTGAGAATTCTTCAGTTTTAGTCACCTTGATTTCCAAGACAGATGGTTCCAGAAAGAGAGACTCCAGAAAAATCACCAAATTTTTCCTGTGCAGTGATATGTAATTCTAATTTATTCTGTCATTCAGAGGGAAGTTAGTGTTTGTAAGATTGAAGTTTCAAAGATGATCTGGAAAGCTAAAAATTACAACTGAGGCAAACCCAGATCTGCCTCTCCAATTTACTCGGCATGTGAGGGGCATTCAGCACAGAAATAAGTTTTAAATAACCATCTTCAGCGAACTGAGCAGTAGCCTGTGGATTTCACGGGGGGGGGGGGGGAAAGGTCAGTTAATCTATTTCTGCACTGCATGCCCCTCAGTCTGGTAAATGGGGACCACTTAGCATAGAAATCTGGGATTAACTCAGTTTTCACTTTTGTTCTAAAGTTAGTTCACCTTAAAATGATTTAATTATTTCCCTTCTCTCTTTCTTCCTTCGTTTGGCACTGGTTCAATGGAAATGTTTCAGAAGTGCAAATGTTTTTGTAATCATCTTCCTGATTAGCACTTTCCTTTCCAAAAATTTAGAAACAATAGTCAAGATTTCCAAAAAAGAACGTTGTACCTTTTGGAACAATTTTCAGCAACCAACTGCTACCCTCTATTGACACTTTACAAACGAAGTATTTTGAAATCCTATTGCTTATCCTCTCCTTCATGTAAAGCGTGTGTCTTCAAAAATTTCTTTCATTCTTCTGACTCTGCCTTCCTAAATATGAATCTTCCACCTCTCCACCATTGTTTCAGGATATCTGACCAAGATGCAACACATTCTAAGGATGGTGCATTGGCACAGGGGGAAAATGTGTCAATATCACTTCAAAAGTAACACTGATTCATGGAAAGTAGAGTTTATGTTCTGCCTCCTTTTAAACTGGGCCTTTCAAAGAATGGAACCCTGGAGTACTCTGCCTGTATTTCTCTATTTAATTGAGTTTATGCTGACTGAAAGTGAAAAACAAAGAAGGACTATACAATACACATTAGTTATAGCGCCATTCTTGAATAAACCTTTTGTTACAAGCTATCTTGATTAAGTCCAATGCTGATGACAGACTTGAAGCTTCCTAAATAATGCATAAATAAATGCTACATACCTTCAAGTCTTTAAACACAGTTGGGTTAATTAGTAAGAACAGAAACTTAGAAAATCTACTACAACTACTAAGGACGCAGCAGGAAATCTATAAAAATGTGAAAAGATGGAACATAACTAGTGAAACTGCTCCACAAAATAAGCTATTTCTTAGATAAACTGTAGGTAGTTACAATGAGAACAGGCTAGGAGAAAAGGGACTGATAGCTGAAGGATTGCTAGGCTGAAAGATTGCTAGTAGATGCCTCTGGGGTATAGGATTGAGTGTTATTTTCAAGAACATTCTAATATATTTGAAAGCTACTTCTCTATGTCACATAACCCCCAAAAGGGTAATTCCGACAGAGAGTAACAACTTACAGAGAAATTAATTAGGTAATGAACTACAAGTACATTGTATTCTCTCTTGGCTACTGAACAACAAATCTAATGTGATCATTCAGTGATACAGCTAAATACTAAACACCGACTGATCAAAAACATAAAAGCAAACATAATGGCAACAGTTGTGTAGAACTGTCCGCTATTAATATTAACAGAAAAACTCACATTATCCATCTGTTTCCAGCACATGTCAAGATACTGCTGAGCTTTTCGTCCCTCCTGAAGATGCTGTAAGGGCATAAATAAGACATTTTCACAAATCTCAGATACTGTTAACATTACTGGTTTCTGTTCTAGTTTACATTCAGTATGCTTTGTCAATTGCTTACTAATTTATCAAGATACTTTATTGGAGATATCACCATCCATGTAAGAACAGCACTATAGACCAAGGTTATTTTTGTACACTATTCTATATTTATATTTTGAACACCATAACAAGAGAGCTACTCTGATGTTATAGCAGCAAAGAATCCTGTGGCACCTTATAGACTAACAGACGTTTTGGAGCATGAGCTTTCGTGGGTGAATACCCACTTCCTCTGATGTTATATTAAGTTGCACGTAAAACTTATAATTGAAACTACCATCACATTTATACTACTGACTAGACAAATAAATATACAGATTCTTTGAATGAAAACAGTCATTTTATACACTACTGTTGGATAAGAATATAGGAATTACCATTTTTCTTTCTGTTTTTAGATCATGAGAATATCTCATTAGTTCTCCATACACTCTGTGTCCCATTTCTTCTGCTACTACTTCTCGTTGTCCTGCGTAGTCATTTAACTCATTAAGGATGTTAAAAAAGGCTAGACATGATGTAAACCTGACAAAATACACATTAAAAACACAAGGTGAAATTGATTTTTACTTTCACTAAGGATTTCTTTACTTAGCCATTAAGAGAACACAGAATGTGTTAAAATTAGATACACTGTAAAATAAGCCTTAGACTAATGTTGAACTACAATGAAAATGCACAGTGGGGAAAGCCTAATTTTGGGCCTAAGACGTACCACATTCTAATGTCTCTTCATACACAGTTTATAAGAACATGGATTTTGGGGAGTGGAAAAGAAAGAATAAGAATACTACCTGGAAGGCCCTGCAGTATAGTGGTATCTCCTAAGCTGCCAACTGAGAGGCCTGACCTTGGGAACGGACTTAGGTCCCTAGGCTCGGAGGCTGAACTTGTTGCAGAGATGATGTGCTTGGTCTTGAGGGTGGAATATGCCAATCATACCACTCATATGCATCCCGATGGATGATCTACAGAACAAGTTTGCTACCAGCTCTGGAGACAGCTGCCTGTTTGCCTGCCCACCTCTTGGCTGGAGGTAAGGTGCCACTATGGCTGGCACTAAAAAGGGGGAGGGGAGGGGCAAAAATAGGGGTAGAAAGTGTGTGTGGAAGGGAGGAAAGAAACAAAAACAGTCACCATATTAAAATACGCATCTCTCTTTAATTATGGAATATTGCCATCTTCTTAAAGCTGGCAGGGCCTGAATTCCACTGTAGAGTTGGAAATCCTGACTCCTGCAGTCCAAATTTCTTTGAGGGGGTTTGAATAGAACTGAAGGTGTTTCTGGTGGGGTTCCCCAAGGCATTTCTGCATAGCACTTCCCTGACTGCAATGTGAAATCCATCCCACATGCTACCTTTAGGTTTTCACCATTCTTTCATACATAGTCCAATTATTTATACTTTAAAAACTAGCACTGTGTTTTAATCAGATATCAAAAATCATCAACAACAAGGATAGCAAAACAAGTACTTCTCTTAGGCTATGTAGTTGGGAGTGACTGTAGGTTTATATGTGCCAGCTCTGCTGGAGCTAGTGTACTAAAAATGGCAGCAGTGGTGGTGGCTCAGGCTAGCCTCCAAAGGACAACTCCATGGGAAATCTTATATCATACGTAGGCAGCTAGCACAAGATGCCAGCTGTGCCACCGGAGCCACACTGCTATTTTTTAGCATGCTAGCTCAAGCATGTACGTCTACCTGAACTGGGAATCACATCTCCCCACTGCAGTGTAGATGTATCTTTACACTATTGACAAAGGCGTTGCTTAACATGTAGTGTTACTACCACAAATGGTCATTCAAATCTACTTTGCCTCTCAGAGCCAAAGCAAGTCACCAGAGTAATAAACACACTTGAGTTTCACTAGACAAAAATAAATGACAATTCAGCATGCAATCAAAACCCAAATCTGCAGAGCTGCACTGGTAGCACATTATCAGGATTCTCAAAAGGTTAATAAAAATTGTAAGAAAAAGAAACACACACATTAAGGCCAAATTATTCCCAATCCTATAAAAGCAATGTGAGAATATATCTATATATTGCACTAAAACTTCACTTTCAAACTCTTATGCTAAATGAAGTTTAATTTGGAAAGCTGCTAATACAAATTACCACATTGACAACACCTAAAACTTTAAGACATCAATAGTGGGAACAGTGAAGTGTGATATTTAATTGCAATGGAACAAGAGGCCAAACAGAGGAGGTCCTCATTTCATTCATTTGCTAATTTATCTGTCAAAAATATTTACACAGAAAAAGTTCCATTAAGGATAAAAAAGATTAAACAATATACAGTAGTACTTGCTATTTATCTATGTAAAACTTTAAATATATATATTTTACCTGGGCTCTTCATCTTTTGATGAACGTTTGGGACAGTACTTCTTAACCAGATTTCTGTTAAAGGTGAAAAGTATATATACTGTTATTATAAAAGCACTTTTCTAGTTGCAATTTAAAAAAAAAAATTGGAGAGACACGCAGTGATAAAAAATAGGCCCCAGTGCAACAATGGATATTCATGGGCAGAGCCTTATACCAGTGAAGGTCTCTCTGCAGCACTAGGGTCACATACTGTAAACTATTTGAACCAAGAATTTGATACGTCTTCACAGGGCAAACTCATTTTGGTGTAAATGCAGTGAAGCCAACAGAGTAATATATATTTTAAGGCACTTGTTGCCATAGTAACTAAATCACCTCATTTATTCACATGCAACTTAAAAGGCTCACAAACAGCAGGGTTTATATTACATTTACTATCCTATCTGGAGACACAAATGATACAGATACTTCCCGGCCAGCCAGCTGGAGCTGATCAAAGCCGCAGCCAGCGCCCCCTCTCACAGTGGCGGGAGGAGGGTTACATGTTTAGCCGGCACCGGGTGAGCTTCCCAGACATTTTGGGCACCTCTTTTTGGTGCCCTCAAATCTTGGCACTCTAGGCGGCCGCCTAGTTTGCCTAGTGGTTGCCTAGCGACCCTGTCTCTCTTTCTTTCTCTTTCTCTCTCTCTCTCACTCTCTCTCTTTTTTTCCTTTCTGTAAGATTGTGGGCACCTTATGTTGCATTGGCATGTCACAGGATTCTTTATAATGTTATTCTACTGCATTTCAAAATTTAGGCAATAATCCTGCAGTTATTTCTGTAGCAGTGCATCCCTGTGTCATCAGTGTCTGACTTAGTGCAGCAAATGTGTTGATCAAGACTGCACTGAGTAGCATCCAGGTGCACGGCTATTCCCCGCCACAACCCCATTCCCCCATTCCCCTGAGCTCTACAGCAGGGCCAGGGAGGGGAGAAGTGCAGAGACCCAGCCGCCAGTGAGTCCTGGGGGGTGATTCCCCACTGCCCACCAAGCCAGCCCTGCCCCCCCATGGAAGCCTGGTGCCCTCCCGCTCCCACCCCCTCCAGATGCCTGGGGCACCACATACCCACCCCCATGGAGGGGGTGTGCGTAGGGCCCCAGAATATCTAGGGACAGGCTTGGTACCCACCACTCTGTCCCCAGCCAACCCTACACTTCCTGCCCTGCCCACAGCCAGCCCCGCATCCCCTGCCTGCAGCCAGCCAGATGCCCCCTACCCTGCTCACAGCCAGCCCCTGCTGCACCGTCTGCCCTGCCCACAGACAGCCCCACACCAGCTGCCTTCAGCCAGCCTCACACCCCATCTCCAACCAGCTCCTCAACCCCTACCCTGCCCAAAGCCAGCCAGCCAGTCCCACACCCCGTCTCCAGCCAACCGCTGCCTGAAGCCAGCCAGCCCCACACTCCCATCTCCAGCCAACCCCTACTGCACCCCCCTGCCCAAAGCCAGCCAGCCTCACACCCCATCTCCACCCGACCCCTGCCACACACCCCCACCAGAAGCCAGCTAGCCCCACACCCCCAGTCTCCATCCAACCCTTGCCGCACACCCATGCCCAAAGCCAGCCAGCCCCACCCCTGTCAGATTATTCATTTATTTTCATTAAATATGTAGATTAAATAATGAAATTAATACGTTTTCAAGCCGAATGTGTATAAATTCTAATGAACAATGCCACATTATGCAATATTCATTTTTGAAAGTTTATAATAAGCGATGCTCCGGGGGCAGAGGTGGGGGCCGGGGCCACAAGGTGAAAGTTTCGCCTAGGGCGAAAATAACCTTGCACCGGCCCTGGAGAGAGAGAGAAACAATATTTGAGTGTCAATTTTCAAATACAATCCTTCTCCAAAGCATATATTCCACCCACTCCTGCCAGGCCGCACCAGATTTACTGTCCCAAAAGTAAGATTTATTGTCACAGGTAATAACTTTCCTTAAAGTCAGAAAGATATCTGCAGAACACTATGAAAGTCCTGCCTTAAAAAAAACCAAACCTACAATTAATTCTCCCCATCCCTCTATTTTCAGTATGTGGACAAATATCACATCTTCATACTGCAGTATCTTTTTTATTCTAACAGCCTTCAAAATTCTCTCGCTTTTTATAAACCACAAAAGTTGCAATTATGGCTCCATTACTTATCTCCCTGCCTCGGTCTAGAAGGAATTTTGTATCTTTTTCAGCAAATACAGAATAATTTTCTGTGTCAAAGTCAAATAAATAAACCATCGCTTTAACAAAATACAAGAGGATCTGGCACATCTCTGGCCCCTGGCACATCTTTAAATCTAATATTTTTACATTTTATTTGATTTTCCAGTAATTCCAATAGTCTCTATCATACAATCAGATTTTATCATGTTTTATGCAACCTGTTATTCTCTTCAGTTTTTCCTTGAACTTACTGAAAATTTTCTGCTAATTAATTTAAGAATCTACTTCAGTAGCTCTAGTGTCCAGTGTGGTCATGTTAACAGAAGACTCTTCAGCTTTCCTTCCGTAATAGCCATGGACTTTTGCAGAGCATTAGTTCTTGTCAGTACTTATTAAAACCTTTCACAACAGAATCTGTATCACCCAACTTTATTGTTAAGAGTCTTCTGCAGCCAACAGAAGATGGCAGTGAGTACAGTGTGAAGAGGTGTCAAGTTTGTTTATAGGCATTTGAAAGCATACGAACTTCTTCCCCAGATATTTCTGTAAAATACTATGTATACTGCACTTTCTTCACCATTAAATCTATCTACTAGCTGCAATCTGAAAGGCAGATAGCAGAACTAACTGCTGTATATTCTCCATTTTAGGCTGCTAATACCATACCCAATACTGCATACCCTGGGTACTGCATACCCCATACTGTATTTCATTTGCCACAGATTTTTATCCACTGAAACAACACTATATATTTTAAATCCAAACAATAAAAAAACAGTACCAATTAGCATATTATTTACATATTGCATTAGGATAGCTTTTGCCCAGGTTTCCCCTTTGTTCACAGTTCTAGGATTTAAAAGAGCAGTTACACTGAAAGGGTGACTGCAAGAACAGCACTCTCTTGCTCTGCTGTGTAACTCAAAAGCCATACTGTGTCTACTTACTTTACTAATACTCTCACCCTTCACTTTTTTCAGTGTGACAAAGCATCAAAATGTGGATCACCTATGTTTTGTTGCAACACAGTTATCACAAAAATAAAAGTTTCTAAGGATGTTTTCTCACTGTGAATTAAATAAGCTAAAGCAGCAAAGAGTCCTGTGGCACTTTATAGACTAACAGATGTATTGGAGCATGAGCTTTCATGGGTGAATATCCACTTTGTCGGATGCATGCCATCTGACGAAGTGAGTATTCACTCACGAAAGCTCATGCTCCAGTACGTCTGTTAGTCTATAAGGTGCCACAGAACTTTCTGCTGCTTTTACAGATCCAGACTAACACGGCTACCCCTCTGATACTTAAATAAGATAGTTATTCAAAGAGAATGGGGAGAGGGAAGAAATCATGTGCAAATAGAAAAAACCCTCCCCAAGTCAGCATTAAGGTTTAATTTCTGAACCATGCAATTCCCAGGACAGATATCTAACACTTGAACTAAAGAAGTGTTATTTCTCCATTTGGACCAGCCCCTTTGGGGAGGTTGTGACACTTCAGCAAATTGTTGGGTAACCCACCGACAAGCAGCAATAGAATGCTGGAGATCAGGATTTTTGCATTCTATTCCTACCTCTGTGAAGGAAGTGTACCTAGTAGTTAGAAAAGTAGATGTAAGTACACAGATTTGCAACATTCTGTAGAAGAGGCAGTATGAAAGAGTAGGCAAGACTCGGGCCTGTCATAGTAGAGACTGGAGTTCTAGTCCCAGTTTCGCCAGAAGTGACCTTGTGCAACCTCTCTTAACTTATATGTAAATTGGGGAGAATGATACTTGCCTCTGTATGGAAGAGGTATGAAGCAATGCTCAATGGTGAAGTGCACAAAAATATAAGCAGCAGCCAGTGTGGAAGAAGAGATCATAATCTGATCTGTGAGCCAAGGAACAGTGGGTTTACTTCCCTCTCCTCATGCACATGGAATGCTGCCTGGCTTGGCAATGCCCAGCTTCCCACAGGAACTCTGTGGCAGAGGCAGACACAGAACTCAGTTCTCCAAAGTGGCACTCAGCTACTTGAATCATGAGATCCTCCTTTCTCTTCCTGCAGTAATCTGCCTCATTCAATGCACACCTTCCAACTTCCACAACAAATGAGGCAGGAGTTGTGCAGACAACCACCTCAGTCACTACTCAACCCTGATTCATATCCAGAGTAGTTTCTAACTTTCCTAATTTTTCAGTGCTTGACATTATTTTACTATACTGTTTTATTTTGACATGCAATTTCCTACTTTTTAAAAAGTAAAAAAAAAAAAAATCCATCCAAAACTTCTGAAAATGTGCAACTTAAAAGATTATATAAACACCACCAATAAGATACACAGATAAATACTTGTATACCTACGATGCCCAGAACTATTTCACAAATTCAACTTTTACTGTTCTAAATCATTTTTTGAATAAAAATTACTTCAGAGGGCAATACTAACTCTCGACGTGTAGACAAAAATTTCTCTCCAGTATCATGGAGTCCATTGTCTGTGTGGAAATTCTACTTGCTGTGCTGGTAGAGATTAAAAGCAGACAAGGCTCCATATAATCTGGATAGGTTTGTGTTTTTTCTCATGTCAAAAAAGACAAAACCTCTTCCTTGGCACCCAAAATTATTTTCCTATGTTGCTTTTTCTGGTATTATTTTATATTCCTGCCTTATACTCTATATAGAGGCTTCCATTATAAACAGGGAACTTCTAAAATACACCTCATTATTATTCAGAAGGTGAAATCCATAACAAGCATAACAATGCTGTAGCTAGGCAACTGTGCAAGAGGCTTTTCAAGAGAAGATTTTCTGGCATGTTACAGATAAGAAAGGAAAACCACTTAATATAAAGCATACAGTTTAGAATGGCAGTGGGGGAGGGTCCTGATTACTGATGACTTAGCAGCATGCTGATTTCTGTTCTAGTTTTATTTTTTCAGTGTGATGCTGTTTTTATTAATCATTTCTAGGAAGACAGAAATACCTTATGACAACCTTCCCCCCAAACAAAAACAACACACACTGTAGCATTTAAAACAAATTAGCCAGCAGTTGGATCCTGACCGCATTTGAGCTGACATGAATTTGTAATCTGACGCATCAAATTTTGTCAAATTTTCTAAGGACTCAGCAAACAGTAAATATCTCAGGCTTCAATAAGTGCAAAAGATAATAAACATGGAGAGACAGATCATGAGTGCAAGAGTCAGTGGAAAAATGGAAGGCACGGAGAGAACAATCGAAGGAGCACAAAAGGCTATTCTAAAATGAGAATACCAAGTCTTGAAAAGCAAAGAGAAAATAAACTGATGTCCTGGAAAATAACCCTTAGGTGCCTCAGGGAGTTTGTGAGGGCATAAGGAATAGACACTCAGGCAGCACTCTAGAAAGTATTTGCTGACAGATATCTCTTGGAAAAAAGAAAAATGTTTGACATTTGTATCTAAACTTGAGCTTAGCTCTTAGACTCTAAATATACTGGTCTGTCCAGATGATGAGGCCAAACCAAAAAAAATCTAACAAACAAAAAATCTGTTAGGTCTGGACCAAATTTTATTTTTTCCAAACATTTTGCTGAATCGAGAATTTGGGGGTGGAGGGAGGGGCTGTTTCAAATAAACCAAAACATTTTGGGTCAACCCAATTCAACAAATAATTGTTACTACTTTTTTTATTTCAAAAATGTCAAAAAATTCATTTTGACAATTTTGAAATGCTATATTTCAACTTTTCATTTTGAAATGGTGTTCCACCTTGAAATTTGGCCAATTTAAAAAAAAAAAAAGAGTGTGTGTGTGTGTGTGTGTGTGTGTGTGTGTGTGTGTGTGTGTGTGTGTGTGTGAGAGAGAGAGAGAGAGAGAGAGAGAGAGAACACCTGAAAATGATGTTCTCACTCACTCACACACTTTTTTTTTTTAAATTGGCCAAATTTCAAAGTGGAACACCATTTCAAAATAAAAAGTTGAAATATAGCATTTCAAAATCATCAAAATGAATTTTTTGACATTTTGAAATAAAAAAAGTAGTAACAATTATTTGTTGAATTCTATCTGAATTGTGAATAGATTCAGAGATCCAAAAAATACATTTTTCGGCAAAAATACCATTTGCAAAAAGAATTTTTTTTTAAAATCACCCAGCTCTATGCAGGAAAAGGAACTGCAAAGCACTGACATAGGGATCTGCCCAAATGAAGCTCACTACAGGCATGTGGACTTAAAGTGAAGCTGAAGAATAAGAATCTAGACTATGAAGCATTTTATTCTGTCAGGTTCTTAATGACAACTCAGATTAATCTTTTCTTCTACCCTCAACCCACAACGTTTTGAATCTTTAAGGTCACAAGATGTATTAAAAGAGTTTATGATGAACAGTTTGTTTAGCATTGTAATTATCTTCTGCAATACAAAGCAAACACACTGGAAAATAATAAGAGTCTGTTTTAGCAGAGCATATTATTAGGATCTTTTTCATTTACAGCATAAAGAAAATTCATTCTGTAATTGTGAGGATAGAAAATAAGAGTTGAAAAAAGCTGTTAGAAAGCTGACAATGAAATATGACTCTTTCTACCACTAGGGCATCAATTTAAATCCCATCCAGGTTAGCAATGATTGAAAGTCATTGCCAGCCTATGTGAAATGAGTTATGGCTAAGCTTGGCAGAATTTGATATTTTTTAAAAATAATTTTGATGGATAATATCAATTTTTATTTTTAAGCATCTTTTCCCCCAACTTTTATCTACTTACATTTTTGCATTTGTAGGAAATTATAGGAGGGTCATATATAATAATTTAACAACAGTATGAGACTGAAAAAGTTAAAGCTTTATAACAGTTAAAACACAAATTGTCAACTTCACATGTCAAAATATATCAAGTAAAAATCCTTAAATCAAACTCTAATAAGTTTTCAAGCAGCATTTTTCTTAACTGAAATTTACAAATAGGCAAAGTATCAGTGGAAATGTTTTTTCATCAGTTTGTGTGAACGGTGAAATCAATATTTACCAATAAAAATCTAATCCTTCCAGTCTAGTTATGGCCCCTTACTCAGTGGACACATATCCACAGTGTACAAACGAGCACCACTTTTCACATTAATTAATGGCTTCAGCAGAGATTCTTAGCATTACTAAGGGCACAGAAACCGAACTACTCATCTCTAACAGTAGCCTTTCAAGAAAAGGATTTACATGCACCAGTAGGGTGGAGTGGAGAATCTTGGACTGCACTACCTGTGCTGTGCCCAAGTCTGTATATGAACAAATGATTTCACAGTCTAACAGGGTCAGTTCAGCAGCATGCGCAAGCACTAAATTAATATAATTAAAAATAAAGTGGGGACAAAATGAGGGCGCTAGATTAAAAAACATTTTATTGCAGTTGAAAGTAAGATGGTCGATTTTTTTAGTGGCAGGAATACACCACTTTGCTCTCTGGGTTGGTGAAAAGACTCAGGGATGAGGTGGCAAGCAATAATTATTGCTTAATGAAATCTAGGGGTTAAGATGCTTAGTACTCTTAAAGTATATCATGGATCTCCCAATTCAACCCTCTTTGGAAGTAGTACTAGCTTTCACGGAAATGTGTCTATTTTCTGTAACATAGGATGGAATTATGTAAATCTCATCAACTGCCTCGTGTCACTACATTACAGCATTTTACTGTAAATATTTGTATAGAGGTGTAGTTATCTTGAATTTTGCATATGGTCTTTAGGTCCATACAGTGCTGTAAGCTGCGTTACAAGTGGGCACAGTTTCACTGACATTCTAAAAGTTGTTTTGATTGAATGACTTCAATACAGTTGGAGCAACCAACTCTGAATTTGTCCCGCAATCTTTATATTCCATTAAGGGAGATTTTGGAAGTGAATTATATTTAAAGTCTACTTTCACAGAATATGAAGCAATGCAATTAGAACTTCCAGGCCTTTTGATAGTTAAAGAAAAAGCTCCACTTTTAATGGCACTCTAGTAGCTTGAAAGATTGGAATAGCACCAACTAACAGTTATGGTGAGCACTGATCACAAAACTGGTTTAATATCTCAGTGAGTTATCAGAAAAAGCACTCAACTGAAGACAAAACACCATAGAAAGGAACTACGTGGTAGCTGAGTACAAAAAACAACCTCTCTGGAATATGAGAGTTCATGTGCTTTGGTTCTTAAGGTAATCACTAAAAGAAAATTTGCCACATCCACATTTGGATAATAAACAACAGCTTAAGTTTTCAGCTCCAATCAAAGGAAAACAGATTTAAGAAACAAACACATATGGTGGTAATTTGCATTTCCATCTTAACTTTTACACTTACATTTAAATAAAGTTTCTCTGTTTCTTATATATACAGTAATTTTGGTAAATATGTCTCAAGGTGGCTTGAAACGTACATTAATCTGCTATGAAGAAAAAACAACAACCCAGTAGTACACATTAGTCAACAGGGCATAATCACCGTCATGATTTAAGCAAAACATTTTCTATAACTGACTCAAATCAACTAGATGACTCTAGAGATCATGGAATATTACACAATTAGAGAATAACACTCATCCAGAATCCATAGGAGTGGCTTTTTCTGCCTCACTCCAGTTTAAAGCAGCTGGACAAATTCAGACTCTTATTTTGTATTGAAGTTATGCTAGTTATACTTCTGCACCATATAATAGAAAGTTGTACCTCCCACTGCAACAGTGTTAGCATGAAAGAAATGTGCTGAACAGAATAAAAATAAAAAGGAGTTAATCTCCGGAATTGTTTTGATTTGACAAAGAGGAAGTAAAACAAACAAAACTCTTCTCTTTCATCAACAACAGTTACTGTATCAAAAACATCTGATAGCTCATTACAAATATCTACTGACAGTATAATAAATTGACACATAATAAAGCCAACTTCTTTCCAATCATAAATTAAGAACAAATTAAATATGTATATCATTGAACGACTTTGTTAACCTACTGCATATCCAATTCTACCTGTCCTGACTCATGTTCCTGAAACTTTGAAACAACCAATAACCTGCCGATTCTTTGATTCCCTGGTAACATAAGAACGTAAGAACAGCTGTCGTGGGTCAGACCAAAGGTCCATCTAGCCCAGCATCCTGTCTACCGACAGTGATCAATGCCAGGTGCCCCAGAGGGAGTGAACCTAACAGGTAATGATCAAGTGATCTCTCTCCTGCCATCCATCTCCACCCTCTGACAGACAGACAGAGTCTAGGGACACCATTCCTTACCCATCCTGGCTAATTGCCATTAATGGACTTAACCTCCATTAATTTATCTAGTTCTCTTTTAAATCCTGTTATAGTCCTAGCCTTCACAACCTCCTCAGGTGAGGAGTTCCACAAGTTGACTGTGCGCTGGGTGAAGAACTTCCTTTTATTTGTTTTAAACCTGCTGCCTACTAATTTCATTTGGTGATCCCTAGTTCTTGTATTATGGGAATAAGTAAATAACTTTTCCTTATCCACTTTCTCCACATCACTCATAATTTTATATACCTCTATCATATCCCCCTTAGTCTCCTCTTTTCCAGGCTGAAAAGTCCTAGCCTCTTTAATCTCTCCTCATATGGGACCCTCTCCAAACCCCTAATCATTTTAGTTGCCCTTCTCTGAACCTTTTATAGTGCCAGTATATCTTTTCTGAGATGAGGCAACCACATCTGTACACAGTATTCAAGATGTGTGGGAGTACCATCGATTTATATAAGGGCAATAATCTATTCTCCGTCTTATTCTCTATCCCCTTTTAATGATTTCTAACACCCTGTTTGCTTTTTTGACCGCCTCTCCACACTGCATGGACGTCTTCAGAGAACTATCCACAATGACTCCAAGATCTTTTTCCTGATTCGTTGTAGTTAAATTAGCCCCCATTATATTGTATGTATAGTTGGGGTTATTTTTTCCAATGTGCATTACTTTACATTTATCCACATTAAATTTCATTTGCCATTTTGTTGCCTAATTACTTAGTTTTGTGAGATCTTTTTGAAGTTCTTCACAGTATGCTTTGGTCTTAACTATCTTGAGCAGTTTAGTATCATCTGCAAACTTTGCCACCTCACATTTTACACCTTTCTCCAAATCATTTATGAATAAGTTGAATAGGACTGGTCCTAGGACTGACCCTTGGCGAACACCACTAGTTAGCCTTCTCCATTCTGAGAATTTACCATTAATTCCTACCCTTTGTTCTCTGTTTTTAACCAGTTTTCAATCCATGAAAGGACCTTCCCTTTTATCCCACGACAGCTTAATTTACGTAAGAGCCTGTGGTGAGGGACCTTGTCAAAGACTATGTCCACTGGATCCCCCTTGTCCACATGTTTGTTGACCCCTTCCAAGAACTCTAATAGATTAGTAAAACACAATTTCCCTTTAGAGAAACCATGTAACATGTAACATATGATGACATTATAAGTTTTATACAACACATTTCTTCTTTTGCTCCTCTTTAATTGTGCTCAAGAAAATGACTCATTAGAGCAGTGGTCTCCAACCTTTTTATGCACAAGATTACTTTCTGAATTTAAGTGCAACTCAGGATCAACCCCACTCTATCCCTGAGGCCCCGCCCCCTTCCCTCCCATCACTCTCACTCACTTTCACCAGGCTGGGGCAGGGGGTTGGGGTTCAGGAGGAGGTGCAGGCTCTGGGCTAGGGCCAAGGGGTTTGGAGTGTGGGAGGGGGCTCCGGGCTGAGCCTGGGATGCAGGAGGGGGTGAGGAGTGCAAGGTCTGGGAGGGAGTTTGTATGCAGGGGGGCTCAGGGCTGGGGCAGGGGGTTGGGATGCAGGAAGGGGTTTGGGGTGCTGGCTCTGGGAGGAGGCTTGGAGTTGGGGTGCAGGTTCCCGCTGGGTGGCACTTACCTCGGGCGGCTCCCTGTTGGAGGAGCAGCGGGGCTAAGGCAGGCTCCCTGCCTACCCCCACCCCACGCTGTTCCCAGAAGCGGCCAGCACACTCCTGCAGCCCATTGAGGGGGCCCATGTGGCTCTGCGCACTGCTCCTCCCTGCAAGCACCGCCCCCACAGATCCCATTGGCCAGGAACAGGGAACTGCGGCCAATAGGAACTGCAGGGATGGTGCTTGCAGGCAGGAGCAGTGCACGGAGACTCCTGCCCCCCCTACCCCCCAGGGGCGTGCTGGCCGCTTCGAGGAGTGGCGAGGGGCTAGAGCTGGCACGGAGCCTGCCTTGGTCTCAATGCTCTGCCCAACTTTTAGCAGCCGGGGATAACGATCAGCTGGCAGAGCCTCCAGGTTTGACCAATTATTACGATCTACAGGCTGGTGACCGCTGGATTAGAGCAAATTATAAAGGTATACATTTTTCATTTACAAAATGCACTGTGCAAGAATTCCAAGGCACTATACTCTTCAGGAGGAATTACAAATCTTATCCAAAACAATATTAAAAATGAAAGAATGAAAGGTTTGTTTTTATATAATATTGACATAATAATACAGATAATATAAATTTTAGAACACAGTAGGTAAAAGAGTTCACATATGGACAACACAATCCTTTATAATTAAGGATCAACATTTTAAAAATCAAGGCACAGACAAACCTGAAGACAATAAGACGGGCCCCTTCTGTAAGGTAGTCAAAAGATAAGCTTCAGTTACTTAAGCAAAGAGGTGACCTGTTTGCGCTGTCTGTGAAAAAGTTTTTGATTTAACTGTCCAAATAAAATGGTTTCCTCATTTAAACAGATAGAACGAGCAAAACAAGCCAACACAGAGCTGCGAAATGGTGCTTCATTCTGCACACTTCAACCACTTCTTGAGCTCTTTACATTCTTATATTCCTACCTTCTGAAATTCTGCTCACGAATGACTTCTATCAGATTTCTAACACAAAGAAGTGAATTCCGCCAATCAACATAACAAATGGATGCTAAAGCTTCTGCTGCTAAACTTTGTTGAACAGAGAAGAAACCAAAGAGCTGGCTGATGTGAAAAGATTGCTAGAAGCAAACCCCAAAACCAGGCAGAAGTATCAGTAGTTCTTAAAAAGCCTCAAGATTCCATTGAGCACATCTTTTAGGTTCAAAAGACACAAGAGGGGAGAGCACTTCGGATTGGTAAATCAGAAAAATCTGTCTCTCGTAAAAAGTAACTAATGATCTAATTCAGATGACTGATGAAAAACAGACCTTGAACAACAGAATCATAAATATTTATCTACCAACCTGATAATATAATTCAGAGTAACTGTTACTGAGTAGGATTTAAAAAATAAATAAATACAACTTACCTTAATTGTTTTGCATAGTTTTGTTCAATCTCTATCCTTTCTTTTACAAACTTTGCATATCTCTCCAAGAAGTCAATGCCCCACTGCGTATGCTTGTCTAAGTTATCAAATTGATCCTTCAAAACAAAACAAAGAAATTCAATTAGCTACACAAGGTTTAAAAAAAAAAATCACAAAATTCTATCAATTTCATTTAGTTATGAAGTTGTGGTCTTTGATATTTAGATATAACTCACTACAACGGGGATAATAAAGCCAGTCCTATGCATATCACAACCCTCATATGCCAGAATATAAGTATGCTAAAATTACATGTGCATACATACTTTTGGCTCTTCATGTAAAAGCACCTGTACTCATATTTAAAAATTACTCACGGCTGTTTTTTTTTTTCATAAAAAGTAATGGCCATTAATATTTGTATTACTTTAAAAATAAACAATCCTTTTCAATCAAGGAAAGTTTCCAACACAACACTGAAAATATAAGTGGAGACAAGTGTTCTGTAACTGGTTAACAAACTATTTAAGTACAATTTCTTTCACAAGAGATTTTTTAGTAATTTAAAAATTCCTCAACACAGACCCTAGGTCTGGTTTCTAGGCATTCAAAAAAGTATTTACATCCTTAAGATCACTCAATGACAGAAAACATACTTAAGTTATACTGTACAACAAAGGTGGATACATTCCGTATTTCAAAAACAGATAGTTAAAAACATCAGCAAATGCTCACTCCATGATAGGTGCTGGTGACAGTCTCCAGACAGAGCAAAGTTAGTTCTAAAAATGAACAGGGCTATGACAAACTGGCAACAGAAGACAGAAACTGGATTAAAAAAAAAGCAGATTTCTTTAGAAATTATCAAAACCCCCTGTTATACTGCTACCTTCAAAGCTGAATTTTCACTGTTACAGGTGGCAAATCAACAGGTTGAGCAAACATTCATTGAGGGTGAAGAAGGAATCCAAAAATAAAAAGGGGAAATGTGAATGAAATATCTAACAAAAAATGAAGATGCAGTTCGGTAAACCACACTGCACACATTCATATTTTTATATGAAAAGTTTAAACACTATGCCATGCTGAAGAGAAGTCCAGGATTTGTGTTTTAAGATGACAATATTTATTGTAAATTCTGACCATATTTAGCACACCTCCTCATGAACAATTGCTCAATAATCTCAAAAACACGAGCAAATGTAAAAAAAATACAAGCTATCATACAGTGTCCCCCATAGAAACTGTGTCCAGATACACCTAATAGGTAAATAATACAGCTATAAAATAAAATTAAAAATTAATACCAGAGAAAGAAAGTGATGAGGTTTAGGCAAGGCTAATCGTGGTGCCTTTACATATTTAAAGTTTGCATAATAGAACATTACTTTCTTCATTATCTTAAGCTATGCACCACCACAGCCCTGACTCAATATTGCACCTTAACTTAATGAGTCATATCAGCCTTTCCTATAAACAACTTTAGTCTTCTTGTTCCAATGCACACTACAGTGATTTGAAGTTGCATCAAGGAATGCTGAGGTACAGTGCACTTTGGCAGTCTTAAACAATATAACATTGATTGAAATGACATCTGGAAGACACTGGTAGTAAAAATACACCATCATTTAGGGTATATAAGATCAAACAACATTTTATCAGTTTTGACAAACGTAAGGAAGAAATTCAGAATTAAGATTGTTCTCAAATCTCAACTTGTTGATGTTTAGGGCACTGATGCATAGATTAAATACATCCCACACATCTAATTTGTGCTATAATGGTGATTTAAAGACAGTGTTGGCCTTCACTCTAGATTTCTTTGAAGTCAGACCCTGAGCATTGTTTAAACAGGGTTTTTTTTGAGAGGCATTAAAATATCATATGTAAGCATAAATTTTAACTTTCTCAGAAGCTTTGCTCTTTTATATTCTGCTCTTGTTTTTGTAATTACTTTTGACAATATTAGCCTTGTATCCAAATGAAATCCCAATAAGGTGTTTTTGGTAGGGAGTCAATGGTCAGAGCCATTAAAAAAATACTTCCTTCAGTGAAGAGCAAAACAATTCCTTTGCTGTCCTAGTTTTGGCTGCTTACTCCACTACTTTGATTTGCTGCCAAGGTTTAACTTAATATTCTGGAACATCAAACTGTTAATATTGTAGAACATATAACCACAGAGAATATCTTTCCAATATTACAGGATCAAATAAAAAACAAATAATTTGAGAGATCAGTTAATGAAAGTTACTTATTTACCACTGACATATACAAAGATGAACCTGTATAAGTAATATACATCTCTCCTTCTACCATTAACAAAAGGATCACTCCTCCTCACTGAAAAGCTTTCCTTTCTTTCCTTCATCTTCCTCCATCTCACTCTAGAACAGGGGTCTCAAACTCAAATGACCACGAGGGCCACATAAGGACTAGTTCATTGGCCCGAGGGCTGCATCACTGACACTCTCCCTCGCTGCCCCTGGCCCTGCCCCCACTCCACCCCTTTCATGAGGCCCTGCTCCTGCCTCGCCTCTTCCCACAGAAGTCCACACCCCAACTCCGCCCCCTCTCTACCCCCAGAGGGTGTAGGAGGGGTGTGGTGGAGGCACAGGGCAGGGAGTGCAGGAGGTGTGCAGGGTGCGGCAGGGGGCTCAGAGCAGGGAGTTGGGGTGTGGGGTGCAGGAAGGAGCATGAGGTGTGGCAGAGGGTTGGAATGCAGGCAGGGGGCTCAGGGCAGGGGGTTGGGGTGTGGGGTGCAGCAGGGGGTTGGGGTTCAGCAGGGGGGCTCAGTGCAGGGAGTTAGGGGCCAGGGGGCAGGAGGGCTCTAGGCCAGAGCCCAAAGCCACTTACCTAGAGCGTCTCTGGGATGGCCCCGGCAAGCAGCTGGAACCATGTCCCTGCAGCCCCTGGGGGAGGAGAGACCGTGCGCTGCTTGCCGCTCCTCCGCGTACTTCCCCCGAAGCTCCCATTGGCCGTGGTTCCCAATTCCCGGCCAGTGGGAGCTGCGAGGGGTGGGGAGGGTGTGCCTAGAACCAGGACAACACACAGAGCCCTCTGCTTCCACTCCCCACCCACCCCCCGCCGCAGGGACATGATACCAGCTGCTTCAGGGAGCGGCGCAGGGCTTGAGGGGGGCAATCCGCTGTAGTTTGCCCACCTCTGGCCTGCAGGCAGGCCGGGGAGGCGCAGGCGACTTGGCGGGCTGCAGGAAATAGCCCCGTGGGCCGCGTGTTTGAGACCCCTATTCTAGAAGCTGCAGGTTCTGAGCGAGGACAGCTAGGGATAGGAGGTCCTGCTTTTGCTTCCATGAGAAGAATAATTTGGCACTGAATGAAACAAAGGCTGCTGGAAAGAGAGGTTACTCACCATGTGCAGTAACTGGAATTGATCAGAGATTTTTGGTAGTGGTGTCCATTCAGCCTGCACATGCAAGACTGTATGGGGCTGAGTAGGCGAATCACTCTTCCTTCTGCACTGCAAAGTCCCACAAGGGCAAATTCAAAGCAGAGGAGGTAGAGGATGACAAGTAGTGAAGCACCCACAGGGAGACACACCTCAAAGAATTCAACTTACTGCACAAGGTTAGTAAACTCTCCTCCTTCTTCAAGTAATGTTCCTGTGGGTGTGCCACTCCAGGTGACTCCTGAGCAGTACCCCCCCTAAGGATGCAGGAGGTTGAGAGCAGAGTCCAAGAGAAAAGAGAGAACTGAGTTGCCTACAGCAGCATCTGATCTTGCCACAGACACCAGGACATAATGATTAGAAAAGATACGAACAGAGGACCAAGTCACCACTCTACAGATGTCTGCAATTGGTACATCCTTAAGTAAGGACATAGTGCTATTGAAGAATATGCTATCACTCTCAAAGGGGACTGGACATCAGCTCTGTTATAACAAGTCTTAACACAACCACAGATCCACTTTAATAGCCTCGGTTTTGAAGTTACCAAACCCTTTTTTCTGCCTGCAATGGATACAAACAATCTATGACATTTTCTAAATGGTTTGGTCCTGTTTTGGTAGAAGGCCAATGCCCTCCTGACATACAGAGTATGGAATAGGGCATTTTGACTAGTCTGATGCAGTCTGGGGAAGAAAACCAGAGATGAATGGTTTGATTAATGTGGAATTCTGAGGACACTATAAGTAACAATCTTGGATGACCCCATATCAACACTTTAGCTTTGTTGAATACCGTAAATGGGGGATCCACCATTAAAGCCCCCAATTCTTATTCCCTTTGGGCAAGAGAGATCACTATCAGAAAGGTTATCTTCATAGATAAATCTAACAACAAACATATAGCTAGTGGTTCAAACAGATGCTTCAGAAAGGAAATTAAGGACTAGGTTAAGGCCCCAGCTACAAGTAGGTCTCTGATTTGTGAGGAGATATTCAACAAACCTCTTAGGAATCTTGCTGTAGTATGAACAGTGAAAAAAACCCTATAAGGGTGTGAAAGGCTGTTACTGGTGTTAAATGAACCCTAATGGAATTCACAGAAACACCCAATGTTTTCAATTCCAACAGATAATCTAATATCCTAGGAAGAGGAGAGTGAGTTCGAGAAATCTGATGCCTGTTACACTAAAGATAATATTTCAATTTCTGGAGGTAAGTATTTCTTGAAGATGGTTTAATAAAACTTGTACTTCTGAGGAACAAGATATCTCTATTCCCAAAAACCATTGAGGAATCATGCTTGGAATCTCAGAATCTGGAAGTTGGAGTAAAGTGTTTGACCGACATCTTGAATCAGTAGGTGAGGACTGATCGGAAGCTCCCAGGAAGGATGAGAGGTGAGTCTCATTAGATAGGGGTACCAGACTTGCCTAGCCACATTGGTGTAATCAGTACTACTCTGGCCCAATCTTATTTGATATTGCTGAGAATCTTTAACAGTAATGATGTCAGTTGAGATGCGCAGAGAAGTCTTTTCATCCACGAGATGAGAAATGAGTCTCCTAGAGATAGGGGATCGAGACGCCCTCGCCCCCCAGAACAATACCTGATGCATTTTGAGTTGGTTGCTGTGGCAAATTTATTGATCTCCAGGAACTCCCAAGCTAAGAATATCGTGTGGAGGACTCTGGAGTTTAGTTCCTATTCATAATTTAGAAATAAATGTCTGTTGAGGTCATCTGCCATGGTGTACTGAATATCTGGTAGGTAAGAATCTGAGATAACTATGTACTTTGGCTACGAACCAATTCTAGGGTTTTATCACTTCAGCCCAGAGAGATGAGGAACATGCTCCTCTTTGATGGTTGATACACGCATACCATACTGTCATGATCTTCACTGACTTTGATCTGATTAGAGGTAAAAATTTGTAGCAAGCATTTCTGACAGCTCTCTGTTCAAAAGATTTACGTGTGGAAGCTGCTCTTGTAGCAACCATTTGCCTTGCACCTTAAGAGGTCCCAGATGTGTCCGCCAACTCAAAGCAAAGCATCCGATGTTTTCACTGTGGTAGGGAGATTCTGAATGAACCGAACACCTGTGCACATCTTTGTGAGGTCCTTCCACCTACTGAGTGCAGAACCCATCGGGGAAGAGAGTAACCAGCCTAGACTGTGTTTGCTTGATTTGTAAACTGTTCAAAGACCTCCCTGTAGACTCTGAAGATTTAACCTGACATACTACACTACAAAGAACACAAGCTGATGTGTCCCAGCAGTTGAAGGCAATATTTTACTATCATTTAAGGACTTTCCTGAATCCTTGAAATGAGATATGCTAAGTGCAAGAAAACTAGAGGAAAGGAGGTATCTGTTGAGTCCACAAAGACCTTGAGATCATTAAAGGGGAGATCTTCAATGGTACTCTGAACCTCTCCCTGTCCAACATCTGCAGCCAAGGTCTCTTCTCATGACCACTGCAGTGTATACAGACCATGTTGCAGAATCTGGTATGTCTAAGGAGGCCTAAAGCAATGTCCTTGCTAGAAACTGGCCCCCTTGAATATTGGCTTTAAATTGGTCACAATGTTCCTCTGGCAGATGCTTAATAAAGGAAATAAAATTTGTTATAATTAAGTAGTTGTATTTAGCCATGAGCATCTGATGCTTTGCTAATCTGAAGTGTGGCTGATGCGTAGGATTTGTGGCCAAAAAGATTGAGTCTCTTATGGTCTTTACTGAATGAGGCAGACTTTGAGCTATGTTGCCTGTCTTGTGCATTAACGACTTCCACTACTAGGATGTTCGGAGCTGGATGAGAAATAGAAACTCAGATTCCCTGGCCAGAACCTAATACTTTTTAATCCATGCCCTTGCAGGTAGGCAATGCTGTAGTTGGGGTTTGCCAAACAGTCTCAGCAGGCTCCATAACAGCTTCATTCACTTGCAAGGCAATTCTCAGAGATGACGAGGTGGGTCAAATATCAAGGAGTTTATAGCAGGACTCCGGAACCTCCTTTAAGGGATTCTGAAGTATGTCATCAATTCACTTCATAAAGTCCTGAAAATGCCTGAATTTCATCTATCATAAAAGGTGGTGGAGGCATGCCAGCTTCATCTGTTGATAAGAAAAAAAATATTTGTAAGAGGTGTCACCTCCTTATCTGCCTTGCTTCTTGCTCCTCAAAGGTCTCTTCCTCTGGCATAGGTGGTGACAGAGGGGACTGAAGAAAATGGGCCCTTCTCTATTCCCACAAGAGGGCGGGAAAGACCTCATAGGAAATTGTTGACAACAGAATGCCGACAGATCCCAGTGAGGCCACTGAGGGGGGCCAAATGACAAAAAGTGGAGGCATTCATCTGTGTTCCTGTGATGTGGGTATCATTTGAGGTCTACCCTCCTGCAAAACATCAATTGTAAGCAGGAGAGTAATGTGTCCTAGAATAGACAGGGGAAACTTACCCTGAAATCCAAGATGGGAGAGAGCTGTTCCACTTGCAAAGTAAACGAGGGCAAATACAGTTATCGAGGTGATAAAGGGGCTAGTGATTGAGAGGATCTTGACGCTGAGAAATGCCTGGCACTCATTAATAGGGGAGGCTGGCTCCAAAGAGCTTATGATACCTGAACTCTTGCAGTACTGATGGTAACAAAAACTGGCCTGGCAGAGGACCTGTGGAGGATGGCTTCAGAACTCTTGGCCTTGAATGCTTGGCCTCAATGTGAGTTGGCTCACATTCCCTCAGTACCGTAAGAGGCCTCGCAGTCTTTGGTACCATTGACTTCTGTGATATGGTACAGAGAGTGTTGTTCAGAGATGGATTTATAGCTCTTTTCAACCATGTGTCTGCCAGTCTGGGTCCAAGCACCTGAACTCTGTGAGTCTGTCTTAGACTGACCTTTTTTCTTTGTCCTTGCAATACCAGCATCACTCAGATCCTGCATGGAGCGTTCTGTGGGACTGGAGGTCTCTGTAGCCTTCTAGTGTGCTGGTGACCAAGATCTTTTTGGAGATTTACTCCTTACCTCCTTCTGTTTAGAGGCAGATGAAGACAGGGTCTACAGTACTGTAAATGTACTTGGTGCAGAGTGCTGCCTACCTCTAATAGCTCTGGTGTCTGAGATCTTGTTGTGGATGGGGCACTAGTGGTCCAGGGAAGTCTATGTATAGAGATGTCCTCCAGCCCTGGATCTGAATCTGGACATAAAGCTTGCTCCATCATTAAGAGTTTAAACTTGATCTCCTGAATCAGAGAAAAGCATATTTATGACCTAAGGACTGAATGGGAAACAAATGAAAGTGATCCTTTAATAATGGAAATGTCTAAGCAACATTAACTATAGGTGGCTTACATGCACTACCTATAACACAAAGGCACTGATCTGGCAAAGCACTTAAGCACAAGCTTAAGTTTAAGAATATTAACAGTCTCACTGAAGTCCACAGGGCTATTAACATGCTTCAGGTTAAGCATGTGCTTACGCACTTAGCTGGACCAGGGCCTGAAACCCTAGTTTAGCAAGTCAGTAGCCTGCCCTTGCTGATATGATCAATAGGAGTGGTATGCTCCACTCCATTTATAGGGAGTTGACTTCACAAAGATTGTTTGTTTCTTGTCTTCATCTGAAGAATTCATGTTCAATACTGAGTGGAATATTTGGATGTTGGAAAAAGACTGATGATTAAAATACAGCTTCCTGAAAAATTAAGTATCCTTTGAAGGACAGATTTAGACTCAGCAAAAATAGATGCCTCAAAACAGAACTGCTTTTTTTCTTTTTAAATCTACAAAAGACATCTCATGTTTTGATTAAAAATATAATAAACTCCTATTTACAGTATAACTATGAAAACAAAGATAAAAACTGGACACATTCAATGTATACATTTCATTCTCTCCAAATCCTGTACATACTGTAGAACGTTCTGCTCTCAATGACTACCAGATAAAGAAAATATGTTAAATGAATACATGTGTTCTGCAGTGTAGGATAAGAATAAAAATTAAAATTAGCCTAAGTTTGGTTAAAAAAATAACATTTTCTCCTTATAGCTCATGGCCAGTAGGGAAAAGACCCCAATCAGCAAGAAAGTTAAGGCCAGGAGAACAGAAAATAGTGTTACTTTTAGCATGGGAAGGATGTATGGTTCCCTAAGTAACTAATAAAGTAAAAAGGAACTGCAGTAACAAGACAAAGGGAAATTGTCTCAAAAGAAACAGACCCAAACCTTCCCACTGTTCTGCTGTACAAGCAAGGGGGTGGGGAGAATAAAAGAAAGCCTTGAAGGAAGGAAAGAATCAAGGAGAAACTGCTGCAAACTAGGTTTTTGCTAAAGCTAGCAAATTAGCTGAAGTCAGTTATTGGCAATGACATCACTTGTTTGTTAAAGGGTATAAAAAGTAAACTCTTATTAAAGTTCATTGCTGCCTGACCAAGTTGGAGATGACAAATATGGGTCTAAGCACTCCCTGGATTTAGCCTATTAGTAAGTATACTGATCACATGCTTATAAATACTGTTACTGTATTGGATGTAGAAACTGCTTATTGTTAGACTGTTAGACTTGTTTAGAGCAACTGCATAAAATACCGTTTGGCCTTTGGATTTAAAAGAGGAATTTACAGTTAAATTAGTGTTTGGTGGTTTCCCATATCAATAAATATTATTATTAATTCCAACAAGCAGTTTGTTTTGTTACAATTCTATATACAACAAGGAATCTACTCTGAAGGGAATAGGAGTGCTGCAGATAGTGTGCTCATTCCCTAGAGAGGGACAAGGGGCCTTATGTTGTTTATCAGTCATACAGAGATGAACAAGCAACAGCCAAGGAAGTTTCATTCAGTCAGCAGGCAGAAGAAGAATGACAACAACATAAAACTTCTAAGGTAGAGAGGGATTCAGTTTGGACGTGGAAATCAAACCCAATACTCATATTTTTAGCAAAATTGGTTGCAGGTTTCACCTCAGTCCCTCCATTGCTCCCACAAGACCAGAGGAACTCTTCCTCACTGCTGCAAAGGTAGCCACATTATGGGATGAGACACAAACCAGCTTTGAGTTGTGCCAGAAAGACAACAAAGGCAAAATCACAGTCACCACCTGACAGGGAAGGCTTAGATGCTACCTTTCTTGCCAGTACTAAAAGCTCTCCTAACCACCTAATTAGGAAATTTAACACACTGTTTACTGATGTTTACATCAGTTTTGAATTGGCTTACCTGTGCAAAACTAAGCCTAATCTATTCTGAATATGAGCAGGCTGTGCAACACAGGGGACAAAGTTAACTGGGTAAATGTGGTCTGGTGTGTACAATTACAATTAATTTTAAGTCTGGCACTTTTAGCAAAAAATCATTAAATATTTAGATATACAAGTAGTTCCTTTCTGGAAAGTGTGGAAGTTATATTAGCTAATAAAGACTGACACAAGATAATGAACAAAATGTCGGTCTACTGCCTTAGCAGAAACTATTTTCCCACTGACCTCCCAAGACAAATATACATGAGGTAGACTGTATAATTAGGGCTGTTTGTCTACATGCTATTAAATAAATGACAAAGCAACAGCTCCCAATTTAATGAAACACTGTTCTTAGCAGCCAAACATGTAAGTGTGTTACAGAATTTTTTAATTAACACTGTATTTGACATTCTATTAATGGGTTGCAGAGATTAGTTGATGGATGGTCCTAGTGGATATTACACTGCCCACTCACCAACTGGAATGCAGTTCAAAACTTGAGAGTCATAAATGAAATAAGTCTGACATTCCACAAAGGTCCATACTTAGTCAGTGTAGATCATTCAACAGGATGTATTTTAACAGTAGTTCAGGAATAACATAATTGTTACTGGGAACTAGGCATGTAAAAATTCAAGTAGTTTAGATATCCCACTCCAAAATGCACAGAATATTGGGGATTTTATTCATTTATATGTACCTGCCTTCTCAAATGCAAATTAGTTACCAAATAAAGTAACCAAATGGAAACAGGCTTCAGACTGGTAGCCGTATTAGTCAGTATCAGCAAAAACAACAACGAGTCCTTGCAGCACCTTAGAGACTAACAAATAAGCTTTCGTTATGCCCAAATAAATTTGTCTGTCTCTAAAGGTACATCAACACTTCCCATCGGATCGGTGGGTAGCAATCGATCTATCAGGGATCGATTTATCGGGTTTCATCTAGGCTCTATAAATAGATCCCCGAAAGCGATCCCATCAACTCCGGAACTCCACCAGGGTGAGAGGCGGAAGCGGAGTAGACAGGGGGAGCTGCGGACGTCGATCCCATGCCATGAGGACGGGAGGAAAGTCGATCTAAGATATGTTGACTTCAGTTACACTATACCCACAGCTGAAGTTGCGTATCTTAGATCGATTCTCTCCCCGCTCCCCCGCTGCCTCAGTGTAGATCAGGCCTAAGGTACCACAAGGACTCCTCATTGTTTTTGCAAATGGAAACAGTGAATTCCAAGTCAAGATGGGTAGAATATTATCCATATTAACAAACCAAACCTTTAACTTCAGAGTAGTGGTTTATTGAAATTAAACTATTGACCCTTACTTGGTAAATATTTTTCTTTAAAGTAAAAAGTAAAAAAATCAGTTTAGAACAAACAGCCTGACTACACCACCGTTCTCACCTTCAAGCCTTCCAAATCTCAAATGACATTTTTCCAAGATTTGTTTTAAAAGATCTAATTTGGAATGCCTCGCTTACTTATTTGAGGGAATGGCCATTGGGGGCATCACTGAAGATGTCTAGGGCAGAAGTATCAAAACAACACTTAAGATGTGAGAGGCAGAGTCCCCACTGCTGAGCTGATATTCTGCCAGAGGAAAGAGAACATTTCCTAACCTGAATTAAGCTTCTGCTCTCCTTTTCTTCCTTGATGGAGTCTTAGATTGAGTCTTAGTTTTCTGCAACACCAGTCTTGACTGCCAATCAAGAGAAAAGGAAAGAGGGTCTCTGTGGGGTCCAGTGGCAAATGCTACAGCATAAGCATAAGGTCTTCCCTTTTCCTGGAGCAATCACCATATCTTGTGATGCACCCTATACCTGCTAGCCAGTGAATAACAGAAGTGCAGAGAGCTACATCTGGTCAAACCACAGGTTCTTGCATTATTTCAGTATTTGCAATCACTTAGAACTCACTTCTACCCTAGTTATAAACAGGGACTTATATACTCTACAGTAGTGGCACCAAATTCCGTGGCAGCAACACTTATGTTCTGTGGTAACGTTTATATGCTCTGTGACCAAAAAATATATTGTTCATTCCCATCCCCCAACCCCATAAGAACACGTACAGAGCCTCTGGCTCAGAGCTGGAAATGCTCATAGACAAAGTCTGTTGATGACTGTGTTCTAGCATCATTATTTTCAAGGATGGATTTTTATTAGACTCTTCAGGCAGCCAGCAGCAGAGTCCACATGATGATGACCAAGAAACACATTTCAGAGCCTCCTTATACTCTCTATATGCCAGGGAAGGGAGTTTATAGCCAGCTTCAAAAATTTACCTCCTTAGCTCCCCAGTCCTCAGTTGCTGCACTGTTCATAGATTTCAAGGCAAGAAGGAACTATTATGATCATCTAGTCTGACCTTGTGCATAACAAGGCCATAGAACAGAGGTGGCCAACCTGTGACTCCGGAGCCACTTGTGGCTCTTCAGAAGTTAATATGCTGCTCCTTGTATAGGCACCGACTCCGGGGCTGGAGATACAGGCGCCAACTTTCCAGGGGACAGGGGGGTGCTCATTGCTCAACCCCTGGCTCTGCCAGAGGCCCTGCCCCCACTCCACCTGTTCCCTCCCCTGAGCCTGCCATGCCTTCACTCCTCTCCCCCAGAGCCTCCTGCATGCCATGAATCAGCTGATCGGGAGGTGCAGGGAGGGAGGAGGAGGCACTGTTGGCAGGGCTGCCGTTGGGTGGGAGGCACTGGGAGCGGGGAGATGCTAATGACGTATTACTGTGGCTCTTTGGCAATGTACATTGGTAAATTGTGGCTCCTTCTCAGGCTCAGGTTGGCCACCCCTGCCATAGAATCCCTCCAGTAATTTCTGCATAAAGCCCATCACTTCTGTATAAGCTATAGCATATGTTTTAGAAAGACATCAGTCTTGATTCAAAGACTTCAAATGATGGAGAATCCACCAAATTTTGAGGTAAGATGTTTCAATGGTTAATTACCCTCCTCGTTAAAAAACTGCACCTTATTTCTAGTCTGAATTTGTCTAGCTTCTGTTTCCAACCATTGGATTTAGATAAGTCTTTATTTTTTTATGAGAAGACCCATCCACGATCAGAAATCTCTTGCCTCTGTAGGTATTTGTAGACCTTGATCAAGCAACCTCTTAATCCTCTCTTGGATAAATTATATAGATTGAGTTTCTTATGTCTCTCACTATAAAGGCATGTTTTCCAGACCACAAATTCTTCTTGGAGCTATTTTCTGAACTCTTTCCAAGCTTTTGACAGTCTTTGTGAAACAGGGACACCAGAAATGGACATAGTACTCCAGCAAAGGTCTCACTAATGTTGTATACAATTTCAATACAAATTCAAAATGATCTGGAGAAATGGTTTGAAGTAAATAGGATGAAATTCAATAAGAACAAATGCAAAGTATTCAATGCAGGAAGGAACAATCAGTTGCACACATACAAAATGGGAAATGACTGCCTAGGAAGCAGTATTGTGGAAAGGGATCTGAGAGTCATATTGGACCACAAGCTAAGTATGAGTCAACAGTGTAACACAGTTGCAAAAAAAAGCAATCATCATTCTGGGATGTATTAGCAGGAGTATTGTAAGCAAGACATGAGAAGTAATTCTTCCGCTCTACTCCACGGTGATTAGGCCTCAACTGGAGTATTATGTCCAGTTTTGGGCACAACATTTCAGGAAGGATGTGGACAAGTTGGAGAGAGTCCAAAGAAGAGTGGCAAAAATGATTAAAGGTCTAGAAAACATGACCTATGAAGGAAGATTGAAAAAATTGGGTTGGTTTAGTCTGGAAGAGAGAAGACGGGGAACACAATAACAGTTTTCAAGTATGAAAAAGGTTGTTACAAGGAGGCAGGAGAAAAATTGTTTTTCTTAACGTCTGAGGATAGGAAAAGAAACAATGGGCTTAAAGTGCAGCAAGGGAAGTTTAGGTTGGACATAAGGAAAAACTTCCTAACTGTCAAGAGTGGTTAGCACTGGAATAAATTGCCTAGGGAGGTTGTGGAATCTCCATCATCGGAGATTTTTAAGAGCAAGTTAGATAAACACCTGTCAGGAATGGTCCAGATAATACTTAGCCTGCCATGAGTGCAGGGGACTGGACTAGATGACCTCTCAAGGTCCCTTCCAGTCCTATGATTCTATAATATCACGTCCCTACTCCTACTTGACATTCCCCTATTTATAAACCCAAGAATTACATTTGTCTTCTTTACTACAACATCACACTGGGAGTTCATGTTCAGTTAGTTATCTGCCATGACTGCTACTCTTTTTCAGCATCACTGCATTTCAGGATACAGCTGCCACTCTTCTATGTTTTTTATTCTCAGTTGTATTACCTGGTATTTGGCTGTTTTAAAAAATACATGTTGATGAAGAGCCCACCTTACCAACTGTGTAGCTGATCTCTCACAAGCATTATTTACCAGTCCACCACCATTTGGAATCATCTGCAAATTTTCCAGTAATGATTTTATATTTTCTTTCAAATCACTGATAAAGACTGAACATACCCATTTTTTTAACCTTTCCTCATAGATCATTCTTCTAAACTTTTTTTTTTTTTTTTGTTCTCCTCTGGACTCCCTCCAATTTGTCCACATCTTTCTTAAAGTGTAGCACCCAGAACTGGAAACAGTATTCCAGGTAATGCCTTACAGAAGTCTAAATAATTACATGAAGAGATACTTTATCCAGCTCGTAATCTCATTAAAAAAGTCAAGTTTCTTGTTAAGACTTATTTTCCACAAAACTATGCTGATTGGCATTAATTATGCTACTATCCTTTAATTTTTCACTGATTTCATCCCATTTCACCTTTTCCATGATTTGGCCCGGGATCAATAGCAAGCTCACTACTCCATACTGGTTACAGTTACCAAGGTCATTCCATTTACTCTTTTGAAACAGTGGCAAACATTAGCTTTCTTCCAGTTCTTTTTTCTACAGGCTGTCAACCTTCTCTAAACCTTGTACGTACACACGCAAATAAAAGGCTGGATTCTGATGAACAATTCTGCAGTAAGAGAATGCATTCTGCAGCTGTGGAATCATGGATAGACAAGGTCCTGACTATTCACAAATAGTTAAGCCTCATGCTGGCACAAGGAGTTACAAAACTTTACCTTAGGGATGCTGGCTTTATTCTTTAGCCAACTCTTTTTCTTCTCATTATAAGGAAGTTGGTAAAAATAGCTAGTACACATTTGTGTAGAGGATAACATTATGCAGCCATTTTGATATCAAGCCTGAATTCTAAAAGTTCAAATAGTTCAACAGGTCTACCTGTTTAAACTTGCAACATTTTGCAAAGAATCATTAACATGCTACATAAACAATCACAGATTTTAAGCAGATTTTAAGCAGCCTGGTCAGTCTACTGCACTATCTCTGGGGAAAGGTGGGGCACAACACTGCAGGAGCAAGATGAGTTCTTGACCCACCTTGCGGGGAGGGGTTTTGGGCAGCAGGATCCAGCGGCAGCACTCCAGGAGTCTGGCCGCGTGACCCCAGGCTCCAATCAGAGAGCAGTGGGTACTGACCCTCCCTGCACCCCAATTCTGGACATGGGGCCTTGGCCTCCAGCTGTAGGGCTTCAGCCTCAAGACCCTGGTTCCAGCTATGTGGCAGCAGGCGCTGGCCCCCGGCTGCAGTCCCAAACTCCTGTCGTGCAGTGGAAGGTGCCGACCCACAGCTCCAGCCGTGCAGCCTCAGCCCCAGACCCTGGCGCTGATCCCCTGCCCCAGCTGCACGGCAGCAGGCACCAACCGACAGCTCTGTTCCTGGGCTCTAGCTATGCGGTGGCGGGAGCTGGCTCCGGGTGACGACCCCTGACCCCGCAGCAGTGAGTGCTGGCTCCAGTCACACAGCACCAGGCTCCGACGCCCAACTTCGGGCTCTAGTCATGCAGCTGCAGGCACTGACTCTGGGCGCTGACCCACAGCTCTGGCTGCATGGCAGTGGGCTCTGATCCCTAGCTCTGGCCATGCAGTTCCTGGCACAGCCGCACAGCAGCAGACACCAGGCCCTGGCTCTGGCCACATGACAGTGGAACTCATCACCCATCTCCATGGGCCCCCACTGCCTCCCCGGCCCTGCATCCATCCCCCCCACCCCATTGCCCTGGGCTCCTGCTGCCTCCCTGGCCCCACATCCATCCAACCATCACCTCTGGCCCCTGCTGCATCCCCATTCGGCTTTTCCTCTCCCCATCCAGGGCTTAATGGGTCCTGGGACTTGCTGAGAAAAGTTATATAAACGAATATGCAAGTATCACTTTCCACAGCAGACTTACTAGTTATCTGTGAAAAGTGATACTTGTGAGTCTGTTAAGTATCACATCACTTTTCACAGTCTCCCAGGCAGCTACTAAGTGTGCTGTGATATTAACAAATATACAAATATCACTCCCAAACAGGGAGGCAGCATTATTTTTTTGACTGAGTCTGCCAAAAACCCCTACAACTATAAATTACAATGATTTGGATGTGTATCTGTGCATATTTAATTGTTTTTCCTAAATTTAATTAAGTATTTTAGGGGAAAGTGTCAGTGCGGCCACCAGTGAGAGTTGGTCTGCACTCTGAGGCCAACAAAGAATTTGTTGTGAGAACCCCTGTCCTATACTCATCCCTATGGTATATGAGTGTTTACAACTGCTGACTGTCCTTTAGTTCAATAAGCTAAATTTATAATAGTAATAAATACTGTAATTAGACTCCAGGAGAAATTCTGACTCAGACTACTGGGAGAAGTTCGTAATTAGCACTGCTTTGCAACTATCTGCACTACCTTAGTACTCTTACATATTACAATATAAGCCTCTTAAAATAGACTGATCAGATAAAGCCAGATTTATCCAGCTTATCCCAACTCTCATTTTAAGTGGACAGAATTTTTCTAAGGAGGCATTTGCTTTCATGGGGAAAAAAATGCAGAGGATAAAGAAGTTCAGCATTTATACTGCATTTCCTAGTGTTTGCCAAGTTAAAGTAACAGAGAAACTAACTAAAGAGATCTTGTATAATGTTAATTCTGAAAAGGAATGAGAGGTGACATGACAAAACTGTTCATTATTTCTTTGGAGCCACTACAGAGTTCTGTGGGAATGCCTAAACCTTCATATGATATATAGATGCAGTCAGATTGCTTCTGAAAGTTCTTTGAAAAATAACGTAGCCACTTGCCCAGTGTTGAATAATGGTCTCAAGTTGGAGCGTGTGTGTGGGGGGGGGGGGGGGGAGTGTTAGGTTGGATATTAGGAAAAACTTTTTCACTAGGAAGGTGGTGAAGCACTGGAATGGGTTACCTAGAGAGGTGGTGGAATCTCCTTCCTTAGAGGTTTTTAAGATCAGGCTTAACAAAGACCTGGCTGAGATGTTTCAGTTGGGGATTAGTCCTGCTTTGAGCAGAGCGGTGGACTAGATGACTTCCTGAGGTCCCTTCCAACCCTGATATTCTATGATTCTATATTAACTTGGTAATTTTAACTCTGAACATCTCCAAAAATGATGGGCTAAATAAAGGACAAATTGCTTACGAGATTCCTTTTTTCCAAATGTGAGTTAAAATTAATGCTAAAACACCAAACACACACACGCAGACACACATAAAAAGTATTATGACACTTCTACAAGAAACATGAGTTATGTTTAAATAAGGAAGTGAATACAATATCCAACAAAAAAAGTACTATATTTATTTTACTAAGAGGTACATGGCAATCTGATTTATTCTGATGAGGAAACACCACATTAAGATGAAAGCTCATGCTCAAATTAGCCCAGTGAACCAAAATAAATAATTTTCATTCCACAAAAATACACAGACATGGAGATCATGCCTATGGACTGCTCAGAAAAAATAAGTAGACGACAAAACTTCAGGTGATACTCCGAAAAGTGCTCAGTGTTGCCCTCATTCTCTTCTCACTGAAGAAACTCCCATTGACTTCAACGTTAAGCACTTTTGAAAATACCACCCCAAATATCTTGATAATTGAACAAGAATTTTTTTTTTTAACTCAGATGGTAACTTTACATTGTCTCAAAATGTATTCTAATTCCCATCTCACTCAATGAAAGCATTAAGAATATCAAACACTTTATTATAAATGAATGAAAGCACATTCAGGGTGTTGTAACAGAGCAAAAAGCTCTAACACGACATTTAATTTTTTCATGTTGACACATCAACTCAACATGGTTTCTTGCATCTACTTGTCCATCTACTTAAGTGCCAGAGCAGCTCTGGGAATTGTATTTAAGTGATGGTACAAAGCATAACAAGGCTGCACAAATTGTGTGCACAAATCCCATATAGGTGGTGATGATAAATTAGATATATAAATAATACAAGTTAATGTTTTTCATGTTTAAAGATATACATACACATTAATCCTTACAACACCAAAGTGAAAAAAATGGTTATTAACCTTTCATAACTGTTGTTCTTTGAGATGTGTTGCTCATGTCCATTCCAAGCTAGGTGTGCACGCAGCAGCTGCCAGAGATTTTTCCCTTAGTGGTATCTGTAGGACCGGCTTTAGCCCCCTGGAGCCATGTATGCATGCGCTGATATAAGGGGTGCCGCCGGCTCCACACCCTCTCAATACCTTCTTGCCGATAACTCCAACAGTTGATAGGAGGGTGGGTCATAGAATGGACATGAGCGACACATCTTAAAGAACAACAGAAAGGTTAACAACTGTTTTTTCTTCTTCAAGTGCTTGTTCATGTCCATTCCATGCTTGGTGATTCACAAGCAGTACCCTCGAAGGTGGGCTCAGAGTTTCCGGACATGCAGGGCTAGTCTAACCTGGCAATGCTTTAATGTACCTTGTATGGTCGCAGCATTCTAAAAAACCCACCTCCACAAGGGGTGTAGCTCTCAGCGCTGGTGCACTGTCTACATTGGTGCTTTACAGCACCGCAACTTGCTGCGCTCAGGGGGGTGTTTTTTCACACCTGAGTAAGAAAGTTGCAGCGCTGTAAATTGCCAGTGTAGACAAGCCCACTGATTGCAACACAACTCTTCCAAAACTGGTATTGTCACAGGCCTGCTAGATGATGGCATTGTAAGGCACAAAGGCATGAACTGATGACCATGTTGCGGCTCTGCAGATGTCCTAGACTGGTATTTGCACGAGGAATGCTCCTGACAAGACCTGAGCTCTCATGGAATGAGTGGTTACGATGGCTGGATGCGGAACCTTCGCCTGCTCATAGCAAGCCCAGACACAGGCAGTTATCCAGGACAAGATTCTTTGGGATGACACTGGCAGCCCTCTCATCCTTTCTGGTACTGCTACAAACAGTTGTGTAGAGTTGTGGAAGGGCTTAGTCCTCTCAAAATAGGGCTCATCTAACATTTAATGTATGGAGCTGACATTCCTCAGGGAAGACGACAGGCAGAAAGATGTCCCGGTTGTTGCGGAATTGTGACACCATCTTTGGTAGAAAGGCCAGATGGGGGCGCAGCTGGACCGTGTCCTTGAAGAACACTGTATAAGGGGATTCTGACATCAGGGCTTTGATATTGTAGACCCTTCTGGCCGAGGCGATTGCCACCAGGAAGACGACCTCCCAAGAGAGAAGCAGTAAGGAACAAGATGCTAATGCTTGAAGGGAGGCCCCATGAGTTTCAACAGGACCAGGTTTAGGTCCCATGGGGGAATCAGGTTGTGAATCTGAGGGTATAGTCTTTTGTGCCATTCTGTACCTTGGGGGAGAGAGTCCTGTAACCCCCATAATCCTCATTTTTATACAATCGTGATCTTACATATAAAACATGCCTTGTAAAGTATCAGGGGAAAGGCTATGACCTGCTGAAAGTCATTTCTCTATCCATTATGTATATCATTAATACATATGAAGTTATGAAAATTGTGTTGTATGGTTATCACTAAAACATGCTGTAAGTTGGGGAATCAGCCAGATATTAGCTCCCCAGAGGCAAGAGCAAGGAAATTAACCAACACCAGAGCAGGGTATCAATCAACCCATCAACAACCATTGTCCAGCAATGATTCACCTACATGAGGCCACACCAGGGGAATTGCTCAACCTTGCCTGGAGACTCAGCAAAGCCCCTAGACATGTCTGGACTTTGTGCTCCCCAAGCACATGGGACTGAGGTTATAAAACAGATATAGTGGCCAGATGCGGGGCCTTTTCTGTCCCCACCTGCACTGCAAGCAACTGAGATACTGAGAAGACGACAAGACTCTAAGAAAGGAGATTGGCCCAGATTTCATGGGTGAAATCTGTATATTAAGGTTTGCAGTGTCCAGTGGGGTGAGAAAAACTGCTTACTCTAGTAGGGTTGAGACTGCATGCTTATATTTTATTTCTTTTGGTAACTAACTCTGATTTTTTGCCTAGCTTTTGTAGTCAATAAACTTTGTTTACTGTTTATCTTTACCAGTGAGTTCGTATGAACTGTGTGGCAAATCTGTTCAGGTTTCGCAAAGGCTGGTGTATATCCACTTTCCTTTGATGAAGTGATGAACCAATTAATAAATTTGCACTGCTTATCTTGAGCAGAGCAAGACTATATATTCTTGGGGTACAGTGCTGGAAGGGATTTGGCTGGTGCCTTTCCCTGTGTGATTCATGAGTGACTCTGGAAGCACTCATGCAATATAGCTGGGTGTGGGGCTTCACATGCTGTTGTGCTGAGTGATAACAGAGCCTGGAGAGGTTTGCTGCTGGTCACTAGCAATGCACTGAGAGAGACAGTCCAGGCTGGAGAAAGTTAAGGGGGCACAGCGGTCCCACAGTCCCAGGCTGTACCCCAGGGATCCTGTCATGGTTTTTTCAAGCCTTTGAGAAACCTGACCGTTATCTCATGACAGAACACTGGTCTGCCCTGCATTGGAAGGTGGAAGGCCAAAATTGCTGCTAAGTGAACCCGTTTTAGGTGTAGCAGATAGTCTAAGACAGACTGTAGAGAAGAACGGGATGGAGAAAGATTCCATTCGGAGGCTCAACAAGTGAAATGTTTTCACTTAGGTAGCCATGGTGGAAGTCTTTCTGCTACCTAGCAAGACTTGTTGTACCTGTTCCAAACAGGCCCGCTCTTCAGCATTCAGCCATGCAGCAGCCATGCTGTTGGGCGCAGGGAGGTGAGGTTTGGGTGAAGGAACCAGATGTGATCTTGTAAAATAAAGTCTGGACAGGATGGAAGCATGAGTGGAGCTGCTATTGAGAGGTCCAATGCCTCTGAACCAATGCTGGCGTGGTCATGCCAGAACTATCAAGATAACCTTTGCCTTGTCTCGCTTGATTTTCAGGAGGACCATGTGAATCAATGGGACCAGTGGGAAGGTGTATAGTAGTCTGTTTGCCCACGAGAGTAGGAAGGCATCAGAGAGGGAGCCCCTGCTGAGCCCATGGAGCAAACAGAACTGATGGCATATCCTGTCTGTCTGGTGGCGAACAGGTCCACCTGGGAAGGCCCCCACTTCTGGAAGATGACACGGGAAACCTCCAGGTGAAGAGACCACTTGTGGTGAGAGGAAAAGGACCTGCTGAGACAATCCGCCAGTGTGTTCCAGGCCCCTGGGAGGTGTGACACCTCCAGGTGAATGGTGTGTTTCATGCAGAAGTCCCACAGCCAGAGGGCCTCTTCGGACAGGGCTGAAGATCCAGCTCCCTTCTGCTTGTTGATGTAGAATATTGAGGCTGTATTGTCCATGAAGACCCATACCACCTTGCCTGAGATCTGGGGAAGGAACACCGGGCAGCCCCCCTGAAATTTACATGCAGGGAGAGTTCTTCCTGGGACCAGAGGCCCTGAGTCCTGAGACTGTCAAGTTGGGCACCCCACCCCAGGTCTGACACATCTGAAACCAAGGTTACCGATGGATACAGGGCAGCAAAGGCTAATCCTTTCATTACAGAACAGCTCCACCAAGCCAGTAAAGCCAGGATGACCAGCAGAACTGTGAATATTGAGTCCAAGTGGTGTGGGCTCAGGAAGTAGACTGACACCAGCCACATCAGTAGGAGTCTGAGGTGTAGCCACGCATACTGCATCACATAGGTACATGCTGCCACGTGGCCCAACAGTTTGAGGCAAACCCATGTGGTTTTAAGATAGTGGGTTGTGACCTCAGTGATCAGGTGCAGCATAGTCTGGTAGATAGACCTTGGCCTGGGTGGAGTCGATCAGTGCCCCAAAGAACTTTATTCTCTGAACCAGGACCAAAGATGACTTCTGCTCGTTTATTAATAAACCCAGTGCCTGAAAGGTGGCCCATACTATAACAATACAGTGCTGAACCTGAGTCTGTGATCAGCCAGTCATCCAGGTATGGGTAGACTTGAACACCCCAATGTCTGAGGAATGCTGCAACCACCACCATACACTTTGTGAAACCCGTGGGGCTATTTAGAGGCTAAAGGGAAGCATGGTGAATTAGTGGTGGCATTGACTCACCACAAACCTGAGGAATCTCCTGTGCCCACGCAAGACAAAGATGTGGAAATAAGTGTCCTTCAAACTGAGGGTGGCGTACCAGTTTCCTGGATCAAGAGAGGAAATGATGGAGGTGAGGGAGACCATGCAGAACCTCAGGTTCTTGAGGTATTTGTTGAAGTGAGGCAGGTCCAGAATGGGCTGTAGACCCCTTTTGGCCTTCGGGATTAGGAAATACTGGTAGTAAAACCCTTTCCCTCTCAAGCCTCGAGGAGCCTCCTCTACAGCGCCCACACATAGGAGGGCTTGCACCTCCTGAATAAGAAGCTGCTTGTGAGAAGGATCCCTGAAGAGGGACAGAGGCTAGGGATGGCAGGAAAGGGTGGACAAAAACTGGAGGGTGTATCCAGCTGCTATAGTACTGAGCATCCACCAGTCCAATGTTATGCAAGACCATGGTGGGTGGAAGGATGACAGGTGGTCCAAAAAGAAAAAAAAAGGGGGGGGGGAGTGGGGGTGTCTCCATAGTCAAGACTGGTATGCTGTCCTTGGGAGTACCTTTCTAAGGCTTGCTTGGCGCTGCCAGTGTAGCTACGTGAACCTGATTTGGAGGCTGAGGCAGAAGGCAGGGGCTGACAACATTTATAGCACTTTCCCTTTCTTTAGTAGGGCTCCTGCCTGGGGGGTGCTGGAAATCTGGGAGGCCGCTGGGGCTTCTGGGAGGACGGGGGCATGTAAAAGCCCAGGGACCGAAGCATGGCCCTTGAGTCTTTCATGCCGTGAAGCTTGGAGCCAGTCTGTTCAGAGAACAGGGAAGTACTCTCAAAGGGATAGTAATGGATAGACAGTTGCACTTCATGAGAGAGGCCCGATGACTGGAGACACGAACAGCACCTCATGGTGACCACTGACACCATCGTTCTGGTTGCTGAGTTGGCCACATCCAAAGCTGCCTTCCTCCAGGCATCCTTCTGCCATCTTGCCTTCCTCCAGGATGGCCATGAACTCCTGCCTCGACTCCTGCCACATGGAATCCTTATACTTGGCCATTGAGTCCCCCAGATTAAAACTATACCTCCCTAGCAGAGCCTGCGGGTTAGAGATACATAGCTGGAGGCTAGTCATTGAATAAACCTTGTGTCCAAACAGCTCCAGTCTCTTAGCCTCTATTTTTGGAATTGCGCTCAACTGCCCCTGTCTCTTCCACTCATTTGCAGTCGACACCACCAGGGACCCCGGTGCGGGGGAGAGGGGTGGCATGCGTAGAGGTACTTAAACCCACTGGCCAGGACATAGTATTTTTTCCTCTGCCCTTTCTGAGATAGGGGGCAGAGATGAAGGGGTCTGCCATAGCACTCTAACAGGTTCCAACACTGCCTCATTAACTGGCCGGGCCACTCTGGAGGGAGCCACTGCAGCCAGGATATCAATTAAGCCGTGCACAGACTCCTTCAACTCCTCAGCTATCAGCACCAAATTTCTGGTGACCTGTTTCAGGAGCTCTTGATGGCCCCTGTAGTTGTTCAGCAGGAACGGTTACTAGGGCCTGCAACTGCCTCATCCGGGGATAACGAGGAAGCGGCTAGCACTGACGGAGGAAATGCTTCTTCTTCCTCCACCTGTACCACTTCCAATTGGGGCCACTTCTGGGACATTGGTACCAGAGTCAGGATCAGGTCTTGGGTAGGATGAAACAGTGGCTTGCCTCTTGGATACCACCGAGTATGAAAAGGAACAATGGGTAACGGGTCCCACTACTTGTGGAAACCCCCATCGGTTCCAATACTGCCACTGTATTGGGACAATTCGAGCTGGAGGGTTGGTACTAAAGTCCGGTGCACAGGTTGTGTACCGATACTTCTTCAGTGGAGTGAAGGATTCCCCTTTGGACTCTGAATAGGATTCTTCCCTTGGAGACCCAGGATGCACCATACCTGCTTCTTCCTCCAGTCGGTGCCAGGGAACTAGTGACCAATGATGGGCCGGAGACTGTTGAAATGGGACCATGGAGGGTTTTTCTCTGGGTGGTGCCATAATGGTTAGTGCTGCGATGATGCTTGCCACTCCTTAATTTCTTCTGTCCACAGGAGCTCTTTGCTCGAAAACCTCCAGAGTCAAAGAGGCCCACAGGCGTGAAGTCCCATGACCACTTGTCAGGAGTGGGTCCCGAACCTGATTTGGCACTCTAGGCAGAGTCGCCAGAGACAACAGTGGCTCTGGAGAGGACGAATGGTCCAGCGTGGATCTCAATGCACTAGTCACTCTGCACTTGTCCCTCTTTGGCACTGGAGAGTGCCCTCTCTTGGTGTACTGTTTCTTATGTTTTTTCCTCGGCACCAGAGATGAAAAAGAGTGCCAAGCAGAGCATAGTGCCAGTGGAGCACTTTGCACTGAAGCCAAAGTGCTGACACCAATTCGGAGCATCTTGGCTCCAAGGCCAGTATAGCAAGGTGGTTACTCTGCTCCGGCCTGGACAGGGTTAAAGCAGCCCTGGAGAGGGCTTTGGCAGAGAAACGCTAGGCTGATTGGGGGAAGCAGACACAGGTAGGGTTACACCCCAATGAGACCACAGCTGGCCCTTTAAGAGGGCTGAGGACCAGAGACAGAGAGCGGTGGTGAGTGGTTTATAGACTGCAGTCTGCCCCAGCAAGCTGAGGTGAGATGGAGGGTTGGGGGTTCCCTTGGGGGAGGGGGAGAGACCCAAATTGTGGGTTACTGCTGGGGAAAGGACCCTGACACTGGGGCCTGAGAGGGACACAGGGGACAACAGCAGGTGAGACACCGGCCTACAGAGGGCGCTCCATGCTGAAAAAGCTAATTCCCTAGACGACCAACAGGCGGTACGGTGCCGGTGAGTCATCGCCCCACCACAGCCAGTCTCAGGGCTGCCTCCATGAATGAGTATGGCCTTCAGACAAATGTCTATATCTTTTTGAGTGCGCAGTCTGAAGTCTTTGCAGATCTGGCACTTCTCCTTAACACGAGTTTTTTCGAGGTACTTTTTAGATAGCTAGAGTGCAAGTCACTCACTGGCATGGGCTTGCCACAGGAGGCATACGGATTGAGGCCCAGCCCCTGTGATGACAGGGACCACTATTCACATTATGTACACTAATACTAACTAAGAACTATATACACTAACTACAAAAATTATACAATATACTGCAAGTCCAAATGACTGGGAAAGAAGTCTTGCAAGAGAGATCGTTCCAAGCAACCATCATGGGCGGTAAGAAGGAACTCAGAGGGTGTGGAGTTGGTGGCATCCCTTATATTGGTGCATACACATGTGGCTCCAAGGGGCTCTAGAGCCAGTCCTACATATACCACTAAAAGAAAAATCTCTGGTAACTGTGCATGCAGCATGCACACACCTAGCATGGAATGGACATGAGTAAGCACTCAAAAAAGAATAAGTTGTAGATAAAACTGAACTACTAAAACAGAACTGTTTATCTTTGTGGAAATATTTAGGGCCATAAACTGTTCTTTATTAAAAGTAGAATTTCCAATTACATCAATGGACCCAGGACAAGGCGTGTCCCTTAGAATCACCCTCACCAAGTAATAATAATGGTACACATTAAATGTGGGTCTATACTACTGGTTTTAACAAACATGAAGTCTCTTTCCAAAATAATACATTTCTTCTAAACTGTTAGAGAGCTTTGGATCCATGCTAAATAATGAACTCACAGAATACAATTCATAGTGCTGGAATAAAATGTTAAATGCACTGCACCATATATATTATATGTTCTGTTCTGTAACTACACACAGAGCAATCATGCCACACATATATAATCAGATTCAGAGATATTAGACTACTTTCTGTAGTTTCATTTTCTAATATTTTCACTTCTAGGTAACATGAAAATTACAATTATCATTTGTGCACAAAACTATTCAGACTGAATGTTTTTAATTTTACTGGATTAAATCTTTTCTTGTATTTTATTTTGTTTAATTTATTTACTTTATTGGTGGAAATTAGGAGACTAAAAATGTTGTTAATCAAATTAATCTCCATAGGCTCAATCCTGAGCTTTGTCACCTCCCATTGAAACTAATGGGAGTGGAGGGTGCTCAGCACCTGGCAGGATTCAAGGCCCATGCTGACTTGAGCTAGGAATCTAATGAACAGAGTGACAATTATATCAGCTCATTGGGCTCTCAAACTCTCTTAACTGGAGTTCGACAAGTTATTTGAAACTCTTTTACAATGGAGTGGACAAAAACTGATGCTCCAGTGGTTGTGTCTTCCAAAGGGTCCATTCCTATTCTGAGCTGAAAAGAATTCTCTTTCACTACCATCTGTGACTGCTTTATTTAATGTACTGAAGAAAGCAATTTTTAAAATACATAAAATCCATCATTTTCTTTTCCTGTGAGTAGCTGTATTTTATGTTCTATATTTTTTCCTTTCACTTGATTTTAAAACCTAAAACACGTTTGATCAGAGTTAAGAAGATAGCAAACTAGGGACTTCCTGTCTCTGCTTGAACAATGTCTCTAAGTATTATCTCACAAAAACGTTGCCTTATTCATAATTAAATCTATTTTCACTCACTGATTTTAAAGCAAAATTTATTTTAACATGTAAAGTAACTGAATGAAGTATTTATATTAAAAACATATGTCTCAGTTGGCAACTTCAAAACTGTGGAATTTTTCTGCATTTTGTGATTCAGATAACCAACACTAAAATGAAACATGATTCAGCTATGCATCAGTTTATCTCAGAAGATTTTATTTTAAATTTGAGATCAGAAAGTACCCAGCAAAAATCCCCTTTTCTTCACCCTGGCAGGCTTCAAGATAAAATTCTGTAGAGCAGAACCTCAGAGTTACGAACACAAGAATTACTAACTGACCAGTCAACCACACACCTCAATTGGAAGCGAAGTACACAATCAGGAAGCAGCAGAGACACTCCTCCCACCCAAAAGATGGCAAATACAATATAGTACTGTGTTAAAAATAAACAACTAAAAAAATAAAGGAAAGCAGCATTTTTCTTCTGCATACTAAAGTTTCAAAGTTGTGTTAAGTCAAGGCTCAGTTGTAAACTTTTGAAAGAACAACCATAACGTTTTGTTCAGCGTTATGAACATTTCATAGCTACGAACAACCTCCATTCCCAAAACCCTTCATAAAGCATCTCAGCCTAATACACAGGTACCTTCATTGCAAGGCTCAACATATAAGGAAAAAGAAAGGAAGGACAGCAATATGGAGACTAAAACGGATCCCCCCTCCCCCCCATTATCCTCTTAAAAATATGGTCAATTAAAGCTACAGATCAGTGATGTACTCGCCCATGGAGCTTTTTAAAAAGCATAATGTTTTCAAAAGAACGTCATAAACCAGACTCAATTTAGACATATACATTGTGCAAACTAGAACGGTATACAAATTCATTGTGTGGGAAATACATATTTCTAAACCTTGATGATCACCTTTTCCCTGCTACCTACACAAAGCACAGGTTCAAAATAGCTCAGTTCTGATTTTTCTAGAACGCACTGTAGCTATTGTAGGTTTCAGAGTAGTAGCTGTGTTAGTCTGTATCCGCAAAAAGAATAGGAGCACTTGTGGCACCTTAGAGACTAACAAATTTATTGTAGCATAAGCTTTCATGGACTACAGCTCACTTCATCGGATGCATGTTGTGGAAAATACAGACGGAAGATATATACATACACACACACACAGGGAACATGAAACAATGGGTGTCACCATACACATTATAAGGAGAGTGATCAGTTAAGGGGAGCTGTTGTCAGCAGAAGAGAAAAACAACTGTTTGTACTGATAATGAAAATGGCCCATTTCCAGCACTTGACAAGTAGTTTTAAGAAGGCACTGTGTTCAGCAAGCATCTTCCACATCACAGCATGCGTCTGATGTTGAATCCATACAAATGCATATTGCAGCCAATCAGCACCAATATTTCTGAAGAAAACACCAGATAAACAGCATTTGGTTAAGCAGGCAAAAGTAAACAAGGAATGACATCATCAGCAACAGACTATTACATCCTGTTTTTATTTTTGCTGGCTTGGGGCGGGGCGGAGGAGGGGTGTCTGTGTCTCTCTGCATCTATCATGCTACAATCAAGGTACCTCATCAGGAACTACCTTCTGCCATAAACTAAGAGCTACAAGACATTTTCTTGAATACAGTGGAACACAGGAAGATGTGCAAGCATAATAATAATAATAATGATCATTAATCTAAATATTGTGGTTGTTGCTGCGTATGAAAAAGAGGTAGCTGCCATTTCTTTGTTTCATTCTCCCAGTTATTTCCACCAGAGTTCCTTTCTACTCTTCTTATCCTCAGTTTCTACTTTTGCTGTGTCTCCCTGGCCAACCACCACCATTTTATCATCCCTCCCTTACCTCAGTTTTGCTCTTCTTGAGTCTCCCTTCTTGCTTCCTTCCCTACCTCCCTGATGGAAGGACCTAGTTAGATGCTCACTGGGCAGGTAATTAAAAAAAAGTTCCCTAATCAAAGAGTACTTACTCAGGGGCACCAAATTAACAGCCATGTTTTGAACCGTGGTTTAATTTTATAGGCAATGCAAAATCTTGCAACAGTTTGCCCTAGTGACAGCAATAGAAACACCGTGTTACTATTGTAACTTGTGTAAGTAATCTTCCCGTTTACAGATTTTTCACTAAACATGGTATATCTTGTGATATGGCAAAACTGACACTTCATTAGTGTCATTTTTCAGCATAAAAATACATTGGATACTACGGTATGGATTTCTGCCAACAACACCGCACTAGAGAGACCGATTCAGACAACAGGGTTGGTCACCTCACCCCCCAAAACAAAACATGTCAGCAAACAGCTCATTCCTGGTAATATTTTAGTTGGTTCAGCACTAATCAAAGGATCTTGTAAAATTTCAAACAGGCTATGCTGTAGAGACATAACACTACTCTCACTTGTACTGACTGTATGCCTGTGTCTGCTATGTTTTGTATTCTCTCCAGCACCAAGTCAGTCATGTATAATCTGTGTGAAAAGTTTAATATATTTTAATGGTAAATAATAGATGGATTGGGGGATCTGTCTGCCGGCTTTATTATCAGTGGGGCCCGAAATGAATACCTGGCGGTAGTCCAGGGCTTCGGTGACACTTCGGCAGCAGGGGGTCTGCTCCAGGTCTTCCGCAGCACCGAAGGACCCCCTTCTGCCGAAATGCGAAGACCCCCGGAGCGGACTCCCTGCCACCAAAGACACTGGAGCAGACCACAGCCAGGTGAGTAAAAAAAAAAAAATTCAAAAGGCGCCTAAGGCGCGGGGCCCTGGCACAGGACCCGATTGCAGGGAATCAGGTGAATTGGCCTAAAGCCAGCCTTGTGTCTGTACAACTTATGAATTCAGGCTGGTATTATGAAGTTTCTGTATCATGGAAAGTCTCCATGTTGATGTGTATCCATCCATTGACAGGACTTGCAACAAGTATACACCAGACTGACGACAATGGGGAGTAATTAAATTTAAACACTGAGTACTGACTAGACAATAGATACACTAAAGGAGGTTTGTCAATCTGGGGAAAAATACTTCCTCCTCAATCTGAAGGGGAAGAATGTAGAGCGGTGGAAAGTCACCAAAACAGAAAAAAGCAACTAGTGACTATAGCAAGTTTATAAAAGGACTTTCAGGAACGGAGGGTGGGGGACAAGATTCCCAAACTTCGGGCAGGAGGAAGGAAGGGAATGGACTGTCCAAGACCAGAGGAAGCAAGCTATTCTAGGGAGAAGGTTCAATGTCTTAGAACATAAGCCATGCCCTGGAGCAGAAGAACTCTGGATGGGCCCAAAGGACTCTGACCCCAGCCCAAAGCCCTAGAGTTGTGAGGAAACTGAAGATTTGTGAAGATCCATGTATTTCTGGTGTGATTAAATAAAGAACAATAATGTGAAAGAATTCTGTACAAAATGTCTGGTATTATATGCTACATTTACCACATGATCCCTGGAAGAGGTAAACCCAAAGGTTCATACTTTCAGTGGGATTCTAGGAGAAGGTATGTCTAAACTACAGGGAGTCTGAGAATGATTCCAGAGGCTAGGAAGGGGACTGTGTGGTCACAGCTCTCAGACTGGGATGCTTGACTGATCATCTTCACCTCAAGAACATTTCTAGGGACCTCAAACCAGAGATAGTGGTGGGGCTCAGTTTAGATTCCAGAAACTTAAAACACCCAGGGATTCTACAGCTGATTCGCCTCAGAGCAATCTGGTGGGCTACAGGCAGGAGGAGGGTTGTGACAATACTTATGCATTTCTTCAGTGGAATGTGATTCTCATATTTGTACCCTGGGCTCAACACTCTAAAGCCTAAAAAAGTGAAAGGGGCAACAATAAAAACAAAATACATCATAGGATTAGTGTTTTCTCTCTCTTCGCGAAGTTACAAATAGACTGTAAGAAGCTATCGCTCCAAATAGTTGATAAAACAGAACAAAGATAAAGCCTCAGAAGATTATTTTCCCCTGCATGAGATAAGATCTCAGCTGGACTTTTCCATTACACCAATTAAAAAGGAACTATATTACATTTAACATCTCCATTTTCTTTGGCTTCACACAGAACCAAACAAATCAGGAACAAGTTTCACAGAAAAAGGAATCCCTATTGTGTATGCTTGCTACAGGCCTGTTTTTATAAAGTATGCTACATTAAAATTGGCACACTTTTATCACTTGCTAAGGAATTTCCTATCTAGGAGAGAATGTGTTTAAACTGAGGCCTTGGCTACACTTGCGCGTTATAACACAATAAAGCCGCCAAGAGCATCCTACCTCACTCCCCATCCATACTGGCAAGGCACAGAGTGCTCTGACTCCACGGCTGGTACTCCACCTCCTCGAAAGGAATAACATTTGTTGTGCTCTCCTCGGAGTGCTGCAGTGCCAGTGTGGACACCTAATACGCTCTGACTCACCTCCAGAAGTGTCCCACAATCCCTGTTCTAGCCACTCTGACTTTTGAACTCTGCTGTCCTATCCTCAGGTGACCAAGCATTAGATCCGCCCTTTAAATTCCCTAGGAATTTTGAAAATCCCCTTCCTGTTTGCTCAGCCAGGCGTGGAGTGCTCTCAGCGCACCTTTCCAGGTAGCCATGCCTTCCCAGTAAGGAGCAATGGCAAGGTGCTGGACCACATCAGTGTTTGGGGGGAGGAAGCTGTGCAGTCACAGCTGCGCTGCAGCCACAGGAATTACGATACCTTCAGGCACATATCAAGCGCCATGATGGACAGGGGCCATGACTGGGATATGGTGCAGTATTGGGTTAAAGTGAAGGAGCTGCGGAATGCCTTCCACAAAGCCCGTGAGGCAAACGGCCACTCCGGTGCTGCCCCCACGACCTGCAAATTCTATAAAGAGCTCGACGCAATACTTGGGGGTGATTCCACCTCCACTGCAAAGATCATCATTCACACTTCTGAGCCCAGCACAGCAAGGGAGCTGGAGGGAAGAGGAGGAGGAGGAGGAAAGCGCAAGTGATGTGCTGAGGTGCAGGGGAGACATCCCAGAATCCCTAGATGCATGCAGCCAGGAGCTCTTCTCGAGCCAGGAGGAAGGAAGCCAGTCGCAGCATCCGGTGCTTGGGGAAGGACAAACAACAGAGGAGGTTCCTGGTAAGCGGCTTTCTTTTTGGGAAGGAAGTTTTTAGGTACAGGCTCTTTGGGCGAGAAGAGTAAGGGCTGCATGCGGAATAGTGCACTGATGTGGTCTATCACATTGCGGTAATTGGCATCGGTGATCTCTTCAAAAGTCTCAGCCAGAATGGGGCAATGCGCCTGCGCAGGTTTATTGGGAGAGCCAGCATGGTTCTTGTCCCAGTCAGGCTAATGTGTCCACACCACTGTGCCGTGAGGGGTGGGAGAACCATTATTGAACACAGGCAAGCTGCGTATGGGCCAGGGCGGAAGCCGCATTGTAGTAGAAGACCCTCTCTTGCTTCCCTGGTCACCCTCAGCAGCGAGGTATCTTCCAGGATAAACTCTTGTGGAGAATGTTGAGACAATGTTCAGTGTAGGTGCCCTCTGCAGCTGTTGGCTCTCCCCATGGCACAGAAACCCAGAGGACAGTACAGACATGAAACAATCAGTCCCCATGGACTCTGTGCTTACTCAGCATTTCTGGGGCTCCCATGGGTTATATGTGCTCGCTTTGGGACACGCAAAGTATGTTTTTTGTGACTGCCCTCCTTAAGTGCATGGAAATCATTGCTCTGTGTGGTGTGTACAATGCTGCCTCTGTTAAGTGTTGCATTTGGCCTATCTAGGTGCAACCTTGAGATCTCAGCCATCATTCTTATCACCGGCCGACAGAATTAGAAGATTCCAGAAGAGGCCACGTAAAAGCAAAGACGACATGCTGCATGAAGTCATGCAGCAGTCTGTAAACAAGCTCGTCCCAAAACTCTTCCCCTCGTACCCCTATGTCTCCTCCAACCCACTTTCCTTAACATCTGAGTTCTTAACCGCCCCCAGCTGCCTCATATACACTCAGCTTCACCACCCACCCACGAAAACTACGACCCTTAGCCACTGCACTCAACCCCCATCAACATGCCTTATAGCCATCCTCAAGGGCAGCACTCAGCGCACAGCATTCCAGATAGGATTCAAGAGTATGAAATCACGACATACTCAAGCCTATGAGTGAACCGGTCCCCACCCCACCCCCTTGCGCCCTTTTGGTATTTCTGTGTTACTTTGTTTTTCTTCAATAAATGAATTTTCTTTTCAATAAATGGAGTTTTTTACTTTGAAAACATACTTTATTAGTGCATAAAGCAAAATATACCTTAGCCCAGGAAAGCAACAATCACTGCAAGTCAGTGTACCAAACACAGCCACTGCACTTAACTCCCGTGCAGAGCACCAGACATTACTGGTGGCTTTCAGCCTAAAATTGCTCCCTCAATCCTTGCAGCCCCACTCTGGGCCCCTCTAATAGCCCACCTCTCTGGCTGTGCAAATTCAGCCTCCAGGGTGTTGAACCTCTGAGGCTCATGCCTGAGTGAAGCTTTCACCCTTTCCTTCACAAATATTATGGAGGGTACAGTAGGCAGATATAACCGCAGGGATGCTGTTTTCGGCCAAGTCCAGCTTCCCATAAAGAGATCGCCAGCGGCCCTTCGAATGGCCAAAAGCACACTCCACAGTCATTCAGCACCGGCTCAGCCTGTAGTTGAACCATTCCTGGCTGCTGTACAAGTTCCTTATGCAGGGTTTCATGAGCCATGGCATGAAAAGGTAAGCAGGGTCTCCAAGGATCACAATGGGTATTTTGACTTCCCCTACAGTTTTCCTCTGGTCTGGGAAAAAGTCCCAGCTTGCAGCTTCTTGAAGAGGCCAGTGTTCCAAAAGATGCATGCGTCATGCACCCTTCCAGGCCAGCCTGCGTTAATGTCAATGAAATGACCACGGTGATCCACAAGCGCCTGGAGAACCATGGAGAAATACCCCTTTCGGTTAACATATTCGGAGGCTAGGTGGGCTGGTGCCAAAATAGGAATATGCATCCCATCTATCACCCCTCTGCAGTTAGGGAAACCCATTTGTTCAAAGTCAGCCACAATATCAGGCACATTATCAGGAGTCACAGTTCTTCTGAGCAGGATGCGATTAATGGCCCTGCAAACTTGCATCAACACAATTCCAACTGTCAACTTTCCCACTCAGTAGCTGTCTGGAGTTGCCAGCTTCCAGACTGCAATAGCCACCCGCTTCTCCACTGGCAGGGAAGCTCTCAATCTCATGTCCTTGTGCCGCAGGGTGGGGGCGAGCTCAACACACAGTCCCAAGAAAGTGGCTTTTCTAATCCAAAAGTTCTGCAGCCACTGATCATCATCCCAGACTTGCAGGACGATGTGATCCCACCACTTAGTGCTTCTTTCCTGAGCCCAAAAGCAGCATTCCACGGTGAAGAGCATGTCCGTGAATGAGATAAGCAATGAGACTCGTTAGCATGTTCCGCGGCAGTTCGGGCTCCATTCCCGCAGACCGAAAGGGAAGACAAAGTGCGCTGCACACAAACTGTTGAAAGATGGAGCCAAATGTGGACGGAAACACAGGAATTGCTGGGATGCAAAGCAATGCATCACAGGGCATTGGGATAGGATCCAGAATGCCCCACACCCCATGCCCCCTTCCCACAAGCCACAGAGCCTGAATGGGAAGAGGTGCTCTGTGGGAAAGCTGCCTATAATGCATTGCTCCAAATGCCACTTCAAGTGATCCGAATGTGGCCGCGACAGAGTGCTTGCAGCTGTCAGTGTGGACAGACTGGAGCGCTTTCCCTGGTGTGCTCTCCGAAGGCTGGTTTAACCCAAAGCACTCTACATCTGCAAGTGTAGCCATGGCCTGAGTTCTCTAGCTTTGGAGCTTCCATTTCTTGTAGGTTTTTAATCAGAAGAGTGTCTCATATTTTTTCCAGCTAAAGAAATTCAACATGAAGACTAACCAAATTACATTCTTTCCTCAAGACACAAGATTTATTTATAAAGATAATTCATGCTACAACAATGTTTAAGTAAATCCAAGTCAAACATTTCTGCTTCCCAACACATCTCTAAGAAGAAAAATACAACTGAAACTACAAACAGACATTTGTCTTGTTTGTGTTAGTACTATCAATTCATCACATCCTGAACATAAGAGGAAATAAGTCTCCTACAAGAAGTTTGTAATAGAGATGGATGATCTGGGAAGCAAGCAGTAAAAATAAAGAAGACGGATGGATGGGGTTTATAAGAGATTTCTATCCTGCCCTGGTAGAGGAGCACGACTATTATCTACAGGTGTTTTCTATTTATATGGCATTTAGATTTATAGTCATAGTACCTAAGTATCATGATATTTCATATTTTCTAGGGTTGTCAAACGATTAATTGTGTGATTAATCACAATTAATTTAATGTTAATAATAGAATATCATTTAAATATTTTTGGGTGTTTTCTACATTTTCAAATATATTGATTTAAATTATAACAAAAATACAAACTGTACAGTGCTCACTTTATATTTATTTTTATTACAAATATTTGGACTGTAAAAAACCAAAATAATAGTATTTTTCAGTTCTCCTCATACAAGTACTGTAGTGCAATCTCTATCATGAAAGTTGAACATACAAATGTAGAATTATGTACAAAAAAAATACTGCATTCAAAAATAAAAGAATGTACAATTTTAGAGCCTACAAGTCCACTCAGTCCTACTTCTTGTTCAGCCATTCGCTCAGACAAACAAGTTTGTTTACATTTGCAGGAGATAATGCTGCCTGCTTCTTGTTTACAATGTCACCTGAAAGTGAGAACAGGCGTTCGCATGGCACAGTTGTAGCTGGCATCGCAAGATATTTACATGCCAGATTCGCTAAAGATTCTTATGTCCTTTCATCTTCAACCACCATTCCAGAGGATGTGTCCATGCTGATGACAGGTTCTGCTCAATAACAATCCAAAACAGTGCAGATCATGCATGTTCATTTTATTATCTGAGTCAGATGCCTCCAGCAGATTAAATTTTTTTTTTTGGTGGTTTGGGTCTGTAGTTTCCGCATTAGAGTGTTGCTCTTTTAAGACTTCTGAAAGCATGCCACACCTCATCCCCCTCAGACACTGGAAGGCACTTTAGATTCTTAAACCTTGGGCCAAGTGCCGTAGCTATCTTTGGAAATCTCACATTGGTACCTTCTTTGTGTTTTGTCAAATCTGAATTGGAAGTGTTCTTAAAACGAAACACGTGCTGAATCATCATCGAAGGCTACTATAACATGAAATATATGGCAGAATGCAGGCAAAATACAGCCTGAGACATACAATTATCCCCCAAGGAATTCAGTCAAAATGTAATTAATGCATTTTATTTAATGAGTGCCATCAGCATGGAAGCATGGCCTTTGGAATGGCAGATGAAGCATGAAGGGGTATACAAATGTTTAGCATATCTGTCACGTAAATACCTTGCAATACCAGCTACAAAAGTTCCATGTGAATGCCTGTTCTCACTCTCTGGTGACAATGTAAATAATAAGCGGGCAGCATTATCTCTCGTAAATGTAAACAAACTTGTTTGTCTCAGCGATTGGCTGAATGAGAAGTAGACTGAGTGGACTTGTAGGCTCTAAAGTTTGGCACAGTTTCGTTCTTGAGTAACAAAAAAGATCTGCATTTGTAAGTTGCAGTTTCACGATAAAGAGATTGCACTACAGTACTCGTATGAGGTGAACTGAAAAATACTGTTTCTTTTATCAATTTTACAGTGCAAATATTTGTAATAAAAATAATAATATAAAGTGAGCAGTGTACCACTTTGTATTCTGTGTTGTAACTGAAATCAATATATTTGAAAATATAGAAACATCCAAAAATATATGAGAAAATAAATTTCAATTGGTATCCTATTGTTTAACAGTGTGATTAAAACTAGCATTAATCGTGATTTTTTTTTGAGTTAATCGCATGAGTTAACTGCAATTAATCGATAGCCCTAATATTTTCTAACTCTAACAGATGCGAGTCCTTGGAAATGTAAAGAGTTCATATGACTATATTGAAATGAACAAGACAAGCATGGATTTTTTGGGACAATATGTGTTAAGTGGATTTCCTGGGGAGTGGTGAACACCATGACTCTGGTTCTGGAGAGGGAAAAAGTGCCTTTTGAAGCTACACTCTGAGGGGAGGGCTGTCAACTAGTGACTACCTGTTCCCAGAGACTGTAGATCAAAAGCCCAACTGTATAAAGGAACAGCTGATTTGCTCAGCCTTGGTTCTGGTTCATGAGCTAAAGACAGACATGAGCTTGTAAACACAGGGAAAACCCAGTTGTGGAGTTTGAAGGACAGACTTACCAGAGCCCTATGTTGAAATTGGTGGTGATACCTAGTAGGTTTTAGGTTCTTTTATTGCTTTTATACGCATTCTCTGTAATGTTTTTACCTTAACAATAAATGTGCCAGTTTAGTAGGAGCTGTGTGGTAACTTGTAACTGTATTGCCAGCAATGTTTATAGCCCCCAGAGAGAGAGCACAAAGCACAGGCAGACTGGCTTGCTGAGGATATTGCACTGTAAGGCAGGGAGATGTGCAGCATTAAAACCCTCAGTCAGAAGGGAATGAAATGCAGCTCTTTGCCCAAGAGAGGTGAAACCCAGGAGCCAAAAACCTTTAAGTGGGTGCCCTTAAGCGACCACAGAAGGGAAAATACAGGTGCAGATATCTTGAAACTGACACTAACTAAAGAAAGCCCTCACTTTGCCAGCCACTGCTCTCAATGACTAAGCAGATTCCAGAGTTAAGTGGAACATGGAAGACAGTATCATACTAAACGCATGGAAAGATATTTGTCACAATGTTGTAGATAGCTACCTCACCACTGTCACAAATCTAGCTGAACACCCCCTCTTGGGAACTCACAAGACACAGAATCCCCATGTGCTTTAAGCTTCTGGTGTCTGAACACAGGGCACTGCCCCTAGCTTGGGGTCTCTAGGCTCTCTGAGGGTGCAGACTTTCTATCTAGCAGCCCGCCTCCTGAGAGGTGAGATCTCACAATGCAACTGCCTAGCCCCAGAGATCAGTACTGACCCCTTGGATTCCCCTGTAGTGTATATATAGTCCCTCTCAGAACTCTGGCCCTGTGGACACTCTGGGTTCACAAATTAACTCTTAAGGGCATGTGACAGGAACGCCACATAAGATACACAAAGACTTTGCACTAGGTCCTAAAGTACCACTGCTTTTTACTTAATAGGACAAGACACAGATCTATACAGAAATAAATCCTACATCCAGTTCCCTGCCTCAGTTTTCTCACCACTCTCAAACATTATTCGGGCTGGTGGTAGGGTCCTCTGGGAGGTGTCTGGTATCCTTCTGATGCAGTTTGTATCTTGATTTCTGAGACAGGGAGCCTCTCTCCCCCAGGTCAGTTTGATTTCTCTGACTCAGAGCTGGCCCTGCAGCTCAACTGGCCCCACTCTCTGCTATGAAAGCAAACCCATCTCTTCTCCTTTCCTGCCTACAACTTATCTCTCTCTCTTTAAAGCCTTCTGCCTCTGACTCCTTTTTAAACCCCTGCTTTAATCACTTACATCTTTTTGCTCTGTTTGGGGATTTTCCACTCTCTCCCTGCAAACAAGCTGGATGAAGTAACTTCTCTCACATTCAACCAACCCATTTGTCATTCAGCTGCTTCCACCTGAATACGTGACTGACCATTGTCCCTGATCTGGCAGAGGTATGCTTATTACGCTGTCAGCAATGGTGGATTCTACATTTACATAGAAACATTCAACAGTGCAGCAATTTTCAGAGTAACAACTTAATATTATCAACTAGAATTCCTAAATGGTAGAGATAGACTCCCCAATTCATCATAACATCCCCTCCTTGAATGTAGCCAAACTACTATCCTGAATCATTGTTATTGGATCCCAGACTAAATATGTTTCAAGAACAGGAGGCAAGCACACAATATGCACTGTGGTCAGCCCAGCAGACAATAGAACCTGGAGTATTAATCCCAGGGGAAAGTGAGTGAAATGACTCTTCCATCTGTAAATGAGAACAACACTCACCTACAGCATAGTGGGGATTAACCAATATTTGTACAGTGCTTTGAAGCTGTAAATCACTAAAGACTGTAAGCACTAGGTGTTTCTAAAATATATTTCAAAAAGGTTAGTAAGTAGTATAAAAGAGAACCTCACATTCTTTTTGAAAGAGGTCTCCTGTTGTCAATTAATACAAATTTAATACAAAAATTCTTAACTTGGTTTTTGAGATTCCAAATGATCACATTTTCTATTTATGCAAGAGGATTTTTTACTTGGGTTTGGGGAAGAGGGTTAATATGAAGCGCTTCAGAATGGATAGGAGATGGTCACACATTACATACTTTTCAGCAACCAGCCATTTTTGTTGCCAAATTTCATTTCTTTTTCCTATTTAAAGATTGTTCTTGCTAAGTGTTTTAAAAGATTATTCTTCTATATGGAGGAAGAGACAATCCACTTAAAAAAGCTGTCCAAGTTGTTTAATATTACAGATTTGATCTTCCACCGCCCCAGAATCAGGTTTGTCAGTATTTGCTTTCACATCAGCAGAAGGCGTGGAGGAGAAAAAAATAAGTAATTCTTTAACTGGCACGCTGAGATTTGGTTAACCAAGTTTTTGTACAAAGCTGAAGTATCCCCACTATCCAGGTCCAGAACAAAGCATCCGGCAGAACCTAAGATAGGAGTGTATCACTATTTGTCCCCTGATTTGAACATCTCTTGGCTTATTCTTTAAACAAATATTTCCAGAGCTCCCTTTCTTTTAACAACTAAATCGTCTCTCTAAAAATTATTTTATACAAATTTGATATTTCAGAATGATATAGGGATCTCTGGAATTTTCACATTAGGACTCATTTTCCAGTTTTCTTTGCCATGAAGTAACTTCACTGTTCTGTAAATTTGTTACAGTCTAGCTTGCAGGAAGAACCATGTGAAGGCCAGGTGGTGTACAGGAATAACACATCTAGTGGTATTACAGTAACACATTTCTTATTAACATGTTTCCTGTGGAAGCAAGAATCCAGAGAGTGCATGTAAATTTCAGCATCCCCTCAGCCCCATTTTTATTACTGAAATAAAACCAAAAAGTGATGATCTTGGTAGCAGTCACAGATAAGAGTTAACAAATCTTACTTGGAAATACTGAAAGAAATGGCTTAGACTAGAAACAAACATTATATTCCAACTTGGAAAGTGTTCTTCCTCTGCTGTATTCACTAATTTAAAATCCCAATTTTTTTTCAGATGAGATTCTGTGTATGCAAAATCGATTCATGTCACGAGTGCCTGCAGTTAATATTCATGCATTTTGTATTAGGAAATTATATTGGAAATCCTCACTTGGTACCAATGCATTAGTATTAAAAACCCACTGCTGTGTCTGGAATCAAGAGAATTAAAAAGTCTCTTTTTGTGGCAATCTTTACACTGGTTGTGGGTAACACCTGTACAATATGTATCAGCATGAATCTAAAAATGTATTTATTAAACATTTCACAGAATAGGCTAATATCTCTTACAGCTGATGAAGGATCACTTAACGAATCAAACCATTCACATACACAATGGCTAGTAAAAGGAGAGCGATTTTTAAAATAATTTAGTGAACATACTCTCTAAGCTGTTGTGAGTTTTAGCTGTTATTAGAAATGGGACATTTTTTCAAATGAAATTTCCCCCCTCCCCCACTGAAAAATGCAGATGTGATATCACCACAAAATTTTGCAAATGTGTGTCAGTTTAGCAAAATCATTCTGGTCACAATAACAAAATTCTGAAAAAAATTAAATCTTTCAATTTTTCAGTCTGAAATGACATTTCATTTTGAAATTCTCTTTAATTGTATTTAAAAATATCATTTTAAAATGTTAAAATTTGCTCCAAATCTAAAAGAAACTTTTTGTTTTAGGCCAAACACATTTTGTTCCACCCAAAACAACATTTTTCAACTTTCAATTCACTGAAAATTAAAAAAAAAAATTAGGTTTTCAGTTCAACCCAGCAAACCAAAAAAATCCATTATTTGCCCAGTTCGAGTTACTACCAGTACCTCTAGTTGTATTCTTTAAGCTATCACATCTTAATATTGCTTGGTTATGTTAAACATAAAGGTACCTTTAACAAAAATTAAACTTGTATTAAATGTTTTGATTAGCTATGTCTCTAGCAGTATCCACAAAATGAATGTAAATAAATCTCAAACCAAGAGACAGGCTGAGTAAACTGACAAACACATCCATTTCCCAGGATGAGATTATAGCTTCACTAACTTCAATAGAAACCAGGCTGCATAGATCACAATGTAGTAGGCCTGTCAACAGGTCCCAACAGACACCTTTGATCGAGAAGCACATTAGAGTCCGAAATAACCACCAGACTCATCTTTACATAATACAGACGCTGGAAGAACTGTTTTTACAGTACAACAACAAGGCAGTTGGTAGAGTGTTTAAACAAAACCAAGCAGATGCTCAAGTACAGTAGCAAACAGAATACTGAATACTAATGAACCAGTGCTGTGAGAACAACAAATATACTATAAAAGCTAGCACTGAGGTGAAATCAAGAGCCTGAAATCTTGGCAGAAACACTGAATAGATAAAGCATTTTTTAAAGGAAACATTCTTTTTACTTGAAATTTTCTGCAATTTTTTTTTTTTTTAAGTACAACTCCAAGACAACAGGATATTCTATATGACATTAAAGGATATAAGCTGCGGGTACTTCTGCACTGTTCCATCAAATGAATACAGTGGTATGAGCCCTACTTGTATCTGTGGTAGCCAACATTGACAGGACATTATTGGGAACTTATTTTTGCACCTACTCTGTTAATAAAAATCATCTTAAAAGCCTGAAAATAACCCCCAATCTACTGATTTAAGTCCTGCATAAGGAGTTTCTAGGGAGAAGGTTTTCAATCTTTTCAGCGACAAAATGGTGTATTGTAAAGCAAAAGAGAATATCCAGAAGACATTCCCCATCAGACTGAAATAGTTATATAAGACTACTGAAACATCAGACCTAAGACCACTTGACAGTATCCTTTTAAAAATGTTATGTATTGTTTGTATCATATGCCATAGTAGATAAGTCATTGTTTTTATAATCCCAAGAGAAAGCCATATATGTCACAGAGCTAAGCTGTCTGCCCCCTAAAGAACAAAGGGGAGCTAAATACACACTGAAAAAAGATTTTATACAGCAGCTGGTACCCCTGTAATTCAAATTTATCAAATGCCCTCTCCATTCCTCCTAAATTCAACTTTGGAACTGGCAGTGTCAAAGAGGGTCAATAATAGCAATACATCATTATAAATATTGCTATTTAACAAATTAAAATTCAGCTAGTTAAAATCATATTAATCAGGTAAAAACTATCATCTCAGAATTAAATATAAAAAGTCAACTATCAATATTTGCAAATCATTTGTATTAAGCCAGTTATTCAAGTGTATTTTGTTTGTTCTCTTGATGGTCCTCGAGCATATACATAGTTCAGTTTATTCATAAAGATTCCTAGAAAAATCCACTACAAGGGCCTGGCACATGGCAACTCAAAGAAAGCCATCTATTTTAGATGCACAGCAAGGAACTTCTTTGGCCTACTCTCCCTGGCTAGATAATCAAAAAAGCAAACAAGTTATCAGTAAAACAAGCAGCTTTCCAGGTTTCTTGATCACTGAATCTTAGTACATGGAAAATGAAACACCAAACTCAATTAAACATGATAGAAACTACACAGGGCCATCACAGTTTAGTTATGTATACTTAGAGACTGCATCAGACAAAGTGAAGGGAAGGAAAGAAGTGTCAAGTATTGGTGTATAAAAGGTCATTAACCATATAAAATTCAAGAGAGGTCCAAGAGTAAGAAAAGAGGTAATAAAAAAGACAGGGGAGGAAATAGGGGTGGGGAGGGAGGACATTTCTAAAAACTAAAGCATGGAACAAGAACAGAGAAATGCTGATAATTTCCAGCAAAGTGCAAATGAAAAGGAGAGGTCAAATGAATATTTTGTAAGTATGAAGAAGCTAATAAAATCTAATGGCAAAAATGAGAAGGAACTCAGATGAATAAATTCAATGTGGTCTTTCTTGGTGTCATGAGACAGACAGAATTCTGAATCACTAAGTGGGAAACAACATGGCTAAAAGCAATTAACTGTTTAATACCCTCCCACCTTGCAGGGTCCTAGAGCCTGGCTTCCAGCCTGAGCCCAAATCTCTGTACCCCTCAGCCTAAGCCCCATGAGTCTGAGTCAGCTGGCATGGGCCAGCTGCAGGTTTCTAACGGCAGTATAGATGAATAAAGATGGGGAAAAAGCACTCCCAATACAAGGGTTATGTAAAATGGCCCTACAGTCAGACTTGGGACAATCCAATATCCTGGTTGCCGGTTTGGAGAGACAAGAGCTTCTATTTAGGCAGCAGATTTAAAACAAAAAAAGGAAGTATTTCTTCACACAACACACAACCTGTGGAACTCTTTGCCAGGGGATGTGGTGAAGGCCAAGACTATAGCAGGATTTAAAAAAAAAAAAACTAGATAAATTCATAAAGGATAGGCCCATCAATTAGCCGAGATGGGCAGGGATGGCGTCCTTAGCCTCTATTTGCCAGAAGCTGGGAATGGGCAACGGGATGGATCACTTGATGATTGCCTGTTCCATTCATTCTCTCTGGCGCATCTGGTATTGGCCACTGTTGGAAGACAGGATACTGGGCTAGATGGACCTTTGGACTGACCCAGTATGGCCGTTCTTATGTTCATGTTTTGGGTCAGGAAGATGGGTGAAGAGCCTCTCACTCTTAAAAAAATTAAAAACAAAGACTGGTGAAATTTGTTGTTAATGTTTATTGACTCCTTCCCCTTCCACTAAGGCCTAACCTTTGAAGATGATACACAGAGTACATACTTTTAGGATTTTCCAGTCAAGACCAACGCCAATCAATCACATAAGAGACAGGACTAGAATTTTAAAATATGTATTATTCCAGCTCTATAGCTCAAAAACTGGATACAATAATTAACAAAATAATCAAAAACTGAGAACAAGGAAAAACAGTTTCACATTGGGTATGTGATGGACATATAATTAGTACACAGTACATCTGTAAGCATCTAGAGAATAGTAGGCTTATAAGGAATAGCTAACATGGATTTGTTGAAAACAAATCAGGCCATATCAACCGAATTTCCTTCTTTGTCAGCATTACTGGCCTAATTTATGGAGGGATGCAGTATACATGATATATCTAGGTTTCATCCAAGCTTCTGACACAGTCTCACATACATTCTCATAAGCAAACTAGGGAAATGTGGTCTAGATGCAACTTGTTTTCTACCCATTTTACAGTAATTTCAGGATGGTACTCAAAGAATACTTATCAACAGTTCACTTTCAAACCAGGGGGACGTATCTAGTGGGGTCCCACAGAGATCTGTGCCAGGTTCCATACTAGTCAATAGTTTTATTAATTATATGGATAATGGAGTGGACGGTATACTTAAAAAATATGTAGATGACACCAAGCTGGGAGGAGATGCTAGCACTTTGGATGGAATGGATCAGAATTCAAAACCTTGATGAATTGGCCTAAAATCACCAAAAGGAAATTACGTAAAGACAGGTGCAAACTCCATTCACTTAAGAAAGAAAAATCAAACCCACAATTACAAAATGGAGAATAACTGGCTAAATAGTACTACTGCTTAAAAGGATTTGGAGGTTACAGTGGATCACAAATTGAATGAGAGTCAACAATGTCATGCAGTTGTGAAAAAGGCCAATATCATTCTGGGCTGTATTAACAGGAGAGTCGTATGTAAGACACCAAAGGTAATTGCCCCACTCTACTTGGCACTGGTAAGGCCTCAACTGGAGTGCTACGACCAGTTTTGGGAACCACATTTTAATAAAGATGTGGACAAATGGGAGAGAGACTCCAAAGGAGAGCAACAGGTTTTTTCCCTTATTTAATGTTTCTTCTTTGTACTTTTAAATAAAATGATATTTTGCTTTAATGCAATTTTAATCTGGATTTGATCATTAATGCTGAGATCTGTCAATCTAAGTCATTATCTATGGCTCCCATCACAGTAGTGTCTGAGCACCTTGCAATCTTTAATGTATTTATCCTCACAACACCCTTACGAGGCAAGGAAGTACTATTCTCCCAATTTTGCAGTTACAAAACTGAGGCACAGTGACTTGTCCAAGGCGTCAGAGGAAGTCTGGAGTGGATCAGGAAATTGAACCCGAGTCTTCCAAGTACTAAGCTAGTGCCCTAGCCACTGGACCATTCTTCTCAGAGATACTGATACTGGCTGAATTACCCAGATCCAGAGAGAAAAGATAGGTGGGGTGTGGTGCGTGAGAATGGAGATGGCACAAATATTAGATGAGGGTCCTTCAATGCAATGCAGAGGTTATTTAATATTATGGAGGGGTCAAATCCAGCCTCAAAAGGCTGTGTTAGACCTCGGCGAGAATGCAGGACCTAAGCGGGGATGAGACTGTGAAGTGGAAAATAGGATACAAGAGGTCTTTCTCCCAGATCCATTAAAAACAAAAAAATTCATCTGTTCTTGCCCTTAGTCACCACCTAAAGGTCTAAGTCCTTTGTTTAGAGCATCACAACTTGTTGCTGTGAAAATAAGTATTCGAGTATCACGGTACAAACAAAAGATTAAGACTTGTCAGTCAGTGAAAAATCAATGGGAAGCAAGCTAAATCATCTTCTAGTTTTAATTATTTTTATTTTAATTGAACGATTGAGATACTTATTTTCCCCTTCATATTTCATAAACCTACCTACTGTACACTAATTCAAGTTATTTCTGAGCTATTAAAAAAAACTCACACACTGATTTTCCTGGCAGCAGATTAGTCAAAATCTCTTCTTTTCCCCCTCTATCCAACACTATGCCATCTTCTCTAGATAGGCTACTCATCCAGGAATTCCAATCTGCATTTTTTCCTAGATTTACTTTGACCCATTGCAAAGGCTCTTAAAACCAGCTATTTTCTCTAGGTTTAGTTAGGTTTGCAATATCTTCTAGATCACATTGTATAAGAGTTATTGTCTCTTGAAATATTACCGTCTAAAAGTTTAATGAATTAATGAGGCATAAGGAGCACATGTTTTGCAAACAGTCAATAAAGAAGAGAAACAGAAAATATGAGTTTAGTGTAGTTTTGATGATAAACCTAACATTCATATATAAATCATTTGAACTTATCAGTTTTTCCGCATTCATAAACACAAGCAGTGACCTGTATTAATGTTCTGAACTAGCCCAGTATCCAGCAATCCAAGCTCAGAAATCTCTCAGACTTTTTAAATACAAAACAATGACTTAAAATCACAAATTACCAGTAATTCCTGCAGATTAGTGTGATGCAGTACAGTAACTATGATCTACACCAATGTTGGGCAACCTGTGGCCTGTCAGACCATTTGTTTACATTTGAACAGCTGTCTGCAGCTCCCAGTGACCGCGGTTCGCCATTTCTGGTCAACGGGAGCTGCGGTCCAGAACTACATTTCCCGCAGCTCCCATTGGCCAGGAATGGCAAACCGTGGCCACTGGGAGCTGCAGACGGCCATCCAAATGTAATCAAACGGTCTGCTGGCCCGCCAGCAGATTACCTGATGGGCTGTGTGCAGTTCATGGGCCGCATGTTGCCCATCACTAATCTACAGGGAGTGGCAGCCAATATGCCAAATTTAAAGCTCAGAATACAGTTGTGCCTCTTACCACAGAAATACATCCCATGAAAATCTGTTTTATAATATTAAAGTAGGCAAGATTATCCACAAGTGTGCATCATTATTATATCCACACAGCACCTTCACATTTCATTAACATGCTGTTTTATTCACTTTTCTAGAGGATTTGATCTTAAAAGATCTTATGCAAATGCTTAACGTTAAGCAAGTAAGTAGTTCTATTGACTTCAGTGGACCTACTCATGTTGGTAAAGAACAAGCATAAGCATTTGCAAGATCAAAGCCATAATAAAGACCAAACTGAAGCAAGACCCCTGAAGTACCCCACTAAACATGCCCCTCATAACTCAACCCTGCTTTTTTTATCACTCTTTGTTTATGGTCTTTCAGCCAGTTCTCAGGCCATGTTTGGTGCTAATCTGAATTCATGCTGAGGGTAAGATTTTGAGAGTCGTAACATTTTACTAAAATCCAGATACTATATATATCACATCCCCTTTCAACCACTATATTTTTTGTCATTCTTTTTTAAATAGCAGTGTTTAGCTTTAAATCTTCCTATGTTATCACCCACTCCTGAAATACCTTTGCTAGTTTCCAGTCTTTTACTATACCAAATTCTAGCTTCTTGTTTGGCTATCTAGTATCAGAGGGTAGCCGTGTTAGTCTGGATCTGTAGACATTCCTAAACTACAACCACTGACAGTCATATAACTAGGGGACAGAGGAAAATTTGTGAAGAACTCTGTCCTATGCTTGGATTGGCAGCAATTATTTCTTATTTAAGTACTACCGTGTTTGGTGCTGTACAAGACAAACATTGCTTCTGACAAGTGGTTTCATGTAGGAGCCAATCATGATACTTGAGTCATATCTGCATGTTAATGATAACAGGTATTGTCAGAGATGATACTGTTATCATGACATAATATGAGTAAGGAGTTAAAGTCCCAAAGTTTTCTAATATCTTTGCTTTCTTTGTTTTGCTATTTCTTTTTCAAGCAGGCTGCACCTATTCATGGGGTTGCTTTTCTTTACTGGTGTAGTCTCTTTCCTATGTACTATAGTAGCTACATCTCCATTGATTTCTCTTGTTACAATCTAGAAATGTATTACAAACATGTATGTTGCTAAGCATCCACAAGTCCTAACTTCAGTAGAAGTTAAACTCTGAACCTCACAGGATCAAGCCCTATCTGTCATCTGGGTATTTTGTTTGGTGCTGTCTCCTATCATTCTAATGAGCTTATGTTTTGTTTTGTTTTTGTTTTTTTAAAATGCTGAAACAAAAAGAGTCATAATATGGCAGCAAAGTAACTTTTTCTTTCCAATCTTAAATCTGTTGGTCAGCATTTTGATGTTCAAGTAAACAGCATCTGTTTCTCTGTAAATAATGCTTATATTACAAAAATCTGCAATCAAAAATATGTGGGATGTAATAAATACTTTTTACTACAAGAATTGACGAGCACACCTTTTAAAAATATCTGTCCTTTTTTTGTCAAGTTACTACCATTTTATTGGTTGGTGTAGGGCTTTTTTTTTCCCCTCTTTATTTTTTAGTTTTTTTAAAAACTGAAAACAACTTGTTCTTAACATTTTGACCAAAGATCAAAAAAATAAAAGATTATTAATGGATACTGAGACATTTTGTCAAAAAAACTGCTTTCACTTGAATCCTCAATTAAGAAAATTAAGAGGTGTTTTAGGACCCAAATTGCTTAAATACAATATTGTAAAGGGGAGATTGTTAGAAATATATGATTTTTCCAAATGTAATGTGATGGCTCTAGAACAGGAGTCTCAAACATACGGTCTGCGGGTAGTAGTTATTTTCTGCAGCCCGTGAGGTCCTTGCAGCCCCCCACCCCCGCTGCCCTCCTCCAGCGTTTACCTAGAGCAGCTCTGGCCTGACAACACTGGGGCAGGGCAGTCTCCCTCCCTGCCTGCCTGCCTACCCTGCCCCAGCACCGCTTCGGGAACCGGACGGAACCTGCAGGAGGAGGGGCACAAGGGTGTGTGTTGATGTTGCTTCAGGCACCACCTCCAGCAGTTCCCTTTGGTGGCGGTTCCCCATCCTTGCCAGAGGGAGATGCTGGGGGGGTGCCTGAAGCAACAGCAACACACACACCACGTGTCCCTGCTCCCCCACATTCCAGCCACTTCCTGGAGCAGCGTGGGGGCAGGGCAAGCAGGGAGGGAGGGGGCGGGGCCAAGGGTGGCCGGGGCGGGAGGTGTCAGTAACGCGGCCCTCGGGCCAATGTACTAGTCCTCATGTGGCCCTCGTGGTCATTTGCGTTTGAGACCCCTGCTCTAGAAAGCCATGCTGTATTCCTCTCCACCTCTCCCTCAACGTCCAGCATCAAATTAACAATCCTTTTGGAGCCTCTCAGTAGTATTTTTGAAACAGTGAGTTCACTACAAAGCAATATAAGAATGGTCCTTTCTCCAGTGGACTCAGCTTTTTCTACACGATGATATCAGCCTAGTAGAGATGACCAGAAGGAAATGATGAAACTAAAAACTTATTTACGCCCCCATAGGTCAGGGAGCGATTTTATTTGTGCTCTTCTAGATGGTCAAATGTGTTTGCACTTTCCAAACACCTACTTTATTATTATTTATATAGTGCTAGAAGTATGGCAGGCCCTATAGCTTTGTGTTCAAAAATTACTCGGATGTAACAGCAGCAGGTTACCGAACATGGATCAATGTCAAAGTCAATCCTTCTCCAATTATTGATTCCTTGTAGCTGTTCAATAAATAATCACATTAGGAATATTAAAGATAGTTTTATGTGATTACTAACAGAAAGAAACAAATGGACTAATTTAAAAAAAGGATGCAAATGGCTGAAATTACATCTACATATTACAGAAGAAATACTTTTTATTCACAGAAAACCATGTTAATAAATAAGCACTTACTGATTCTTATACAAAAACAAGCTATAAAAGACGGTTACTCACCTTTGTAACTGTTGTTCTTCGAGATGTGTTGCTCATATTCATTCCAGTTAGGGGTGCATGTGCCGCGTGCATGTTCATCGGAAGATTTTTACCCTAGCAACACTCGGTGGGCCGGCAGGGTGCCCCCTGGAGTGGCGGCGCTATGGTGCCGGATATATACCCCTGCCGGCCCATCCGTCCCTCAGTTCCTTCTTGCCAGCTACTCTGACAGTGCGGAAAGGGGGCGGGTGTGGAATGGATATGAGCAACACATCTCAAAGAACAACAATTACAAAGGTGAGTAACCGTCTTTTCTTCTTTGAGTGCTTGCTCATATCCATTCTAGTTAGGTGATTCCCAAGCCCTACCTAGGCAATGGGGTTGGAGCGAGACGTTGTGGAATGTAAGACCGCTGAGTCAAAGGCGGCATCGTCTCTAGACTGCTGGACCAATGCGTAGTGCGATGCAAAGATGTGGATGGAAGACCAGATAACCACGCGACATATTTCCTGGATGGGAACATGGGCCAGGAACGCGGCAGATGAGGCTTGAGCCCGAGTAGAATGGCTTGAGCCCGAGTAGAATGGGCGGTGAGATGGCCAGTTGGGACGTGAGCCAAGTCATAGCATGCCCGGATACAGGATGTCACCCAAGATGAAGGGCATGCCAATCTCTTCCCAACGGATTTCATGCGCTCTGCCACAGCTACAAATAGCTGAGGCGAACGTCGGAAGGTTTTGGTCCTCTCAATATAAAAGGCGAGAGCCCTGCGGACATCCAGAATGTGCAGTTGTTGTTCCCGACGCAACGGGTGCGGTTTCAGAAAAAAGACTGGTAGAAAGATGTCCTGATTAACGTGGAAAGCAGAGACCACCTTAGGGAGGAATGCCGGGTGCGGTCGCAGCTGTACCTTGTCCTTGTGGAATACCATATATGGGGGATCCACAGTCAAAGCTCTAAGTTCGGAGACTCGCCTAGCCGAGGTGATAGCGACGAGGAAGGCTGTCTTCCAGGACAGGTACAGCAGCAAGCATGTGGCTAGAGGCTCAAAGGGGGGACCCATGAGCCTCGCTAATACGAGGTTTAGATCCCAAGTAGGGGTTGGGCGCTGACCTGAGGGTAGAACCGCTCCAAGCCTTTGAGGAATCTGGAAACTTTAGGGTGAGAAAAGATAGAACTGTTATTTTCCCCAGGATGGAAGGTGGAAATAGCTGCAAGATGCACCCTTATCGAAGAGATCGCCAGACCCTGCTCCTTGAGGGATCATAAATAGTCCAAGATAATGGGGACCAATAAACCTTCTAGGATAAAGTCATGCTGGGCGCACCAGTGGGAGAAGCGCTTCCATTTGGCAAGATATGTCATCCACGTGGAAGGCTTTCTGCTTCCCAGCAGCACCTGTTGCACTGAGGTGGAACAACGCAACTCCGATTGGTTCAACCAGACAGCAACTGTCTGTCATAAACAGATAAGTAAGAGTTAATAGAACAAAAGTGCTTCATATCTCATTTGCCTGGAAAGGGTTAACAAGAACAGTGAGCCTGGCTGTCACCTGACCAGAGGACCAATCAGAGGACAGGATACTTTCAAATCTTGAGAGAGAGAAGTTTTGTGTGTGCTGTTAGTTTTTGGTTGTTGTTCACTCTGGGGGCTCAGGGGGATCAGACGCGCAACCAGGTTTCTCTCCAATCTCTCTGATACAGGTTCTTATAGATTCAAAATAGTAAGTACTAGGTGATAAGGCGAGTTAGGCTTATGTTTGTTTTCTTATTTGCAAATATGTATTTGGCTGGAAGGAGTTGAAATTTGTATTTTGCTGAAAGAATTTTACTTTGTACTTGAATACTTAGGCTGGGAGGGTATTCCCAGTGTCTATAGCTGAAAGATCCTGTAACATATTCCATCTTAAATTTACAACGATAATTTTTACTGTTTTTTCTTTCTTTAATTAAAAGCTTTTCTTGTTTAAGAACCTGGTTGTTTTTTATTCTGATGTAAGATCCCAGGGGATGGGGTCTGAATTCACCAGGGAATTGGTGGGGAGAAAGGAGGGAAGGGGGAGAGAAAAGTTAATTTCTCTCTGTGTTAGGATTACTTTCTCTCTCAGGGAGAGACTGGGAGTGGGAAAGAAGGAGGGGGAAAGGTGAATTTTCCTCTCTGTTTTAAGATTCAAGGAGTTTGAATCACAGTTATCTTCCAGGGTAACCCAGGGAGGGGAAGTCTGGGAGAGGCAATGGTGAGGGAAAGGGTTTACTTTCCTTGTGTTAAAATCCAGAGGGACTGGGTCTTGGGGGTCCCCGGGCAAGGTTTTGGGGGGACCAGAGTGTACCAGGCACTGGAATTCCTGGTTGGTGGCAGCGCTACAGGTTCTAAGCTGGTAATTGAGCTTAGAGGAATTCATTCTGGTACCCCATCTTTTGGACGCTAAGGTTCAGAGTGGGGAATTATACCATGACACTGTCAGATGAAGGGACTGCAGATCCGGGTGGTGAAGCCTGCCGAAGTCCTGCGTTATGAGGTCCAGGCAGAGTGGCAGGGGGATCGGGTCTGCCAGAGAGAGGTCGAGCAGCAGGGCGTACCAATGCTGTCTCGGCCATGCCGGAGCGATCAGTATTAGCTGGGCTCTGTCCCTGCGGAGCTTGAGTAGAACTCTGTGGATGAGAGGAAATGGTGGGAAGGCATAAAATAGGCGACCTTTCCATGGAATTAGGAACGCGTCCGAGAGGGAGGCCGGGGAGCGACCTTGTAGGGAGCAGAACACCTGGCATTTCCTGTTCTCTCGGGAGGCAAAGAGGTCTATGTGGGGAAAGCCCCACTTCTGGAATACAGAATGGAGAATGTCCGAACAGATGGACGACTCGTGCGACAAGAAGGATCTGCTCAGTTGATCTGCGAGTGTGTTCCGGACTCCTGGGAGAAAGGAGATTACCAGGTCTATTGAGTGGGCTATGCAGAAGTCCCACGGATGAATCGCCTCCCGACAAAGGGGGGAGGACCGTGTCCCTCCCTGTTTGTTTAGGTAATACATGGCCATTGTGTTGTTCGTGAACACAGCAACACAACGGCCCTGCAGATGATGCTGGAATGCTTGGCACACTAGTCGGACCGCTCGCAATTCTTGGACATTTATATGTAACGTCAACTCCAAAGACCAAATGCCTTGAGTGCGAAGGGGCCCTAGGTGAGCACCCCAGCCAAGAGATGAGGCGTCCATTGTTAGGGACGTGGAGGGCTGCGGTGGATGGAACGGCAGACCTGCACACACCAGGAATGGCGTCCGCCACCACTCGAGGGAGCCTAGAATGCTCGGTGGAGTTGTGAGTATAATGTCTATGGCGTCTCTGCCCGGATGATAGGCTGAGGCAAGCCAAGTTTGAAGAGGACGCACACGCAGTCTGGCGTGCTTTGTGATGAATGTGCATGCAGCCATCTGACTGAGGAGGCCAAGGCTGCATGCACATTCAAGGCAGGTGCGGGCAGAGATTGTTGGGAAGCTTTGAAGTCTTTGTACAAGGGAGACTATAGCCTGAAAATGAGGTAGAGGCAAACTGGCCGTTGCAAGAGTGGAGTCCAGCATGGCTCCAATGAACTCTATCCTCTGCGCAGGCACCAGAGTGGATTTTTCTAAATTGATTATCAGGCCTAAACGCATGAATAGGTGCTTGATGATGGTCACATGACTGGTGACTTGTGCCTCGGAAGTCCCTCGGATAAGCCAGTCGTCGAGGTATGGGAAGACATGTATTCGACGACGATGTAGGGAAGCGGTGACTACTGCCATACACTTTGTGAATACCCGAGGGGCCAAGGAGAGGCCAAAGGGAAGGACGGTAAACTGATAATGTTGATGATTCACGACAAAGCATAGATACCGTCTGTGCAGGGGGTAAATTGCAATGTGGAAATATGTGTCCTTCATGTCGACAGCAGCGTACCAATCTCCGAGATCCAGGGAAGGAATGATGGTTCCCAGGGAAACCATGCGGAACTTGAACTTTTTTATGAATTTGTTCAGTCCTCGCAGGTCTAGGATAGGCCGGAGGCCCCCTTTTGCCCTGGGGATTAAGAAATATCGGGAATAAAACCCCTTGCCCCTTAATTCCCCCGGTACCTCCTCTATAGCCCCGATTGTAAAGAGCCTCCGAACCTCCTGCAGGAGGAGTTGCTCGTGAGAGGGGTCCCTGAAGAGGGGTGAGGAGGGGGGTTGGAAGGGAGGGGGAGAAAGAAACTGAAGATGGTATCCAAACTCCACCGTGTGTAGGACCCAAAGATCCGAAGTTAACTGGGACCACGCAGGGCGGAACGGGGAAAGGTGGCTGTAGAACTGAAAAGGATCCTGGGAGGCAATTGGTACACTGCTCTCAGGCGCACCCTCAAAAGTTTGATTTGGGTTCCACTATTGGCTTGGTGGGACCGGAATTGTTACCCCCTTGAGGTCCAGACTGACGTCTGTGGTTGGTATGACCTCGTCTTCTGGTAAAGTCTTGCCTCAGCCTAGGCGGGGGGTATGGGCGCTGAGGTTGGGAGCGGAAGGACTGTCTTTGAGTCTGTGGCGTATGCATTCCCAGTGAATGCATAATTACGCGGTTGTCTTTTAGACTCTGAAGCCTAGGGTCCGTCTTTTGTGAGAACAAGCCTTGGCCATCAAATGGTAAGTCTTGTATAGTATGTTGAAGTTCAGGTGACAGGCCTGACACTTGCAGCCATGATATACGTCACATGGCTATTCCAGAGGCAACTCTTCTAGCTGCCGAATCGGCGGCATCCAACGAGGCCTGTAGGGAGGTCCACGCTACTCTCTTTCCTTCCTCCAGGAGTGCTGTAAATTCCTGGCGGGAGTCCTGCGGGACCAGCTCTGTAAACTTCCCTACTGCGTCCCAGGTGTTGTAGTTGTACCTACTCAGCAGAGCTTGTTGGTTTGCTACCCTGCGTTGGAGACCTCCCGCGGAATAGATTTTCCGTCCCAACAAGTCCATTCGCTTGGCCTCCCTTGATTTAGGTGCAGGGGCTTGTTGGCCGTGGCGCTTCTGTTCATTGACTGACTGTACAACTAATGAACAGGGAGGGGGGTGCACATATAGGTACTCACACCCTTTGGAAGGCACCATGTATTTCCGTTCGACCCCTCTGGCTGTGGGCGGGATGGATGCCGGGGATTGCCAGATGGTGTCTGCTCTAGCCTGGATCGAATGGATGAAGGGGAGAGACACTCTAGCTGGTGTCTCTGCCGACAATATACTTATTACCAGGTCTTCCACCTCTGGAACTTCCTCTACCGGCAAGTTGATATTCTGGGCAACACGCCGCAGAAGGTCCTGGTATGACCTAAGGTCAATCGGAGGCAGGCCTGATGATGACCTCCCCACTACTGCCTCATCCGGAGAAGAGGAGGATGACAGCCCAAGGATGAGTGTGTCCTGTACTGACTCCTGATCCTGCGGGACCTCCGGAGCCGGAACATCGTGCGGGTCCAGTGCGTGAGTATGAGCTTCCTCCGTACCAGCCGGGGGAGGTCTGCTAACAGTGGCCTCTGGCACGCGGTGTTCTGAGGGACTGGAGCGTGATGGACCAGCGCGTTCCCCTTGGGCTTGGTGATAAGCCCAAGGTGTCCAAAAGGACCCTGATGAGGTCCCTGGTCTGGGCCATGGGTGTGAGTATCCGAGTCCCCATATGAAGCACTGTCCTCATGGGATGAGACGGATGGATGACGAGAAGGCCACAGAGGAGCTGAGGCCGATTGGACAGGGTCTCTGCGTCCATGCGATCCTTCTCTACGCAGTACCGGAGAATGGTACTGGGAGTCGTACCGGTGCCGAGAGTGAGACCAGGACCTGCGACCAGCGCGGTGCCGGGAGGTTGACTGGTGCTTTGAATCTCCGTGCCAAGACCAGCTGTGAGAGGTACGGTGCCGTGAGTGGTGCCAGGACCTGGACCGGTGCCGAGAGTATCGGGACGGCAACCGGGATCTTGAACGGTGCCGCGAGTACGACCAGTACCTAGATGGAGAGCGATACCGTGACTGCGAGCAACGGCGGGATCGGGATCGATGACAGGACCGAGAGTGCCTGTGGGACCTGGATCGTGACTGGAGACGTGAGGATGGTCTCATCATGGCGGGCTTGCCTAACGATTGAACAACCCGCACCGGCAGTGCTAGGGGCTGAGGCAGCTCGGGCTCCGTCAAGGCAATCAACTCCCGTGCCATGGACAACGTCTTCGGCGTGGAGGGCACGATAAGCTCAACCATGGCATGTGCTGCAGAGCTGATAGGCACCGGACTCAACGGCTCTTGTGAGACCGGAATCAACGGTGCAGAAGACTTCTGTGCCGCGGCAGTTGGCGGTGCCAGGCGGTCCAACTTAGTTGTACGCTCTGACTGCGGCACAGATACAGGAGCCGCAGGAGTCTTATGTTTCTTGCTCCTCGGGGAGAGAGAGCAGTGCCAGACAGGAGCTTGGGCCGGTGAAGCCTGGTGTAGAGGAGCCTTCACTGTAGCCGTGCGCTCCGGTGCGGAGGCACTTGTCCCCGGTGCCGCAGTCAGTGCCGAAGATGGAGGAGTTAGAGCTGCCTCCCTCAAAAGTTGCTTTAGATGAATGTCCTGTGCCTTTTTTGTCCAGGGCTTGAAAGCCTTGCAGATGTGGCACTTGTCTGCGAGGTGGGATTCGCCCAAGCACTTTAACCAGAAGTCATGAGGGTCTCCTGTGGGCATCGGCCTATGACAGGCCGAGCACGGTTTGAAGCCCGGTGAACCGGGCATGGGCCCCGGTACCAGGTGAGGAGAAGGGGCTAACCTCCGATTCCCCTTAACTATATACAATAACTATTATGAAGAACTACTAAAAATAGACTAACTAGAACTATAGAAAATCGAACTATATACACAATAACTATAAAAACGAGCAAATAGCTATAAAAACCAGCTAAGCTGCGCTCCACTGTTCCAATGACCGACACAGGTGGTAAGAAGGAACTGAGGGGCGGATGGGCCGGCAGGGGTACATATCTGGCACCATAGCGGCACCAGACCAGCCCACCGAGTGTTGCTAGGGTAAAAATCTTCCGATGAACGTGCATGCGGCATGCGTACCCCTAACTGGAATGGACATGAGCAAGCACTCGAAGAAGAACTTAATATTATCATGAACAGAATCTCAGCTTCTAGTCTTACACATCTACTGCACAAGTATTCAAACCATTTCATAGTGAAGACCACATCATAGCACAGAGATTGTGTAAGAAAGGGAGGTGGTCCCTGAGACAAACACACAGACCTCTCCTCCTATTCAAAAGTACATACCATCACTGTGCCTGTTACAACTGCTTACATGGAAGAATTATTAGGAAAGTAATATTTTTTAGCTTCTTTTAATACAATCTATACAGCCTTGCAAATTCGCTTCATATCCACAAACCATTTTTGCCGATAGTGGATCGGATGCAGCTACAACTGCGCAGGGCTCTACTCACCGGTGGCACCTGGCCCGTGGAGTCCAGCTCGGGCAGCCCAGGGAGCGCAGCATGCTCGGGGCCAGTGGCCAGCAGCCAGTGGCTGGGGCTGGGTGAATCGGGGCTGTCCAGCACCGACCTGCTGCGCCGCTTCCAGTCCAGCAACTCAGGCCCCTTGGACAGCGCCAGCATCCTCATCATGGCCTGGCCCAGCAGCTCTGGCTACACTCGCCTGGTCTGCCGGCTCCTGAGCAGCAGGGCCCGCCCCTGGCCACAGGGATTGGAGTGGGCGGGGCCCTGGCACCCCACTCCTCTGCCCCACTGTGATGCAACACGCACTGCTGCTGCCGCCATGTGCCACCGCTCAAGCATAGCATATGTGACACCCTTCCCCCAACCTCTCCCCTCCACGATGACCCTTCTCCTCAAGGCCCTGCCCCTGCACTGTCCCTTACCCTCAGTCTCCACTCTCGCATTGCCTCTTCCCTGCAAGACCCCGCCCATGCCTTTCTCCCCCCATCACTAGCCCTTGTGAGAGGGCTTGCTGCTGCAGGCGCGGACACAGGTAAAACACGGCTAGCGGATCCGCAGATGCGGATCCAGATATTTTTGTATCCACACAGAGCTCTAACAATCTAGCAGCTAGAAACAAAGAAAGGAGCTACTACCTGAAAAATCAACTCTCCACAAGCTACCAGCTACAGCTCAATAAACCACAGTTGGGAAGTTATATGTTCATGTCCATGCAGTAGATCTGGACACCTCAATCATCAGAAAGGAGCTGTACCAATTAACACTCAAATGCTCCTTTCCTAAGGACTTACAGAGTAGTTCAAGATCTTTTCACACAATTGTCTTTCATCAGCTCAGCTCTAAGCCAGATCCCCTAACTGAACTTTGATACCATGTATAGAAAATGACTAGAGCCCCGTATTTTTTCAAATACAAAATTACATGAAATAAATTGAAAAAACAGCAAACAAAACAAAAAATTCATCTTGCAGCAGAAGCTCCTGTCCCATGTGGTATGGCCCAGCCCCTCATTCAAGGCACTGCAACCTGGAGCATGGGGCTGCAGTGTCACTCAGGTTTGGCCTGGTCGTTCCGCCATCACGACAGGGCAACAGTTGGGTTAAATTTGAGTAACTGGCTTTGTGACCTAGCACACGGGGGTCACAGTTGGCCACATTCTCTCAAGTTTGCCACCATGACAGAGGGGTGACCAAGACAAATCTAAGCAGTGCTCCAACACCCAGAGCAGGGAGCCAAGCCCAAACCCAAGGGAAAGGACCAGAGTGAGTGCAGGGTGGGCTTGTTCTGCAACCTCCCACACCGAGGAGGTTCCTGACCCGACCCTTCCCATGCAGATAAATGACATAACACAAAATTCCTGAAAAATAAAACAAAACTATTAAAAATAAAAAGAATTTCATGGGGCTCTTAAAATTGCCTCATGAACTGCCCCATTCCTATGATGTTTTCATGCTGCCACACTTCAAGGTTTTTCAGTACATGCAGCTAACACTCCACACTCTATCACAACAAACATAGCGATTTGTCATACAATGCTTGAAAGGCATTAATCGTTTATAGTAAATATGGAATAACAAAAAAAAAAAAAAATCAGTTGAGTGCCAGCCTGTATCAAGTGAATTTGCACTATACCGCCCTCTTAAACAAATATTTGATAAGTACAAGTGTTAAATGAACAAACAATACATACCAAATGATAAACCAACTTTTCACTTTAATGAATAAAATTTGCTATGCACTACTATTTGATGAATACTGTAAATAAACATATTTTAAAATGGTAGTCTATGGAGTAACTAGTTAGTTAACATTTACAGCATATTGCTTGATTTATTTGTACAAATGATAAAAAAGGATCCAAGTAAGCAAAAGTTGGGAGAAAATAATATTTTACAATAATGAGACATCATTTAAAATTTCATTTTATTTAAATTAGGCAATAACTCTGATCATTGAGATTTAGGGAAAAAAATAGAATTTGTTGCCCTTAAATTTAGTTTCCATTGTTTTAAAAAATGTTCAATTCCACATGAAACGAAAGCTCTGACCTGTAGTAATAACTAAAAATAATAACACTTTGTACTTATATGGTGCCCTCCATTAGAGGATCTCAAAGCACTTGACAAACATTAATGAATTAAGCTTCAAACAATTATCTGAGGAAGGGAAATATTTCTCCCATTTTACAGATGGAGGTAAAGAAGTTAATTTACTTGTCTAAGGCAAATAGGAAGTCCACAGCAAGCCAGAAACAAGATTCAAGTTTCCTTACTCCTAGCCCAGTACCCTAACAACAAGACAATACCTCTCCCCCAGAGGAAGTAAATAAAAAAAATCTCAATTTTGGATTGTAAACCACAGACTGAACAAGTAACTGCCAAGAGAAGATGTGTTCCCAGTGTGCAAATATACAATGACAAAGATCAGCTACGACCAGTTTGGATACACTCACATGACCCAAGTCATAGGGCAGAAGCAAAGTGACCATGACAACAGGAGCAACAGAAGAGAAGAAAAAGAAAGCTATCCAAAATCTCTCATTTAATTGTTTCAACATTCTACAGCTCTATCTAGGAAACGTACAGGCAAACAAGAACAGCGGACTATAAGCCATTAATGTATTTGCAATCTGGTGAGTCACCTAAAAGGAATTATGATGATGTTATTCTCATCTTGGAATAAAATTCTAAGTACAATGAACAGCCAACAGTTTACATTTATGGGAATTAACTGCAATAAGAGTCAGTGTTGAGGGTCAGCATTTTAATGAAAACCTTCTGTTTTCATCACTGTAAGATGTTATTTTCTCCTCTATTTCCTCTCTGCATACAGTTGGAAGCACTGACATGGATAAGAAGATGAATCCATAAACTTTCTGCCAAGACAGCACTGGGACTGGGATATGTAATCTCACTAGAGGCAACTGAGGCAAGCTGATTGGAATTTCAGCCTTCACTGACCAATTTGTTTTCTAACACAAGGAAAAAACTGAACAAGTCTGGCCCTCTCACAATTTTTCCTACCAACAAAAATTGTACATCATCATAAACAATCTGTGTGCATGCATTATGAACAAAATATTCTGAAAAAAGTTATAAGTGTTAGTATATGAACTTCCCTTCAATATAGAATTACTAAGATAATCAATGAATGGCTTCACTGAATAGGCTAAGAAGCTGTTCTGCTAATGTCATAGAGAAAGCATCCAACTACTACACAATATGCACTAACCTAGTATCAGGAGTAAACAAACAAATGACTCTTTAGGGCAGGCCCTTTTTTCTAAGTTGCTACCTTAATTGAGTGTATCTATCTTTAGACTCCACAATCAATACTATTTTCTGTTTTTCAAACATTTGTTAGAATGTTAGCAGCCCACAACACAGTTATTACCTAGAGAAGGGAAACAATCTCCAAACACAGAAATTAAAAGATTGGTAATAGATTTGCCCATATTCTCACTTTTTCCCTCCCACCGTTGTGATGCTGTAATTTGCACTTCCAAAGAATCATGTCCCAGACATCACTTTGACCGGATTTCTCTTTGAAGAAATCTTCTGCATCACTGAGATATGCAACCCTTGTAATTTCAGACAACCTCTTGCTATTCTCAATCAGAAAATCAAACTGGAAGTAGTAGCACTTAGACTCCCTTGCGATAGCCAGCTCTCAGAATTGTGAATAAGGACTCTGGCAAGGAAGGTAGAGACATTTTTTCCAATGCTAAGCATTCCATAGCACTCCAGGATTTGTAACATCCTATGTATAGTTGCATGGACTTCCTTGAAAATCATCCAGATTTACAAATCGACATACATTCACAAGGCTTCACAACTAAAATCAGGAACAGACGTAATTCTAACAGCCATCAAGTGATTAGCAGTGTTTCAAATTGGGTGGGAGAGGAACCTAACAAGATTCTGAAAGGGATACATAAAAATATGCACACATTTAGTCAACAGACAGCAGAAAATCCCTTAGCTGAACATCTATGGCAGTATTTTTGCCAACTCAGAACATAAACTGATGAAAAATCTTGGGGCCAGTGACTCACTCTTCCTGGAAAAAGTAGCAGAAAGGATCAGATGCTTGTGAACAAGACAATTGCTGGAAAGATACAGACAAATATTTCTAACTAAAACAAAATGCTGTTGGAGTAATAATTGGACCTGTGGGCTCTTCAGCATGAAATTTTCTTCTGATGTTTTCCTCACTGGGTCACAGCAGAGGGTATGGCTATGTCTACACTGGCACTTTCATCATTAAAACTTTCAAGGGTGTGAAAAAACACAACCCTAAACAACAAAAGTTTTAACGACGAAAAGCACTGCTGTGGGCAGATCAATTCACACTGAGAGATTAAACATTTTACCCAAGATCATACTCATTAAAGCATTGAGATATTTAAACATCTTATTCAAGATCACACAGAAAGTCTATGGCAGATGCAGAAATAGAACTCAGATCCCTGGACTCACAATTCTTCCAGACTACACTTTAGCCACAAGAACCATCCTCATTGCATTTCGTTGCACAGCTCAAAGAAACCTGTATGTTCAACTAAAGAGGATCACTAAGGCCTGGTCCACACTACAGTGTTAAATCGATTTAAACAGCATTAAATCGATTTAACGCTGTACCTGTCCACACTACAAGGCACTTAAAATCGATTTTAAGGGGTCTTAAAATCGATTTCTGTACTCCTGCTCAAAGAGAGCAGTAACCCTAAAATCGATATTACTATATCGATTTAGGGTTAATGTGGATGGAAATCAAAGTTATTGGTCCCATTCTTTTACTGAGCTACCCAGAGTGCACCGCTCCAGAAATCGATGGTAGCCTGGGACCATGGACGCACACCACCGAAGTAATGTGCCCTAGTGTGGACGCGTAAAATCTATTTTATAAAACCTGTTTTATAAAATCGATTTTATTAATTTCGATTTTACTCTGTAGTGTGGACGTGGCCTAAGAGGCTACTATTTAGCAGTTCTTGGACAGAGAGAGGATGCAAACGGAGGCATGGGAGAACATATTGAAAAATATCTATAGGAAATCCGAACATTAGATGAAATAGTGTTCTTCACACTGTATGTGTGAACATACTAGCAAATCAATTCACAGCACATTAAGATTTAAAACTAAAGAAACATTTCCTCAGGCTAGAGGATTTTTTTTTTAAGTTTACAGAACACCTATCATAGATTTCTAAAATATTGTTTTACAATAATAATCAGGACTGGCGATTCTGACAGTTATGAGGGACTAGCTATATATATATTACACACACACACACACACACACACACACACACACACACACACACACACACACACACACACACACACACACACACACACACACAGAGTAAACAGAACAATTAGTCTGTGGAAATCATGCTGCATGATATGACTGAGGCCAAGAGCTCAGATGGATTCATAAAAGAATAAAACATATGGAAAATGAGACTGTTCAGTTACGTTGCATAGTATATAACCTGTAAGAAATACAAACCCCCATTCTTCAGAGCATTAGCCAACCATTAATCAATGAGGTTAGGAAGAAACCTCTCAAGTGTGCAGATTACTCTATGCCTGTTCACTGTGAGGATTCTTGTACCTCCTTTTAAGCATCTAGTATTGGTCTCCATCAGAGACAACGCGCTGGACTAGAAAGAACAGTCATTAGTGTGAATCGGTGTAACAAATTCTTATTTGCCTATTTGTATTTGTCAGAAAGGTTATAGTTCCAAACCACTAAATATTAATTGATAAACAAACACTTTCTTTACTGAAAATACTTGCATGAAGAAAATTTTAGGCTCATAAAAGTCAGATAAAGTACAACTGTATTAATTCACGGTAACAACTGGGAGACCCATTGCTAATTAATGAATTTTGAAAATTAGCAAGTAAGGACCAGATACTGAGAGTTAAGGAGCACTCCAATTCTTGCTGATTAATGGGAGCTGCAGTTAATCAGCACCACTCAAATGACTTCAGCCAAAACCCACTGAAGTCAATGAGAAGATGCTTATTGACTTCAACGGACTTGACCTGATTTTGAGTCTGATCAACAGTGAAAATAACCAAAGATAAGTGCATAACAATATATACTTTGTTCTTGTATTTGGTCAACTGTAGTTTATTTTTAAATTATGAAAATACTTAAAAGTTTATTTCACAATGTACTGGGCACTTTCCTAATATGGAAGGAGGCATGAATTCCTTCCCAAGGCACTCACAGCAGTATACTGGTAAATATTCTATAGCACATTCTGCAAAAATGATGAAGTCTTAGTAACATAAAGGATCTTATTCCAGCTTGAGTTCTTAAATATTTGCAAAGAAGGGGAAAATGCCTAGATTTAGTATAGATTAGTGAGGTTCTAATTAATATATTTTTCTTTTGTCACTTTTCACACCTAATGAAAAAGGCCCAGTGTTAGACTTCGTTTTATTAATGAATTTGCAACAACAACAAAAGCCCTGATCGTGCACTGCGCTCCATGTAGGCAGACCACAATGCCCTTGGACTTTATTAGAAACTCCCATGTCTTTGGAGCTCACTGCATGATTGGAATGGGAGTGAGTACATAGAAGGATATTTCATATTTAGCTTAACTGAAAAAACTCCAAGAAGAAAATTAAAATACAAAAAATATATAAAAATAGGTAACTTGTATGCTTTTTAATGTCACAGAGGAGAATTCCATATGCACAAAAGCATGCTGAAACATTACAGTATAAAATAAGGTCTAAATATTTTCAACAGTTCTGACTCATTATGAATAGAGATTAATTTAACAAATCAGGTTCTATCATTTCCAAACATTTCAGCAAAAACAGCTAGTAATGAACTATCACCTCTCTATTTTCATCTTGGATAATTTACACAGCAGGCATGAAACAATGCAAGTTATGCAAGAGGATGAAAGTAAAATAATACCTACCAATGCTGTTTTTAACCATTAAGGCTCCAGATCTGGAAAGACTTAAGTACATGATTAACTTTACACACTATGGGTAGTCTCACTGAAATCAGTGTGTAAAGTTAAGCATGTGCTTAAGTCTTTCCAGATATGAAGCCTAAATGTGTAACCATCTCACAGCTACAGAACTGAGCATGAGCTCACTACATACCCAGTACGCAAATTTAAAATTTAGTTAAATCCCTGAAAAATATATTTGCTTTAATAAAATAGCAGCATTTTTCATTCTATAATAAAATATAGCAGTAATACTTTGTCATTACATGTTATCTTTTGTCAGAGGAGCTCAGATTTACAAATATTAATTATCCTATATGAAGTGGATATTAGTCAATTTTACAGATAGGGAAACTGAAGGACAGAGTAATTCACACAAGAACATAAATGGTGACAGCTAGATAAGTTGGGAACAGAACCCAAGACTCCCTGTAGTCTGGTCTAACCATCAGACAGTGCATCCTCACCAAGACAGAATGACAAATAATATTTTAAACTTTGTAAAGACATGTTGTCATAAACAGATAGTTAAGGGTTAATAGAACAGAAGTACTTCATGTCTCTTTTGCCTGTAAAGGGTTAACAAGTTCAGTGAGCCTGGCTGTCACCTGACCAGAGGACCAATCAGGGGACAGGATACTTTCAAATCTTGAGGGAGGAAAGTTTGTGTGTGCGCTGTTAGTTTTTGGTGGTTGTTCTCTCTGGGTTCTGAGAGTGACCAGATGTGCAACCAGGTTTCTCTCCAGTCTCTCTGATACAGTCTCTTATATGTCCAGAATAGTAAGTACTAGGTAGATAAGGCGAGATAGGCTTATGTTTGTTTTCTTTATTTGCAAATGTGTATTTGGCTGGAAGGAGTTCAAATTTGTATTTTGCTGAAAGGATTTTAATTTGTACTTGTATACTTAGGCTGGGAGGGTATTCCCAGAGTCTATAGCTGAAAGACCCTGTAACATATTCCATCTTAAATTTACAAAGATAATTTTTACTGTTTTTTCTTTCTTTAATTAAAAGCTTTTCTTGTTTAAGAACCTGATTTTTTCATTCTGGTGAGACCCCAGGGGACTAGGTCTGGATTCACCAGGGAATTGGTGGGGAGAAAGGAGGGAAGAGGGAGAGAAAGGTTAATTTTCTCGCTGTGTTAGAATTACTTTCTCTCTCAGGGAGAGTCTGGGAGGGGGAGAGAGAAGGAGAGGGGAAGGTGAATTTTCCTCTCTGTTTTAAGATTCAAGGAGTTTGAATCACAGTGATCTTCCAGGGTAACCCAGGGAGGGGAAGCCTGGGAGAGGCAACGGTGAGGGAAAGGGTTTACTTTCCTTGTGTTAAGATCCAGAGGGTCTGGGTCTTGGGGGTCCCCGGGAAAGGTTTTGGGGGGACCAGAGTGTACCAGGCACTGGAATTCCTGGTTGGTGGCAGTGCTACAAGTACTAAGCTGGTAATTGAGCTTAGAGGAATTCATGCTGGTATCCCATCTTTTGGACGCTAAGGTTCAGAGTGGGGAATTATACCATGACACATGTGCATTTAGAATATGCTGAGGGGTGACCATAGAAACAAATACACTAGTGAGAACAAAGCTATTCAGGGAAAACACTCTTAAAAATGGATCAGAAACTTGTAACAAGATATGTGAGTGGGGAAATAATGGAGATGGATCAATTTTTTATGCACCATGAAGAAAAACTGTAGAAGAAAGTAGTTCTATAGATATGTCATCTTAAACTAACAAGCCTTTTTACTATTTTTGGTTCATATTATTTGAAAGGAATGCTGTCAAATAAGAAGAATGTACATATATATGTAAGCACTAACACACAACAGGAAGCATTCTGTTCAGCCAATACACACGCATTTTTGGTGTGCTAAGGTACAAAGTTCAGCAGTGTATTTCAGAGCAACCAATACGTGCATATATTACCTGAGACACGCAAACTCTGGAGAGTGTAGTACTTATAAAATGGTTTGTTTGCAAAAAATATCCACATTTAAATGATGCAGAAAACATTAATTCACAAAAAAAAAAGTTCTATTGTAGTATGTCTGATACAGCTATGGACTATGAAGACTATTTTTAAAAAATTGTAACTACAATGTACATTTAATACTATAATTGTATAATCTCTAGTATCAGTATAATTGTATAATCTCTAGTATCAAAGAAATACAACACAAACATAATGTGTGTTGGTTTGCTTTTGTTTAATTCACTAAGACTTCTCTCCAGTTCATCACCTCTACCTACCCACCATTATTCTTAAGTAATCAGAAGCAGCATCCGGACTTGAGAAGAAAAGCCAATTTCCAGCTGCCCATGCTACTCAGATTTTTGAGAGTAGCAGGACTTCAAACAATAAGCAGCAAAAGAAAGAGATCCTATTCAAGCACAGGGAAAAGAGTTAAGGGAATTTTAAATATTCACACACATTAAATTGCATTTGTTTAATAAAACTGCAAAATTATCAAAGATTTATATTTAAAAGTGTTACATATCCATGTGGTGTGGTGATCTAGATGATGAATAGGCTGTGTATTCTCTTTTGCTAATGTACAACAGCTTTATTTCTGAAAATTTCCCATTGTTACTAGCCCTGGTGCAAGTACTAGCAAAGGCAAGACTCCAGGCAGCCAGGTGAACTTTCAGTACTGTTTCATCTAAACCTGCTCAGAGCAGGTCTATACAACAGGGTGGATGAAATACTAGAAACAGCAAGTGCCCTGTTTACACTAACTCTCCAAGTCATCACTATCAGTGACTATTGGGGCTGCAGTGGGCTTAACAACAATCTGAAGATTTTTTTTTCTTTTTTTTTTTTTTCCTTTTTTTAGAAAAATGGCTAGTGTGCACATGGTCGATGTGCGTACCCTGAGAGTGACAACTGTATGGGTTCTGGACTTCTATGGGTCAATCAGTTCATCCCTTTCACCACTGCTTTATCTAAATATAAAAGGATACCATAAATCAGTGGTTCTCAAACTTTTGTACTGGTGATCCCTTTCACATAGCAAGCCTCTGAGTGTGACCCCCCCTTACAAATTAAAAACACGTTTTTATATATTTAACACCATTATAAAATGCTGGAGGCAGAGAGGGGTTTGGGATGGAGGGTGACAGCTGCCCCCCTAAGGGGTTCCAACCCCCAGTTTGAGAACCCCTGCCATAAATTTTTCACATCTGCCCCTCTGAAGCTTAACAAATATTGATTTTTTTTTCTTAAATGTTTTTAGCCTAGACTGAAGTGGCTGTTCTCATAAAACACTTTAATTTATGTTTTGTCTTATACCAAAACATCTTTATTTTCACATGAACTGATATCAGAACAGGTTAAGGAACAGATGAAAGATGTTGCAGTCAGCAGGAGGAACACAAAGCATTGCTTTGGTAGTCACACAGAAAGAAAATGGATTGTTTATTTTTTAAATATACACTTCTACCCTGATATAACACTGTCCTCGGGAGCCAAAGTAATTTTACTGTGTTATAGGTGAACTGTGTTATATCGAACTTGCTTTGATCCACTGGAGTGTGCAGCCCCGCCCCGCCGGAGAACTGCTTTACCGCGTTGTATCCAAATTCATGTTATATCAGGTCACGTTATATCAGGGTAGAAGTGTATATACATCTCTATTATTGAGCATTTTAAAAAACACTTAGAGTCTGTAGAACTTGCACCATTTAATAATGAACCTCTGTATCCTTAATAAGAGCCCTTACTCTATCTCATGTTTTGTTATTGTAAAGAGGCAGAGTACTTAGCTAAAACAAACAATTATATGAATTTTGCAGATGGGTAAGAATGGCAGGGTCAAACTCTATGCTTAAAAAGCATGACAGCGTTCTCAAAATTAATGCATATGAACAATTAATGGACTGCAAAATAACACTTAATAGGTAACTGGTAAACTTTAACTGTAAGTTCCCTTGGCCATATCAGTTTATCTTTCAACTGATTTGCCTGCCTCCTATGTACACAATGCTGGTCATTCAAATAAGTGCAATTTCAAGATCCACCTCTTTCATCTATGCCGCTTTACATGTAGGATGAAGGCAATCTTATATTTACTACTCTGAAGGTTTTGAGGACAGCCATTTAACTGTCACTCACAAGTAGAAAGTGAATCTGCTTGGGAAACTGCCCAAACAGCCAAAATCTAGTCGACTTATTTTTTGTGTTTCTAAAACACCTTATAATTGTTTTGGAGCTTACACAAGAAAATCCAGTGTCCTCGTAACACAAAAATCTCTACTTTTCCAAAGTACCAAAAAGCTGAAAGCAATAACCCGTAACCTTATCTGAAGATTTGAGCTACACATTTTATTTTATTTTTTGCACAGGTGTGAATTCAATTTAGTTATTTGTGCTGTTAATACGAATTCTATAAATTGCTATTGTTAATAAAATTACCAGAACTTTCACTTATATTTTTTTATTTAGTTTGCGAAGGCAGTGTAGCAGGACTGTTAGCCTACTGTTAGTAGGCAATGAACCAATATTATCATTGCGCATAAGAGCCCTAGTCTTGGACTGGGGTGTCCCATTGAGTTAGGTGCTGCACAGTGACAGAACAGAAAGATAATCCATGCTCCAAACAGTTTTCTATCTAAGTACTGATACCTCTCAAACAGGTGTCTTATCTGGAATACAATTAACATGTTACACTGTCACATAAACATCCCAACAAATCCCTTGTATTCCATTTAGCATAACAGACCAACTATCAGACGGGGATAAAATGAAGCAATACTGATTAAACAACTTCAAACTATAAAGCTCTAACATTTATTTTTCCAGTAAAGTGTTTTTACCAAAAAAATTGTCTTTTCACTCCACACTTTCTTCTTAAACAAATAAATCAGTATACAGTAGGGGTGTCAATTAATTGCAGTTAATTCATGCAATTAATTTGAAAAAATTAATAGCAATTCAAAATATTAATCATGATTAATCGCAGTTTTAATCGCACTGCTAAACAATGGAATACCAATTAAATTTATTTAATGTTTTTGGATGGTTTTCTACGTTTTCAAATATATTGATTGAAATTACAACACAGAATACAAAAGTGTTCACTGCTCACTTTATATTATTTTTATTACAAATATCTGCACTCTAAAAATGATAAAAGAAATAGTATATTCACCTCATACAAGTACCATAATGCAATCTCTTTATCGTGAAAGTTCAGCTTACAAATGTAGATTTTTTTTTGTTACATAACTGCACTCAAAAACAAAACAATGTAAAACTTTACCATCTACAAGTCCACTCAGTCCTACTCACTGTTCAGCCAATCACTAAGACAAACAAGTTTGTTTACATTTATGGGAGACAATGCTGCCCGCTTCTTATTTACAATGTCACCTGAAAGTGAGAACAGGTATTTGCATGGCACTGTTGTAGCCGGTATTGCAAGGTATTTACGTGCCAGATATACTGAACATTTGTATACCCCTTCATTCTTCCGCCACCATTCCACAGGACATGCTTCCATGCTTGTTAAAAAAAAACCCATTAATTAAATTTTGACTGAACTCCTTGGGGGAGACTAGTAAGTCTTCTGCTCTTTTACACCCGCATTCTATGATGTATTTCATATTACAGAAGTCTCGGATGATGACCCAGCACATGTTTGTTTTAAGAACACTTCCATGCAGATTTGACAAAACGCAAAGAAGGTATCAATGTAAGATTTCTAAAGATAGCACTCGACCCAAAGTTTAAGAATCTGAAGTGCTTTCCAAAATCTGAGATGCACGGGGTGTGGAGCATGCTTTCATAAGTCTTAAAGGAGAAACACAGTGATGCGGAAACTATAGAACTCAAACCACCAAAAAAGAAAATTAACTTTCTGCTGGTGGCATCTGACTCAGATGATGAAAGTGAACATGTGTCTGTCCCCACTTCTTTGGATTGAGCAGAACCCGTCATCAGCATGGACTCATGTCTTCTAGAGTGGTGGCTGAAGATGAAGGGACATATGAATCTTTAGCACATCTGGCACGTAACTATCTTGAGATGCCAGTACCATGAGACCGGCTGTTCTGACTTTCAGGTGACATTGTAAACAAGAAGCAGGCAGCATTATCTCCCATAAATGTAAACAAACTTTTTTGTCTGAGTGACTGGCTGAACAAGAAGTAGGACTGAACGGACTTGTAGACTCAAGTTTTACATGGTTTTATTTTTGAATGCAGGGGGGTTTTGTACATAATTCTTCATTTGTAAGTTCAACTTTCATGATAAAGAGATTGTATTACAGTACTTGTATGAGGTGAATTGAAACAAAATACTATTTCTTTTGTTTTTTACAGCACAAATATTTGTAATAAAAAATAAATATAAAGTGAAAACTGCACACTTTGTATTCTGTGTTGTAATTGAAATCAATATATTTGAAAATATAGAAAATAGCCAAAAATATTTAAATAAATGGTATTCTATTATTATTTAACAATGTAATTAATCATGTGATTAATTTTTTAAATCGCTTGACAGCCCTAATCTATAGTAATCATCATCATAATACCTAGCTTTACCTATGACAAAAGGCATTTAAAATTGGAAAACTGAGCCCTTCTAGACAGTAAGATTTTTTCCCTAAAATTTCCCACCATTGCAACCACCACTGTGCCATTTGTAGTAACAACGGCGGGCACACTAGTATAGAAAACGTACCATATCATGTTGATTCATCCTGAACTGGGTTAGACATCCTGGTACTTAAAATACTGGTGGTTACCTGGAGCCCTGTCCACACTAGCAGTCCTTCTACAACAGAGGTGGACAAACTATGGCCCGTGGGCCACATCCAGCCCACGGGACTGTCCTGCCTGGCCCACGAGCTCCTGGCCAGGGAGCCTAGCCCCCAGCCCCTCCCCTGCAGTGCGCCCTCCCCTGCAGCCTCAGCCCGCTCACTCCGCTGCCACTGCCACTGCCACAGTGCTCTCTCTGGGCAGCACGACTGTGAGCTCCTGGGGCAGTGCAGCTGCAGAGCCGGGCCTGACCCAGTGCTCTGAGCTGTGTGGTGGCGGCGGTGGCGTGGCCTGGCTCCAGCCAGGACGTGTGGCTGTAGTGCCACCAGCCATCTGTGCTCCAGGCAGCGCAGTAAGGGGGCACGAGCAGAGGGGTTGGATAGAAGGCAGGGGAGTTCAGGGTGGTGGTCAGGGGGCGGGGGTGTGGATAGCAGTTGGTGCAGGAATAGGGGGTTGAATGGGGGCAGGGATCCCGGGGACGGCTGTCAGGAAGGAGGGGGGGTTGGATGGGGTGGCAGGAGGCAGTCAGGGGACAGGGAGAAGGGGTGGTTGTACGGGGCAGAGGTCCCAGGGGGCTGTCAGGAATCAGAGGGGTTGGATGGGGCGGCGAGGGTCCGGGGATGGTCAGGGGACAGGGTGTGTGGATGGGGCAGGGGTCCCAGAGGGGCTGTCAAGGAATAGGGTGGCTTGGATGGGGCAGGAGTCTGGGGGTGGAGGGCAGATAGGAGGTTAGGGCCAGGCCAGGACCCCCTCCTCTAACCAGCCCTGTACACAGTTTACGAAACCTGATGCGGCCCTCAGGCCAAAAAGTTTGCCCGCCCCTGCTAACTACCATTAGCAGAATTAAACTGTTTGTACTAATGGTGGAAATTTTTACAACAAAGATGTAGTGTGGACACATAGGAGAGGCTACAGCCTGGGTTGCCGCCATGCACCCTTTGTACAAAAAGTACCACAGGAAAGTAACAGCCCTATACTCAGTATTATGCTATAATACTTTAGGTCGTTATTATAAAATAATTGTACATAGTAAGGGGCAAACCTCAAAATTATTTGCTTGTGGCACTCTCCTTTTTTCAAAAACAGTGAACTGTTCTGACAATTATGTGCCATCAATAGGCATGTATAGATACAGTCCTCTCTTTTCAACCTCCTGTTTAAGTAACTACGGTTCTGATCCTGCAAATACACATGAGAGTAGCTTTACGGATGTGAGTTGTCTCCAAACTGAATGAGACTGCTCAGGTGCCTAAATACACACAGGATCAGACTTTACTTACATTACTCACTAACCACTCTTCTTCACCACAGCACCTCCTGCTATCTACTGCTAGCCCATCCCCAGCAGCTCAGCATTCTCTGAATCCTCTGACACAGGATACCAGGCACAACTGATTCGCACCAAAAGGGACTGAACAAACTGGAAAGTCCTTTTCACCCCTTTCCTCACTCACCAAAAAAACTTGTTTGTTGATATACTGTTGTGGGTTCACAAAAAACTATTCTAAAGGCACTTATTGTCATCCCCAATGTCATCTCCCACCAGCTGCCCCTCATTACCATTGACAAGCCACGGCAGTGATGGGCACTAGAATGCATGCAGCACTCTCTTAGAGCCCCATCAATTGCCATTTCCACACACCACTGCCCAGCATCTACCCTATTCCCATCCCAATACCCAGCCCCCAACCCTCACGCTATCTCCTATCTCTATCCCCCTACTGCCCATCCCCAACCTCTCCTTCCAATCTGAATCCCCCTCCCCGGTCCTCCTCACTGCCCAACCAAGCCATCCCCTTCCCAAATCCCATCCCAATCCCCCTCCCCATCACTCTCCACTGCCCATCCCCAATCTCCCCTTTCCATCCCCCTCCCCATTATTCCTTTCCCATCCCAATACCCCTCCCCAGTCCTCCTCACCGCCTAGCCAAGCCCTCTTCTTCCATTCCCCTCCCCGCTGCCCATCCCAAACCTCCCCAATCCCCCTCCCCAGCGCTCCCCGCTGCCCATCCCCAAACCTCCCCAAACCCCGTCCCCAGCGCTCCCCGCTGCCCATCCCCAACCTCCCCAATCCCCGTCCCCAGCGCTCCCCGCTGCCCATCCCCAACCTCCCCAATCCCCGTCCCCAGCGCTCCCCGCTGCCCATCCCCAACCTCCCCAATCCCCGTCCCCAGCGCTCCCCGCTGCCCATCCCCAACCTCCCCAATCCCCGTCCCCAGCGCTCCCCGCTGCCCATCCCCAACCTCCCCAAACCCCCTCCCCAGCGCTCCCCGCTGCCCAACCTCCCCAATCCCCCTCCCCAACCTCCCCAATCTCCCTCCCCAGCGCTCCCCGCTGCCCATCCCCAACCTCCCCAATCCCCCTCCCCAGCGCTCCCCATTGCCCATCCAGCCCCACTCACCCGCTCTTTCGGCCAACTCGCCCCCTCCCCAGTGCCCACCCCCAAGCGCCTCGGCCCGGCTGCCATGGGGCGCGAGGGCCACGGGCCTGTCCCTCCTCTCGGCAGCCGAACAAAAGCCCGCCAGCCCCCGGCCCCGCTCCCCCGGGAGCCCCTCGGCAGACTAGGAGCGGGTGAATCCCAGACACAATGAGGCGCCAGCAGCGACTCACCCACAGCTCCGCGCCCCAGCTCATGGCGGCTCCGCGGGCAGCGCAGGCTGCAGGGAAGGGGGTGCGGGGCGGCTGCACACGGCCGGGGTCTCCTCGGCGACCACGGCAGGACGAGAGGTGGCTGCGGCGAGTCGGGCTGCGGTGGCTCCACCGGGCTGGGGACAAGGGGAGGGGGAGCCGCGGAGGAGGCTGGGAGAGGGGCGGGCCCGGCTACGGGGGAGGGGAGAGGCCGCCGCTCCCCAGGGAGGCCCGGGAACAAGGTCAGGGCAGCGCTACCTCCTCACGGAACACGGCCCGTAGGGGAGCCCTGGCGCAGCCCTCTAGGGCTCCTTCCAGGGGCTCTCACTATGGGGAGGGGGAGCCAGGGTCTCCCTCCGCGGGGTGGGCTCTGGGGGTGGAAATGGGGGGCGTCCTTGCCCCCCCAGGGGAGGGAACGTCCCCCTATGGGGAGTCTCGCGGGCGGGGCTAACTCTTGGGGGTCTCGCTTTAGGGGAGGCTTTTAGCGTGGAAGGCGGGGGAGCAGGTCAGGGAAGACGGGCTGTTTCCCAGCATGAGGAGGGCAAGAGGTGAGCGCCGCTGCTCCAAGGCTTTCTCTGGCAGCCTCCCCCTGCCCGCTCAGGAAACCTCCTGCTGTAAAAGTTCGGAAGAAAGAGCCCCTCCCTTTTTCTCCTGTACTGATCCCAACCCAGCCTGTTCCTAGAGAATCCAGGCAGAGGGAGCGATATAATACTTGTTTATTGTCTAATGGTTGTATCAAGTCATCATGCAAATAAAGGAAGTTAAGTGGGATCTTTACAGAAATTTACTGCTGCTGAGCATTGAACTGGGACTGGGAAATTATTCCTGACTCAGTAAGTAAATATAATACATGAGCACAGTTGTTATGTAACATTTCTTCTTATGAACAAGGATTTCATGTCATTACAGGTTCTCATAAAATCGTGCTGTATGTCACCTGACCAAGATGTTCCCCTTAAAGCTTTGTACCTCACTATAGGCCACGCCATTCCCCAGAGAATGACGACTCAGGCAGGACTCAGTTTCTAAATCAATATTGCCAGTGCAGTTGTATCTGAAAGCATTATTATTCATCTAACCAGAACTATAGGGAACAATGCTAAGGCTTTGATTAGATACACTATTGTGATGCTAAGAGAGACCTGAAAGGAGGAGGAAGCTGTTTTTGACCACCTTATTTTTATAATTATGCATTAATAGATCCTGAAAAAGTCCTTATTTTAAAGTCTCTTTCTGCTTGTTTTTCATCTTAGAACTGTGAGGTCTTATTTTTCCAATTTTTGTTGATAGACAAGAATAACTCATGACAATTTATGCTTCCTCAGCTGTTAATTGAAGGGAGGTGTTGAAAAGGAGCTGATTTTTATTATGATTGTTTAAAACTTTGTTTTCTATTAACATCTATTTAACTTAAACATTTTTCCTCTCAAAAATTTAAGTTAAAACTCTTTGGTTTTTGTTAACAACTTTTTAAACAATCAAATTCCCTTTCAATGAGGTTTCACTTCCTTGGTATATATGTCTACCATGGCTAACCTGCTAGCTTTCTAGTCATCCCTAGTGTTTCAGGATAGACAATCTGAATTTCTAAGTTTTAAAAAAAGCAAAGAGGGGTGCGGAGAAACACTTTTCAAGCCCTTGTTATATGTTATCATGAAGCAAAGAAGGGGGGGAAAATTTAATTTGCAAGTCACCTTTTAGGTAGTTTGCCTCATTGTCTTGTTTAAATAGGTTTAATCTTATAAAGGGACAAAGTTAAGCTTTAATACGTCTCTGTGAATTCCATCAACTTTCTTTTTTCAGTAAAGCAAGGAATAATCAAAATAATAAACAGATGATCTTGTATGAAACATATGTCTCTGCACAGCTGTTATGATAAAGATCATGGGCCAAATTCATTCCTAGAGTAATTGTTTAAATCAATGATTTTACAGCAGGAAATGGATCAAGTCCCCTGTATGCGTGCAGATTTGTGTGTGTGTTGTGCCAGATGTTATGTTCCCTGAAAGCAGGACTAGGGCAATAAAATATATTAATTTAGATGGAATATATGGGTCCAAAGAGTCAGAGGTGTTAACATGACTCTCTCACAGTCCAACATTAAAACAGTTTTAAATAAGGTTCAGAGTTTAGTATACAGAGACCTGAGTCTGCTTAGTACCATGGCAAACACACCATTAAAAATTCTTTTAACCTTCTATTAGATACAGAAAAGAAGGAAAAACAGTTAGCATTTGAAATGTAAAGTATTAAAGTAAGGCTTTCATTTTAGCAATATTCCTTGCTCCTCTTCCCATTAGCTGAAGAGAGCTTTTAGAAGGGAAAAAAAGACCTTTATTTGACAGTTTCTCACATGGTATCAAAGATGATAATAACTGACCTTTTGAGTAAAAGAGAAGTTCGTAGAAATGATCTGGAGCTGTTGTTGCTGCTGTTAAAGTTGTAATCCCATTTCATCCCACGTGGTGTTTGTCACCCCTCCCTGCTCCAGGTGAATTCCAGTGTCATCTAGGTACCCCTCTGTGGCCTGGTCATGTCAGGACATCTTTCAGGATCAGGATGACTAAGGCTCAGGATCACAGCAGATGATGGGAGTGGCAGTCATGATGCTGAAACTCACTCTAGTAACCTCCCTCCATTCTTCTGTATTTTTCCCCCAACGTTTCTTTCTTTAAGGACCGAAAAAGAAAGTGATGGATGGAATAGCCCATCCCCTCATTATTTTGGCTACCAATTAGGCCTAATACCCAACTCCTCAATTTTGGTTCGTTAGTCTCCAGACCCGCATTTTCTTGTTACCAGGCATGATCTTAACATAGTCCTTGAGTTATATCAGTAGGTCATTTGTTTGGACTATTTCAGTCCAATTTTCTCATCCACATTTGTTATCATATGTTATTATGACATCTTATGAACGTTCACAAACTTTTTACAGTTGAGCTCACAATTTGAATTTACCCTAACAGATCCCTATATTTTAGTCTAGACACTAAACTACACACACTCACACACATACACAAACACACACACACACACACACACTTGTGTAGAACTCAGATTGCTGCCTGTACTTGGACAGTTAATATTTCATAATTTTAAAGTCCTAAGTGCCAAAAACAATTTTATGCAATCTGGATTAATTAATAAATGCACTGTGAAATCCAAATGGTTCTACAGAATTGAAAATATCAACTTTAAAGCAATGTTTCCTACTGAGAAGCTCAACGTCTTATGACTGCATCTATGATACATTATGTCACTGAAAGCTCCAAGCACAAGAGGTCACCAATGTAACAGTAAGTCTGGTTATATTAATATGAATAAAAAAAGCTCACCAGAACTGCATACACATTTGATTCCTCAAACACTAATAACTCATTTTTAAAAAATTAAATAATTCAAGATAAATTTGCTTTCACATCTAGGAAAATAAATTATCTTTATTAAACTGTAGAAGTAGATTTACCTTTTTGTTTAGATACAAGGACATGAGAAATGTCAACCTTAAAATTGTTATGGTTTTGCACTTATTGAAAAAAAACCTTCAGAAGACAGTAAGTTAATCTACTTCTTTGTAAATGCTGGAAATTTCGGTTCAGATCCTGAGTAGGTCAAAATTAGAATAATGTGTTCACTTCTATACATTTTTTACCACAGAACTCATCTTTCAAATTAAGGTCAAAGTTGTAACTTGTCCCAGTTGTAAGAAATCTTACTGTCAAAGGTGAAAAGGAATGAAAACGCTATTACCTTAGGACCAAGATTGTCAAAACTGATTAGTGACTCTGGGTGCCTTAATTTTGGGTGCTGAACTTCAGACAACTTGAGTTACCCAACTTGTGGCCCACAATTTTGAAAAATATGACCTGTGAGATTTTATATATGAAAGTTACATCCAGGAGAGGTTCCATCTTAATACTTGCAATAATGTTGGTTGGTTGAAGAGTTGCAAGTATTTTAAAGTGCTGAACTTTTAATTTTTTATGGAACTCATGCATAAGAACTAATTAAATATTCCCAATTCAACCTGATACATTTTACAAAAATTCCACAAAATGTCAGGGGCTTTTCTATTCATATTAATATAACCAGACTTACTGTCATATTGGTGATTTAGTACTGCTTGGAACTTTCAATGACAGAATATATCATGGCTGCAGTCATCAGACATTGAGCTTCTCCGCAGGAAACATTGCTTTCAAGTTGATATTTTCAATTCTGTAGAACCATTTGGATCTCACAGTAGTACTATCATGCATTTATTATTTAGTACAGATTGCATACAATTGTTTTTGGCATTTAGAACTTTAAAATTATGAAATAGGGGGTAAAATTGTATACATATGTGAGATCCTCGCCCTTACTCTGGCTCCCTTCAAATCAAGTAGAAGAGCCAGAGTGGCATAAAGCCCCAATGCTGGCTGTTGGAGGATTCCCCCAGTGCAAGCAGGCATCAGTCCTGCAATCCAGGTACATAAGACAGCCATACTGCTGTGTTTCAAGGACTCCTGCACAAGCCCTGGTGTAGGGGATATACTAAGGATTGACTGGGAAGGGGCCACAGCATTCAGTGTTGCACAGATTCCAGGCAATGCTGTAATCCATAGTATATAATTTAAACAGCCCCTCTGGCCTGTATAATTTATGACAGAGACTGTTCCACGCCCCGAAGCAGCCCAGGATGGATCAGGAGGGTACAAAGGTGTCTTAAAGTCACCCAAGCCCCTCTCCCCTGGACTGCAAGTTCTGTTCTGTGCCTCTTGGAGTTGCAGTCAGTTCTGCAACTAAATTGTATAAACAATTATGGGGAAATTGGACAATCATGAAATATTCTATAAACAATTGGAGGAAGGGTGGAGTTCTTCCAAAACTGAGAGACAAAAACTGTGTAATTCTTGTATTACATTATTACAGCATTACAACAAAGCAAAACAAATTAAGATTTTAACAGTGAATGCATTGTAGGATTAAAAACTTTATATAAATACGCAAAATAACAAAGGCCCTATATTTATACAGCTCTTTCCATATTGTGGGATTCTGCAACACTTTTACTTATCTTTGTGTGTTTCTGCACACATGAATGAATGAATGAATGACAGAGAGAGGTTCATGCTGCAGAATTCAAATCCAAACCCCACATCCTTCGAACACTCGATTTAAGTGGGGCAAGTCATGCTTAAATCTAAGCATGTGCATATTTGTTTTCAGGATTGGGTCCCAAATTTCTATTAGTTTTTGAACATCTCAAATCTTGTAGTTTATATTCCAGATATAGGGATTAGGTTTATATCCATCTCGAAGATGTCTACATGCCCAGGTACATTTCACTCTTCCCTGAACCATTGACATTCAACCACCTCTTCAGTAGAAAACAGCAGCTGTTTCAGCGGCTCACAGTATCACTACAAAAACAGTTTGACTGTATCCAACTGAAATTACAAGGAAGTTTTAGATAGGCAGAAAGTAATTACCCAGACTGAAATCTGAAAAGGACAAACCACTCAAGACCACAAATAATCAAGACTCTAATTTTAACTCTAATTAAAAAACAAAAGCAAATCCAGCACCACCACCCTAATATCAGGCAGGGGCATTAATTCAATACTGACTTAGAGGGATGTGTGAGATCATGAATCAAACCCTCTTCCAGCATGATCCTATATTTTCCTTGGAGGACCCCTATCCATATACTGAGCCAGGCTCAAATCTGCTTAGCTTAAAAAATCAGCACCTGAGGACATAGCTGTAAAAGTGGGAAACAGTCCAGTACATCTGTGCTGAATATTGTTGGAAATATGTCTGCCATTAATAAATCATTTATTTCTGGAATTCCTGCTGAAGAAGGCAATTGGTCTCCAGTTTTCTATACTAATTGGCTCTTTCCCAAGGAGTTATTAAATCACATTGTAATGTAGTGCAGCTTCTACTTCTGCAGCAGATATATATCTCTAAATATATTTTAAGACGAGTCTTTTTTTTAATACCAACCAGATTTTTTTTTTTAAATCTCTGCTTACTCTGGATGACATGGGGGGAAGTTAATTAAAAATGTATGTAAGTAATTTGTATACCTGGCACAGGCTCCAGGAAGCACTCCTCAAATCATATCATTCTGGTACCCATGCAACCATCATTTCCTTTTAGTGGAAGCTGGTGACAGTTTGCATTTACCTTTGGTTATTTATTACTATATGTAAACAGATAATTTTTCTCCCATGGTTGACAAATTAGTATAGGTTTTTCTTTAAAACTTAAAACTTCTGATTTCATTTTTAGACTGAATTCCACTTATTAAAATAATTATGTCTCAGAGATTCTGTTCACTTGAGCAGTTTTTGCTCAGTTTACAGCAGTACCTAAGGAAATTAAGTTGACAGAACAGCGATTTGTGTGATTAATTTGGACTAACAGAGAAACCCCTCTGGTACTCCCCAAAGAGACGCTTTCTAAAGACAAAAGACGCTTGCCTTTTCATAGTCTCAAATTTTGCGTTTGGGGCTGCCAAAAATGGATGATTAACTCCTGGCTTGATTTGCCCAATTAACTACAACAGAAAAGCAAGATTGCTGTTTATGACCTTTTAGCACTGGAATTTATATCTTTCTATAATCAGAGATCTTTTTTTTTCCTTCCATTATGTCCCATCTCTCTTGCTGGATTCTCTTATGGAATCCAGTGGATCAAACATATACTTTCCAGGTACCACCTTCTCTGTATGAGATGCCATTTACCCCAATTTGTGGCAACCTGTAGTTTCTTTGCTGTGTTAAATTGGGATTTTTACTCCTTGCAGACAACTAGGAAATTTCATTCCATTCATGGTTTTTTCCTTGCTTTATTTTTATATTACCCTTTTAAATGATAATTTGTGGGTGCTTCCTGTTGACAAAATACACCTCTACCTCGCTATAACGCTGTCCTTGGGAGCCAAAAAATCTTACCACGTTATAGGTGAAACCGTGTTATATCGAACTTGCTTTGATCCCCTGGAGTGTGCAGCCTAACCCCCCCGGAGCTCTGCTTTACTGCATTATATCCAAATTCATGTTATATCGGGCCTCGTTATATTGGGGTAGAGATGTATAACTGTCTCCTGAGCTAAATTAACATGAAGGCTGGTGGCTGGGTGGTTTATAAACCCTGAATATATTTATTACCTAGTTAGCAGGGAATTCCTTCAAGCTGTTATTTTCCTGAAATGTGCTTTTCAACTCTTCACACCTGCATTGTCTGCATGAATACTATAAATCCCTCTGCTTTGATTGGCATAGCCTTCCCCACAACCACCATGGCCTGGCCAACTCCACTCTGAAATCCTCCTCTCCTTGCTGAGTCAAAGCACAGGGGAATACATAACTGAAGTATGTGCAGCTATGGATCAGGAACTGTACAGCATCCCTGTGTTCTGACAGGCTAAAACAATTCCCTTTTAGTTTAATCTGACATTTACTGCACTACATACAGTAACGCAACACAAACATCTACACTATCAAAGTATATATATTTATATGAAAGTCTTTTGGCACATTCACAAGAGGTCAAACTAAAATATGATAAAATACAAGACAATACTGTGGAAAAGGACCCAGTATACCAGAGAAAGATACTTCCCTTCTAAAAAGTAAAACCCTTCCAGTTATTGTTCTCTAGCAGAATTACAGGTCCAGAAGCAGCTTTATAAAATGTTAGGAGAACAAACTATGCTGTAGATTGTCTATAACATTTAAATTAACAAATTTAGTTAACTAATGGATTGAAACAATTGTTGTTAATGCTGTAAGAAGTGTACAGAGCTTTGTAATTGTTTTAACAATGAGCTCTACAGAACTCCTGATGGCTATTATTATACTATATAATTGCACACAATTGATGTTTAAAAACCCTTTGTCAATGTTTTAATTAATGTGATAAGTATCCTAGCTAGGTAGTTAATCTATATAGTGGAACTTTTTAAATAAATGTGTATTTAATTAACATGCTAACTAAACAGGAGGTTCAAGCAGTCATTTTTGCATAATGCATTTCTGAAGTCAGGAGGCAATTAATTATTTGTATTGGACTTGACAGCCATCTACTGGCAAATAACAGAACATAAATGCCTATTGCATTAACACCAAAACAATGACAAAAGAAAAATAATTTCTGGTGTAATTTAAGAACAATGGGCCTGACTGTGATCTCATTACTCTAGTGTAAATCAGGCATAATGTGTAAAAATGGTGGGACCTGAGAAAGGCCCAATCCCTTTTTGGTCACTGGGACTGAGCCTGCAAACCCCTACACTGCTGCAGATCCTATGATTTCTCTTCTTTCCCACAATACTCAAAGAACTCAATATATAGCCAGAAGTTTTCCTTTCTAGACTCCATTCTAGCATCAAAGAAAGCCGAAACTGAGTCTGAAAAGTGTCCCCACTGGAAACTTTTCTGCTTTGAGGTATTTTGTAGGAAATCCATGTACTCTGCATTACAACTGAGACACAACTAATTTCTTTGTCTTTGCTGTTGTCCCATTAAAAGGATAATAGGATTCAATAAATAAACCAACAATAGAAACTGAAATAGTGTATAGTAAAGACATACTGTGTACATGGAACTTGTGTATCTCAGTGATCAAAACAATGATCTCATCTAAAGGGATATGCCTGTAGCTCTGTCTCTGTGTTAAATCTTGATAAGGAAGCAACTTTGTTATTAGACTGTTTTAAATAATTCCATAGAAATAATAGCATAAAAACACTAAAATAAAATTTGAAGAAAGAATTACAGTGGGTTTTTTTAAGGGCTTTGAATGAATACAGAGTAACTCCTGACAAACTCATTATCTAGAGTGTCAGATTAAAATTAAATGAAGGCCAGATAAACCCAACTTTTTGATCTCTCAAACAAATATTGTCCTCTTCCTTCTTCCCTTGTAAGTATTCTTCCTCTTGGCTCTTTGCTTCTCACTAGGGTACTTTCTCTGTCACATATTTCCTCAGGAAGACACACACACACACACACACTTTGCAGTTGCTCTGAAAGAATCTGATTTTCTCACTGACTCACTGCTACCTTGGGACTGCTCATTTGCCTGGGCCCAGATCCCCCAAACCTAAGGATTTTGGAAAATGCAAACAGAGGTTAAGGGTCTGATGCTGCTGCTTAGTTTTTCCCATGTTGCATAGTACCATAAAACTATTTCTATAGAAAGGTACTACTTTACAAGAGAAACAGTGGCAGAATCAGGCCCCAAGTGACTTATTAAATGTCAAAGACTCGATGGCAGAACAAAAAGTAGAACCTAAGTCTGATGACTCCAAGTTCACTGTGCCTTATCCAATGAACGACATTGCAACAAAACCAAAACCTCAAGTGTGAACATTTTCCAGCTTTGGGGTGCTGGAACTCTGGATCTATAGTGGAATTTTGTGGTTTGCGGTCATCTCTAGTGAGTATAATTGTTTGCATCTTTGCATCCTGTACACATCAGCTTTTGTTTCTCTGTACTGTATCTTGACAGTATTTTGAATTACTCTACTTTATATACAAATTGATTGTATCATACTGTGACATTGTCTAATTAAAATATAACCATGCAAATCATTATTGCTACCACTGTTATATAATTGCAACAAATCTTATACAAAATATAACTTATGGCCAGAAAGGGTTAAACAGCTTGCAGGTTGAACGACCCAAAGCCGACCTTTAAAGACATGTTAGAAAGGTATGTGAATGATAATTAGGGCCATTGTATGCTAAATAGGCTAGAACTTGGAAATGCAAACCTATATTGTTAGAAGTAATACTAATTGTATGTATCTTAGAAGCTAGCCATGTAAATAGACAATTCCTATCTGTCACTGTCTGTCAGAGATCAACAAGAAACATTAACACTTAGATTGATCTTGGGTGAAGTAATGTCAGGGTCTATATGTCTCTGAAGTTTGTGATAAACTGCCCTAAGTTAATTTGTGTAACTAATTACTGGTGGTGTGTAGAAAACAGAAGGTTACATCAAAAGTCTATTGTTTACCCAGGACTGTGTGGTCAAGTGAATGCTAGAACAAGAAAGACTGTTGGTTCCTGATTCTGACATCTCAGATCTGCTTGAGGCTTCACTTCATACAGGGGAAGCTTAAGCCATAAGAACTGAGATCCCAGTCCTAAACTGGAATGCCCTGGATAAGATATTGGACATTGGACTATAATCTATTAACTAAAATTCTAAAGGAACATTTTGCAACTACAAAGCTCACCATCTCTGCTATGTATCTGAACTTCAAAAATTGAACTCACGTCTGTATGTGTATTAATCTTTTAACCTATACTCACTCTCTTTTCTTTTAAATAAATTTTAGTTTAGATAATAAAAATTGGCTGGATACACGTATTTGGGTAAGACCTGGAATATTCATTAACCTGGGAGGTAATATGTTCGATCTTTGGGATTGATAGAACCTTTTATTTTATATGATGAAATAAGACTTAGAGGAATCATCATCATATTTGACTTAGGTATCTGGATGGTGGCCTGAGGCTGGGTGCTTTAAGGGAACTGTGTTGTTTTGGACTTCTGAATAACCAGCGAGGTAATAAATAAGCTGTTTTATGCTGGCTTGGTAAATTTAAGTATGACTTATCCACCAGCTTTGGGGTTTGTCTGCCCCATTCTTTTCAGTTCACCCTAATTGAGTGACCTCAGATGGCCCCCACTCAGACCCTAGTCACACATATTCTTACCCCTTTTTGACCTGAGTAGTTAACTAATTTTCAAGGTTTCATTTCTGGTCAGAGAAATTGATGGAGTAAGCTATATTCTCTGATGCCATCTTGTTTACAAGGTTTTCCAAAGAATGTACGCAGTCCTGTTTCCCTAAACATATGTGGAATCAAAAACAGGAAAGAGTTTCTTTGCTCATAGTTCTAGGCCTCTTTTCAGCCGCCACTGTACCCAAAAGTTCCCCCTCGGCTTTTTTTTTCCAGGATCATGCTACCTGGGCTTCTTTGGCTATGTCTAGACTTCTTTGCTCCTTCTATGTCCTTCTATTTGTTTCTGCTGCTTCTCTCACTCACAGACATACACACAGTTCCACTGATCCATCCCACAGACCCACAGTTTACTGTAGCAGTCTCCAAGGCAAGCCCTCAGGCAACATGTAGTCAGCATCTACTCTAGCTGTGCTACGTTTGTGTTTTGGGTAATGGCTCCTATTCCTTCAGCTCTCTGGTTCCACAAAAGGGTTTGACTGTGTCTGAATGAAGGGCAGCAGTGCCACACACCAGCTTCAGTGAAGATTCATTCACCCCCAAGCATAAAATAAATGGCCCATCATCAGTTATTGCACAGTAAAAACCCTACTGTATGCCATAAAGAGAGCAAATGGTGCTAGCCAGCCTGCTCACATCAAGTCACAAAGATGGGTACGTGATAAATATACCACCATAAAAAGGAAAGGAATCCCAGGCCCATAAAACCCCCTGGAACAGGAACATTTCAGGTACCTACTGTATATCATAGCATAGGAACCATCAGCAACCTGCTATTGCACTGCCAATGACATTATAAATAATCTGACTTAAGCTAGGACAAGAACCACTCATTCTACCCAGTTACAATGACTTAAAAATAGCAGACACACAACTATACCAGTAAATATTGGACAAAAAAGTTTAATATATATTCCTTCATTCTATCAGCAACATACATACTCCTCTGAGTACCAAAAGAGGTGTAAAAACCTATACTATAGATACAGGGCCATCCCTAGAGGGATGTGGGGCTCGGGACATAGGCACCAAGTTTCTATCTGCCGCAGAGTGCTCCCCCCGCCTGGCTCTGCCAGGCCCCGCCCCCACTCCACCCCTTCCCCCAAGGCCTCACCCATGCCCCACCTCTTCCCACCCCCACTCCGCCCCAGCCCCACCAATTCCCACCCCACCTCTTCCCTGCTTAGTTCCACCCCCTCCCACAAGCATGCTGCGCCCTCACTCCTCTCCTCTCCCCACCCAGCACTTCCAGGTGCCGCAAAACAGGTGATCCACAGCAGGCAGCAGGTGCTGGGAGGGAGCGAGAGATGCTGATTGGTGGAGTCTGCCGGCAGGCAGCACGCATTGGGGGGAGGGAGAGGTTGTTAGGGGGGCTCCTCGCCCCCCCTGCACCCACCTGCTGCTCACCTCCTTGTTTGGCTCCTCACTCCACCTGCCTCCCCTCCCCTCCAGGTGCCCGCCTTCTCAAGAAGTGCATGCAGGGCCCCACAGAACGCAGGACCCAGGGCAGTCACCTCGATTTGCTGTACCCTAGGGATGGCTCTGTCTAGATGGTAAATGGCAGGAAATATGGTTGGCAATGCAAAGCAAACACCAGCAGAAGCTTGCAATTCATCTGTTTGAAATTAGCAATAATATTAATATATGATAGCATGAAATATTCCTTTTTTGTTATCTACAGTACTTGGTGTAGCCTCTAGCAAATACACAGAACCAATCCTGTTGTATGCACAAAATACAGTGCTGAACAGAATATAAAATTCCCAGATACACTAAATAGATTAAATAATCTTCAATGGCAGTTTGGTCTGGAGAAGGACTGACTATAGGATCTCTTCCATTTCACAATAAGGGATAGAGTTAATACAGCCTAGTGTTTGGAGTGCCCCTAGCATTGGTCTCCAAACTCATGGTATGCAGAGCGTGCGCTACCAGATATCTATAATGCTCACGATGGCTCCCCGCAGTGGTATCAGTTAAAATAATAAATAATAACAACCACCACTCTACAATAATTTCTCGAACTAGGAGAGTATGGAAGACAGCAGGATTGCCCACGCGAAGGCCAAATTCTGGTGCAATGTTAATATCTAGTGCAACTATACTTCAGCATAAGGTCATTTACTGTCTTACTTTATAGTGATTGGTCAAACCTAGTGTTACCGCTACTCAGTAAAGTAATTCCTTAACATAACATGTACATTTCCTTTACACTATGAGACCAATGGGCAGAATAAAATAGGAAAGTTCAGGAGTGTAAGCCACCCCATTCTTTCTACTCAACTCACATGAGTTGATTCCCTGACATATGTACAGCATACCAGGAAAAAAAGATACACTTCCAAGAGATTGTGTCATACAAAGAGCAAAGCATGACCCTTTAGTCAAGATCAGTGGTTCTCAACCAGGGCTCTGGGGTCCACTGAGCAGATTTCAGGGGGTCCACCAAGCAGGGGTGGCCTTAGACCTGGTCTGGCCCAGGGCAGAAAGCCAGAGCCCCACTGCATGGTGCTGAAGCCTGGGGTTCCAAGCCCCACCACCCAGGCTGAAGCCAAAGCCTGAGCAACTTTGCTTCACAGGGCCATCGGTGTTGTGGAGCCCCAGGCAATTGCCCTGCTTGCTACCTCCTAACATGTTGCTGTGGCATAGGTGGACCGTGGAGTTTTTATAGCTTGTTGGGGAGGGAGCCTCAGAAAGAAAAAGGTTGAGAACCCCTGTTCTAGATAATTTAGATCAAGGAAACCTATAAAGAAAGAACAAATATAACATCTATAAGAGAAAGTAGAGTAGCTCCTCTTTGCTGCAAAAGTTCCTTCAGATGTTTCTAATTTCAAAAGGACTTCCCTCATTTTAGTCTCATTACATATGTTGTGCACACAATTGATGTCCCCTTCCCTTTCACTGTTAGAAATTATTTATAAAAAATATAAAAAATCATGAAACTCAGGTGTTTAGGATTCATCTTTCCCACACTGGATTTTTAAGCACAAGTGTTGCTACCCTGGTGCACGGGCTGGCCTTACTATGAGGCGAACTGAGGCGTCGCCTCAGGTGCCAGACTGTGGGGGGGTGCTACTAGGATCCAGAGTGTAGAAAATTGTGTCTGCTGCTGGTGCATATGTATTCTCTCTGCTCTAAATGCACAGAGATGGCGGAGTGCTGTGCTGGAGGAAGGAGGGCACAAGAGACAATACAGGCAGGCAGGAGAAAAGCAGAGAGGGAATAACAGAAAGCAGCAGGACCTGCAGGGAGAGAGAGGAGGAAGAGCCTCTTAGGTACCTCTCTAGGAGCACCCCAAGGAGCCTGGACTGATTAACACCAGCTCCTCAGGGAGCTTCCTGTTTCCTGCTGCTTCCCTGAGCCCACTTGAGGAGAACTAGCAGTCAACTGAAGTAGTAAGAGCCAGTTAGGTCCTTAAGACGCTGATATCTTCCTTCACTCAGGCCCTGCTATCAACCTGCGTATTTGTCCCCTTCAACTGAGTGTTGAGAGCCACTATAGCTGGCACAGAACAGCAGTCATGAGTGAAAAAAGGAAACACCCTCTGGGGCAGCATTCAGAAAAAGAAAGTAAAGGAAGCTTTTCTATCTAAGCAGGAAGGAGCTCTCCTGAGATACATAGACACAAATGTTCACAGTGAGCCTTCCAGCCCCAGTGAGGATGTGAGTGGTGAGGAGATGCCTGATCTTCCAGTTAGTCAGAGTGCAGGTGGCCTGGCAGCTAGTACAGCATCCATATCTTCATCTCAAATGGATGCAACCATGCACATTCCTGAAGAAAAGTGTAGATCAGAGAAGAGTGTGGTGGAGGCACAAGAAACAGCTGCTGCTGAGTTTAGTTCCTTAAGTCCAGATGATCCAGGACTGTGGACCCACTTGAGCAGTAGCCTGAAGGACTTCCTTGTACTGCATGGACCACAGCAAGTGAAAAACTTCATGTTCCCCAAAGACAAGGAAAATAGAAGTTTCCATCCAACAAATTACTGGTGTGAAATCCCCAATGGTGACCAAGTGGAGAGGCCATGGCTTATGTACTCAAAACTCCAGAACACTGCATACTGATTTTGTTGCAAACTCTTCCAGTCTAATGTTCCAGCCACATTGGGTTCTGGAACAAAAGACTGGAAAAATCTGGCTAGAAATCTGGCATGCCGTGAGAAGGCAGCAAATCACCAGAGAGCATTCCATAAGTGGAAAGAGCTTGAGATGAGACTAAGGTTAAAGGCCACCATAGATGATCAGCATCCAGAGAAGATTGCATCAAAGTCTCTTTACTGGCAAAATGTTCTGAAAAGGCTCATTGCCATTGTGAGAATGCTTGCTACCCAAAACCTAGCACTGTATGGCACTTCAGATCAGCTGTACGTGCCAAACAATAGAAACTTCCTTAAAATTGTGGAGCTGATGGCTGAGTTTGATGCTGTACTCCAGGAGCATCTAAGAAGAGTCACCACCCAAGAAACATACACACACCACTACCTTGGAAAAACAATTCAAAATGAGATCATACAGTTACCGGCAACAACAGTCAAACAGAAGATTGTGGCAGATCTGAAGTCAGCAAGATATTATTCTGTTATTCTGGACTGCACACCTGACATCAGCCACATGGAACAAAATGACTTTAATGGTGCGTTTTGTAACAACAACAGAACCTAGTGAAAATGTCCCTGCAATGGTGACTGTCACAGACCATTTCCTAGAATTTATTGACATTGATGATACTACAGGAGCTGGTGTGACAAATGTGCTTCTTAAAAAGCTGGAAGGTACAGGAATTGCGATAGCTGACATGAGAGGTCAGGGCTACGATAATGGAGCCAACATGAAAGGAAAGAACAGAGGCATGCAGAAATAGATCTGAGAGTTAAACCCTCAAGCTTTTTTTGTCCCATGCAGTTCTCATTCATTGAACTTGGTCATCAGTGATGCAGCATCAGCTTTTAGTGAGGCTGCTGAATTTTTTAACGTAATTCAAAGCATCTATGTATTTTTCTCGCCATCAACTCATCGATGGCAAATTTTGAAGCAACACCTTGGAACATCCTCTCTGACACTGAAACCACTGAGTGCCACATGATGGGAAAGTCGAGTGGAGGCGATAAAGCCCATCAGACACCAAATTGGGAAACTAGATGATGCCATAGTTGTCATTATGGAGGATAATGCTATGACAAGAACTGTTTGTGGTAGAACAGTGGCAGAGGGAAATGGAATCACCAGAAACATACATAACTTCAAATTTCTGTGTGGCTTAGTGTTATGGCATGGCATACTATTTGAAATAAATGTTGTAAGCAAGAGACTCCAAGGTGTTGACCTTGATATATCTGGAGCAGTGGAACAACTGGACAAAGCAAAGTCATACCTACAGTCTTATGGTCAGATGAGGGATTTCAAAATGTTCTGAAGAGCGCACAGAAGTTGGTAGAGGATCTTCACACTGAAGCTATTTTCCCATCCATTCAAGAATACAGGAGTCACCAAAGAAGATGAAATTTTGATTACGAGGCACTGGATAATCCCATAAGAGACCCCAAACAACAATTCAAAATTGAATTATTTAACCAGGTGCTAGATTGTGCGATACAGTCAGTTAAAGAACATTAAGTGCAGCTCAAGGATATTTGGGATGTTGTATGATATTCCAAAACTTCTCACTATACCTGAAGAAGACCTACACCAGCAATGCAGGGCACTGGAGATAGTGTTGACACATGATGACATGCATGATATTGATTTAAGTGATGAACTGAAAGCCCTTTCAAGATACATTTCAGCAGGATCAACTCCAAAGGCTGTTCTGGAATATATATGCACAAATAAGATGACCACTCTCTTTCCAAATGCTTTTGTTGCTCTGTGCATACTTCTAACACTTCCTGTAACAGTTGCCAGTGGAAAACACAGCTTCTTCAAGCTGAAGTTAATAAAAACACATCTACGCTCCACAATGACACAGGAAAGGCTGGTTGGCCTTGCAACCATCTCAATAGAGCATGAGCTGGCCCAGACTGTGGACCTTCAGGAAGCAATTCAAATCATTGCAACCAAGAAGGCACGGAAAGCACCACTTTGACTATTCAAACAGATAAAAATGCCAGTGTTTACTATGCAGACAAGAAGAGTTACATTTGCTGTTCAGGCATTTGAAAGTTAAGTGTTACTTAAAAATTTTTAACAAGGCATTTTAAGTTGTTAGTTCTCCTTTATTGGGGTAGGTAGCAGAGCAGTACCATGAGAGGAGTAGAACACGAAGACGACAGAATTGAGACCTTTCAAAGTTTTGGCCCAAGCGATGGGGCATGGGGGCGTCATTTGAGCTCCCTGCCTCAGGTGCCAAAATGTTGTGGGCCAGGCCTGCAGCTGCACCACTTTTGTACAGACCTGACTCGCAGAAATGCAGGATTATTCGTACTAGTACAGCTTACCCTGCTTTGAAATTGAAGTAAGGAGCCCTAGTGTAAACCATATCTATGCTAGGGGTTTGTACAGTGCACCTACACTAGTTGCTAAAAGCCCAAGGCAAACAAGGTCATAAAAAGAGTTACCTATTTACATAAATACCACATCATTTTAAGTTTCCTGCATTCATAAATTTTATTTCCGTCTTTTAGGGTTTTTGTCACACACTACATCTTACTTTCTGGCCTGGGCAGGTTGAGAGGTCTGGATCCTCCATCTTGAATCCCCTCACATCCCAGCCTCCATAGCAGACAGCCATCTTATATTTAAAAGGCACCGTACAAAGAAAACAATCCTAGCATATAGGGATGCGTAGGTCTGAAATGCAGGAGCATTTATCTGCCTCAGAAAAATCCAGAAAGGATACCATCTCCCCCTGCAAACTGCTGAACTGAAAAAGTGGTACCTTCCTCAGTGAGGAAAAAGAGTGGGGTTTTTATGTTTTCCAGCTACAGGAGATTCTAACATGGACAATGCACTTCAATTACTACCTTCAGTGTGAAAATATAAGCCATTTGGTGGGGGGGGGGTCTTACAGTGATACTTACCCTCCCTTTTAGAAGCAACAGTGAAAAATCTGGGGAAGAAGAAATCTTTTCTTGACAAGAAAAAATTTTACCCTGTCCATCTCACTTTTGCAATCACATTCGATAGCCAGGGAGAGAGAGAGAATATCTGTCTTAAAGTGCTTCTTTATTGTCTCCTTTCTTGATCAGCTGAATCACAGAGTCAGAAGTGAGAATGATGTGGCATTCAAATCAAGCAGCTAGCAGTGATTTTAGTGAAACAGCTTCAAAAAAAGTGGACTTTTAGCCCGATAGTAATCTGCCATATAGGGCCCCATATTCTTTTTTTTCCAAACCTCTCTCACATCCACCAAATGACAATCAAGGGGAGAAAGAAAATCCCCACTTTGATACTCAGAGAGTACCATACACAGCAGCGATGGGGTCAAAAGGGCTTTTTAACTGCAGCAGTCATAGGAGCTTCCTACATCATGTGATGGAAAACTAATACATTATTTTCTCCTGGTTTGGGCTTACAGCAGAGGCAGGCAAACTTTTTGGCCTCAAGGCCACATTGGGTTCGTAAATTGTATGAGGGCCGGTTAGAGGAGGGAGTCGTGGCCCAGCCATCACTTCCTATCCCCCCACCCCCGGGGACGACTCCCCCATCCAAACATCCCGTTCCCTGGTGGCCCTCCTGGGACTCCTGCCCCATCCACACACCCTGTTCCCTGTCCCCTGACTGCCCCCTCGCCACCCCATCCAACCCCCCCTCCTTCCTGACTGCCCCCTCAGGACCCCTTTTCCATTCAACCCCCTTTTCCTCCTGACCCTTATCCACACCCACCCCGACCACTACTCCGAACTCCCCTGCCCTCTATGCAACCCCCACCCCACTCCCTGCCCCCTTACCATGCTGCCTGGAGCACTGGTGGCTGGCAGCACTACAGCCGCGCAGCCTGGCTGGAGCTGGGCCATGCCACCGCCACCACACAGCACAGAGTGCCGGGTCAGGCCCCAGCTCTGCAGCTGTGCTGCCACAGGAGCTCACAGCCCAACCGCTCAGAACATTGCGCCGGTGGCAGAGCAGTGAGCTGAGGCTGCAGAGGAGGGGGGATAGCAGGGGAGGGGTCAGGGCCTAGCATCCCAGGCCAGGAGCTTGGAGGCCAGGCAGGACGGTCCTGTGGGCTGGATGTGGCCCGTGGGCCATAGTTTGCCCACCTCTGGCGTACAGTCTTTAATTAATAGATATGGACATTTTCAATTGTTAAATTAACCACTAGAGGGAGCCTGTATGATTTTATGAATGCAATAGAAGCTTAGTCAGAATTACAAAGAGAAATTGATAGTAAAATCTACAGAGTCTTAAGTATGTGTGTTAAATCATAGCATGAAATCTGTAATAAAAATTCAATTTAATATAAGCAATGTCTACATTGCAGAGCCTAGGCTGGGACAGCCCCTTAGTGTCGATGAAGAAGACACTGACAGAAGGAGTTTTTCCGTGTGTCGAAACACAAACAACATTAGCTACGCCAACAGAAGCACTCTTCTGTTGGCAAAGCTGCGTCTACACAGGGGAGGTTGTCAGCACAACTATGTCACTAAAAGGATGTGGTTTTCACACATGCCTGACTGACCTAGCTATGCCAGTACAAATGTTAAGCATAGACAAAGATGTAGGACATGTCCACACTACAACTTTTTGCCAACTCAAATTATGTTGGCATAAAGCCGCTGCAGTTAGTATATCACTTGTAAAAGCAGCAAAGAGTCCTGTGGCACCTTATAGACTAACAGACGTTTTGGAACATGAGCTTTCATGGGTGAATCCGAAACATGCTCCAAAATGTCTGTTAGTCTATAAGGTGCCACAGGACTCTTTGCTGCTTTTACAGATCCAGACTAATACTGCTACCCCTCTGATACTATATCACTTGTGTGTGTCCATACTTATCTCCTTGTGTCAGTGCTTTGTGTACTCACCAGGAGTACTTCTTTTGATGCACGATGTGGTGCACCACTGTTAAGTAGTTATCGTAGGGTGCAACTTGTCATCGTCCAGTGTCATGTCTTCTGGAAAGTTTTGGCAATGCATAATGGAGCAAAAACAAGTCGCACAGGGGTGACTCAGACTGTGGGTGGGGTCAAGTTCCCATCATATAACTTTCTCCACCTCATAATGCTATCTCTATCCGATAATTTTTTGCCTATTTTGAAGATCCCATGAATCCACACGGGACTTGTCACTGTCTGCCATCTCTAACAGACGCACGGAGCCTGCACAATTTTGCACTGTTGTCAAGAGTGTTGCAGGCACAGGATGCATGATCCTTCATTATTTGCAGAGATGCAAGAACTGCAGGAAACATGATGATTTCCTGGAGGATAGATTGCTGTGGGACATAGCGAGAGCTAATTTAAGGTTGTTGATAGTATTAACAAAGCAGCTGCAAATGGTACAGGACCACTTTTGGGTCTTGTGTGCAGAGTGTCATGGAGTGTGGGGGGTGCAGAGCCCTGCACCCCCCACTTCCTTCGATTCACCGTGACTTTCAGCCAGCCAGTAAAACAGAAGGTTTATTAGACAACAGGAACACAATCCCAAGCAGGGCTTGTAGGTACAACCAGGACCCCTCAGCCAGGTCCCTCTAGGGGGCAAGGATCTTAGATCCCAGACGTGGGTTTCCCTGCCTCTTCCCAGCCAGCCCAAAACTGAAATCAAAAAACATGTCAGCAGGCTCTCTCCCCCCTTTTTCTCTCCCCCCCCCTTTGTCCAATTTCCTGGGCAAAGGTGTCAACTCGCCCCACCCCCCTTCTTGGCTCAGGTTACAGGCTCTGGTCCCATCCCTCACCTTAAGTCATCCCCTGCTCTCCCATCCCCAATGCAGACAGTCCCAGTAAAACTAAACAACATTCCCAGGTCAATCTGCCCCGCTCCCTACTGCGTCACACTGTGGGCTGGTCTACACTAGGGGGGAAAATCGATCTTAGATACGCAACTTCAGCTACGTGAATAACGTAGCTGAAGTCGAAGTATCTAAGATAGAATTACTCACAGCCCTCACGGCACGGGATCGATGTCCGTGGCTCCCCCTGTCGATTCCGCAACTCCGTTCGGGTTGGTGGAGTTACGGAATCGATATAAGCGCGTTCGGGGATCGATATATCGCATCTAGATGAGACGTGATATATCGATCCCTGAGCAATCGATTGCTACCCGCCGATACGGCGGGTAGTGAAGACGTACCCTGAGCTTGCCCTAGTCCTCCACCACAGGGACACCAGAATGAGAGCTGCATTGACAGCGGAGAAGCGAGTGCTGATAGCACTGTAGAAACTTGCAACAGACTACTACTCAGTGAGAAATCATTTTGGAGTTGGAAAATCCACTGTGGGGCCATTGTCATGCAAGTGTGTGGGGCCATTGACTGACTCCTGTTATGCAGGACTGAGACTCATGGCAATGTGCAGGACATAATGGATGGATTTGTAGCAATGGGGTTCCAGAATTGCGGTGGAGTGAGAGATGGCATGTGTATCCCTAATTTGGCACCAGAGCACTTTGCCACAGAGTACATCAAAATAAAGGGTTACTTTTCTGTGATTATGCAAGTGCTGATGGATCACCAGGGACACTTCACCGACATTAACGTTGGCTGGTCTGGGAAGATGCATGATGCTTGCATCTTTAAGATCACAAGACTTTTCTTTAAAATAATAAGCAAGGACTGGTGGATTACCATTGGCAAAATTGAAATGACAGTAGTGATCCTAGGGGACTCAGCCTACCCCTTGATACCCTGGCTCATAAAACTGTACACCAGCCAGCTCAACAGAACCAAGGAAAGATCCAATAACTGGCTCAGCCTGTGCTGAATGATAGCTGAATGTGCTCTTGGTAGATTGAAAGGATGCTGGCATTGTTTACTCACAAGACTGGATATCTGTAAGAAAAATATCCCAATAGTTATAGCTGCCTGCTATGTTGTGCATAATATCTGTGAAGCAAAGGTGGAAAAGTTGCCACCAAGGTGGAGGTGAAGCAGCTCAGGCTGTCTGCTGAGTTTGAACAGCTAGACACAAGGGCTATAACAAGAGCTCAAAGCAGAGCTATATGGCTCAAAGAGGCTTTGAAAGAGCACTTTAACAGTAAACCACAGTAATGCGTTGTGGTGTACTGTGCTCTACCTGGCCCCGCTGTTTGGGGGCCTGTTGGAATAGCGTGATACTTGGTTCACATCTAAGAATATAACACTGACAATGCACCTATTAATTTTGTGGTGCTTGCCTTCGATTTATGATTATTACAATGCATTTGTCACTGATCTTACGAGTTGTGTCACAGCATACAATAACTAAGTGGGTGCTTTCAGTACTGCAAGGCATTCTCAGCATATGTTGGAAACTGATAAAGATTAATTATTTTCCAAAAAATAATGTTTTACTGAGTAATGAAAATACTTTAGAAAATTCTGTGCAAGTTAAAAGCAAATGCATAGAAAACCTTAATAAATGTATGGTATGGAGCTTAAAGAAAGGGAAGGAACGTTCATGTCCATTTTAGCTACATATACTGTGACGCTGCACTCTATATGATTTTATGAAAATATGCTAATAAGTGTGAATATAATATAACTGGAATATGCTTCATGCAAAAGGTCTCTTGTAAGGTATCATTACAAAGCTTATAATCTACTGAGTGTGGTCATCCTATTTGTATAAATGTATCATCCTTGTATTTGAAACTAGAAATATGAAATATAACTCTGAGGTCGTATTGTAATTATGCAAAGTTGGCCATTAATGGTGGCTTGGAATCTTGATGGCTCCCATCAACCAGGACAACTGACTGTAGATGGTTCTGTTTACTTGTAAGTCTTCCTGTATACATGTGTGCTGGCAAGTGGTAATGAAGTCTTACACTGACATGTGATCATGTCTCCTGAACTGGAATCCATCTTTAACCTGGTGCTTTTCAATTTAGAAGGAGAGGTGGGAACTCAGAGAGGGACAAAGGATTCTCGCCTTGTGCAAAAGATATACAAGGAGGTGGAACAGGACAAAGGGGGCTGCAGTCATGAGAAATCGGCTAGCTACCACCTGAGCTGGAACAAGGACTATACCAGGGGAAAGGATTGGGCCCAGACCAGAAGGAGGCTGGTCTGTCAAAGAAGCTTATTGGAACATCTCGGGGGTAAGATTTAACTGCATTTAGTTTCTACTGTATCAGGCTTAGACTTGCCTATTTTACTTTATTTTGCTTGGTAATTCACTTTGTTCTGTCTGTTATTACTTGGAACCACTTAAATCCTACTTTTTGTATCGAATAAAATCACTTTTTTACTTATTAATTGACCCAGAGTAAGTATTAATACTTGGGTGGGCAAACAGCTGTGTCTCTCTCTCAATCAGTGTTATAGAGAGTGAACAATTTATGAATTTACCCTGTATAAGTTTTATACAGGGTAAAAGGGATTTATTTGGGGTTTGGGCCCCATTGGGAGTTGGGTATCTTGAGTACTGGAGACAGGAGCACTTCTGAAGCTGTTTTCAGTTAAGCCTGCAGCTTGTGGGGGACGTGGTTCAGACTTGGATCTGTGTTTGCAGCAGGCAACCGTGTCTGGCTCAAACCAGGCAAGGGACTGAAGTTCCAAGCTGCCAGGGAAAACTACCTCTGAGCTTGTCTCAGCACATCAGGTGGCAGACCCAGGGGGGTTTCTGTGATCCAACCTGTCCCACATACATTAACCATGACACTCACTGCATGTGAATCTGTGGCTGTCCTTAATGTCCCTGGTATGGAGTGGTAGGGGCAGGGCTGCAGACCCTGAGGCCACATGGAATGTTGAGGGAGGGTGCAGGGTACTATACTGGAGCTCTCCATGGATTGCAAAGCGAAGCAAGACCAGGAACATTGAACCTATAGGTCTGCAGCATCTGTTTGCTGCCGGAGAAGCCCCATTATGCCCTGGTGCATCTTCCTCTCCTACTCCTGGGTCTTCCTACTCTCTGCTCTTTCCTTCTCTATAAAGTCTGCAGTACTCACCCTCAAGGCCCTCAGCTCACGGTCTGGCACAGCACTGGCTTGCAAGATCTCACTGAACATATCATCCTGAGTCCTCTTCTTTCTCCTCCATGCCTGGATCAGGCATTCTGCGGGGGTGGAGGGGCAACCCCTTCATGCTACAACAGAAGCAGCTACAGATAAAACACACAAATAATAATGTCAGTATAGTCACAAAGGAAAGCAAAAGTTAAGATTCAGAAATCCCTTCCCTTGCCCCTCAAAGTTTTAAACAAGACACTGACACTTCTGCTTTGGAGTGTGTGCATAATAAGGCCAGACTGGCACTAGGGTTTCTCACGCCCTAGGCACATGGCCATTTCACCGCCTCCCACGCTGATCCCGCGGCTCCGGTGGAGCTGCCACAGTCATTCCTGCGGAGGGTCCATTGGTCCACGGCTCCGGTGGAGCTGCCGCAGGCATGCCTGCAGGCCGTCCACCGGAGCCGCGCAAGCAGCCGACCGCCCTCAGGCATGCCTGCGGCAGCTCCACCAGAACCACGGATCAACGGGACCCTTCGCAGGCAAGACTACAGCAGGTCAACCGGAGCCACTTGCCGCCCCCCTGGCAAAATGCCGCCCCCTGAATAATCCTGGCACCCTAGGCGATTGCCTAGGCTGCCTAAATGGTAGCGCCGGCCCTGAATAAGGCACTATTCATAGCTTGAGCCATAGTGAGTATGACACGCGAGGGTAAAGGAAATGAGCAGTATAGTAGGAAATTATGAGAATAGTGTTACCAGATTTGCCCATTACTTTGGGGTATGCTAATTTATTCAGGTTACTCTTCTGGGGGAGAGAATTCTGTAATTCTATCAATATACTGCTTGTGTCACTTGTATTTTCATATGGAGATCTACTTCTCCCTTCTGCAAGTCCCCTCGCAATGGAACTATCCTGCAGGACCTAGGTTCCCTAGGGCTGGGTTTTTCCAGTCCCAGAACGGATGAACACGAACACGAACACACACACACACACTCTAACAGAGCAAGTCTGAGCAGATCGTGTCAATCAGCACTGTCAAGCTGATCCCTTACATGTCTCTGGACTCACTGGGCTGGATGAAGCAGCACTTGCAAGCTGCCTCTCCTTATATGCCCGTAGGCTCCATGGACTGGGTCAAGCAGCACTTTCAAGCAGTTACTCTTATGCATCCCAGATTCAGCATGTCCCTATCCCCACTCTCACATCACAATTGTACTGGCAGTAACCTACCTGATGAGCAAACCCCACAGTATTTTTGGCGCTGCAGGGATCTTTCGCTTAGGTAAAAGAAGCATTGCTGTAGAGTGAATGGGGGAAGCTAAAACCACAAAAGAGTAAAGTTCAGCAAGAGAGAGAGAGATGCAACCAACTTAACCATAATGGGAGCGCATTCGGGGATTGATATATCGCGTCTAGATGAGACGCAATATATCGATCCCCAAAAAAATTGATCGCTACCCGCCAATACGGCGGGTAGTCTGGACGTACTCTGCTTTATCTGGTCCCAGAGTTCAGTGCGGTTCTCTGTTCTCCATTCTGTATGCAAATTGAGATGTCTCCCTGTCCCATCTCTCATGCAGATGAGGCTAGGGGAGTTGTCTCTGCTCTCCATTTTGTATGCTAATGGAGATGTCTTAATCTTGTCACTCTTGTCATGAGGGATATAGGTGTGTCTCCCACTGCCCTTCATTGCTCTCTGCAAGCTTTTTCCTCTGATGGGCTTTGGTTTAAGCAGAGGCTGTGGGGGAGGGTGTCTTTCATGAGTCAGGCTGGATACTGCACCCTGGTTCCCCAAGAACACAGAGATGACTGGCATCAATAGCGCAATGGCACTGACTACTGGCTCCATTTTCCACAGACTGTGGTGATTTTAGGTGATATCTCGCTCCTGAGGGTAAAAAAGGCACAGAGAGCACAGCTGCTGCTGGTGTCCAGAAGCCACCTAGGCCTGTATGCCAATAGACTGTTTACTGCCATTGCACCTGCTGAAGTTACTGCAGAGTGGCATGGGAAAGTGTCCCATGGGCATGGGCTGCCATTCCTAGAAACCTTTGGGAGAGGACTGCAGAGTACCTCCATGGAAGTTTCATCAAGATCACTCAGGAGGATTCAAGGGACATCCCTGTGTACATAAACAAAGTGCTCTGCATGTCCCTGTCCCCCTCCCTCCTCATCTAACTACAAGGGAATGAAAAGCAGATGGTTCCACCGTTGTACCACTATCTATTCCTGCACAAGGGAATTAATGCAAAGTCAATAGTTATATCCTGCTAAGCTGGGGATACCATCACTGCAATGGGAAAAAACAAACAGTTACCTATCTTTTGTAACTGTTGTTCTTGGAGATGTGTTGTTCATGTCCATTCCATTCTAGGTGTGTGTGCACCTATGCGTGTGGTCATGGGAGATTTTTGCCATAGCGGTATCCATAGGGCCAGCCATGGCACCCCCTTGAGTGCTGGGCCCATGCGTCGGTATATCAGGCATTGCTGGCCCTACACCCTCTCAGTTCCTTCATGCCGACAACTCCAATAGAGGGGTAGGAGGGCAAGTAATAGAATGGACATAAGCAACACATCTTGAAGAACAACGATTACAAAAGTGGGTAACCATTTTTTCTTCTTTGAGTGCTTGCTCATGTCGATTCCATCCTAGGTGACTCACAAGCAGTATCAATGGAGGTGGGCTCAGAATTCACAGTCTTGCAGCTTGCAGCACAGCTCTGCCAAAGCCAGCATCGTCTCGAGCCTGTTGGGTCAGTGCGTAATGCGATGCGAACATGTGAACAGATGACCAAATGGCCCCACAGATTTCTTGGATAGGCACCTGTGCCCTTATTGAGTGTGCCACCATGATCACTGGCAGAGGCACCTTTGCCAGATCATAGTAGTAACCGATACAGGCTGTAATCCAGGATGAGATTGTATGAGTAGACACCAGACAACCTTTCATCCTGTTCACCACTGCAACAAACAACTGTGCTGACTTACGGAACGGCTTTGTTCTAGCTATGCAGAATGCCAACACTCTCCTGACGCCCAGGGTGTGAAGCCTGTGTTCCTCGTCAGACACATGGAGCTTCCAATAGAAGACCAGTAAGTATATGTCTGGGCCACTATGAAACTGAGAAACGACCTGGGGCAGAAATGCCGGATGCAGTCACAGCTGGACTTTGTCCTTGTAGACCATATAGGGCAGCCCCAAGGTGAGCGCTGTGATCTCAGACACCCTGCGAGCCGACATTATGGCAACCAGGAATGAAACCTTCCAGGAGAGAAGCAGGAGGGAGCAGGAAGCCAGAGGTTCAAATGGCAGTTCCATGAGCCTGGACAGCATGAGATTCAGGTCCCAGGGCAGGACAGGGTCCCAGACATGCAGATAGAGGCATCTAGACCCTTCAAAAGTAGGATGGGTGAAGAGAGACCTGCCTTGGAATAGAGGATCCAAGGCCAAAATGGCAGCCAGGCGGACTTTGATCGAAGAGAAGGACAAGCCTTGGAGGTTGAAGTGCAGCACATAATCCAATACACCCTGCAGTGAGGCCTGCTCAGCCACGAGACACCACTCTGAAGCCCAGCACTCAAACCATTTCCACTTAGACAGGTATGTTGCCCTGGTGGAGGGTTTCCTGCCACCCAGCAAGACTTGTTGGACACTGCTCGATCATGCCCGCTCGTCCGCGCTTAGCCACGCAGTAGCCAAGCTGTCAAATGCAGCGCTGCCAGGTTCAAGTGCAGCAAATTGCCATGGTTCTGGGGCAGCAGATCCGGCCAAGGAGGCAGCAGAAGAGGGGCGGCTGCTGAAAGGCTCAGCAACATGTCAAACTAGTGCTGACAGGGCCTTGCAGGGGCTACCAGGATAACCGTTGCCTGTCCTGCTTGACCTTCATGAGGACCCTGTGAATTAACTGCACTGGCAGGAAGGCATACATCAGTGCTCCCGACCATGAAATGAGGAAGGCATCCAAAAGGGAACCTCTGTTCAGGCCCCGAATGAAACAGAACACATGACACTTCCTGTTCTGTCTGGATGTGAACAGGTCCACCTGGAGAGTCTCCCACCTCTGGAAGATTATGTTGACCACCTCTGGATGGAGCAAACATTCCCGGCGAGATGAGAAGGTCCTGCTGAGGCGATCTGTCAAGATGTTAATGATGTCTCCCAGGTGGGTGGCGACCAGATGAATGGCATGCTGCACACAAAAGTCGCAAAGGCTGAGTGCCTCTTGACAAAGGGCTGAGGACCTGGCACCACTCTGCCTGTTGATGTAATACATCATGGCGGTATTGTCTGTCAGAACTGGCACCACCTTGCCCTTCAGGTGGGGCAAGAATGCCTGGCAAGCTAGGCAAACCACCCTGAGTTCCCTGACATTGATATAGGGGGCAAGATAGTCCCGCAGCCAATGGCCCTGGGTGCTCAGCTCGCTCAAGTGGGCTCCCCAACCCAAATCCCAGGCCAGGGTCAGTGATGGGTACAGGGTTGCGAAGGGAACTCCCTGCAGCACTGGCTTGGGGTCCAACCACCAATGCAGGGACAACAGGATGTGATCCGACACCCTGACCACCTGGTCCAACCTGTGTCTGTTGGGGATTGTAGTGCGGCTCAGCCGCGGCTCGTCCCTCAGTGGGGCTGCGGGGTATCCCACCACATCACTACAGGCCCTCAGACAGGGCTGAGTGGTAACAGTAGTCTTAAGCCCGGCCCTAGGTCAGGGCGGGGCAACAAACCCTGAGTCAGAATGCTCAGGCCCTCAGGCAAGGCAGTAATAGTAGGTTTCAGCCTCCTCAGGCCACGGTGGTGGTATGGGAGATTCGTCCCTCAGCGGGGCTGTGCGGTATCCCACTGCCTCGCTACAGGGATATAGACTGAGGCCAGCCACACTTGCAGAGGTTGTAGATGGAGCTGAGCATGGGTGACCATGTATGTGCATGTGGCTCATCAGACATAAGCAAGTGTGGGCCGTAGAGAGCAGGTGGCTCTTTAAGTGGGAGATCAAGTCCAACATGGCCTGAAAATGTGCCTCCAGGAGAAAGGCCCTGGCTCGCATGGAGTTGTGGACCGCCACCATGAATTCTATGTGCTAGACTAGCGTTAATGTGGACTTCTGTTTATTAACAACCCCAGATTGTGGCAGGTGGAATTAACCAGATCAAGGCTCCTCTGCACCTGCTCCTGAGACCTGCCCTTGATGAGCCAATCATCAAGATATGGGAAAATTTGGCCCCTCAATGTCTCAGGTGAGCTTCTACTGGTGCCATGCATTTTGTGAACACCCTTGGGGACAAAGTCCAGCCAAAAGGCAGCGCCATAAACTGGAAATGGTGCCTGCCCACTATGAAGCGAAGGACACGCCTGTGACCAAGGAATATGAAAATAAAAGTCCCATAAGTCGAGAGCGGCGTACCAGTCTCCCGAATCCAGGGAGAGGATGATGGAGGCCAGTGAAACCATGCAAAATTTCAACTTCTTGAAAGACTCGTTGAGGTGTTGCAGGTCCGGGTGAGTCTGAGGCCTCCTTTCGTTTTCAGGATTAGGAAGTACTGGGAGTAGAAATCCTTTCCTTTCATGTCCCAAGGGACCTCTTCTACCTCCCCTAGGCGTAGAAGATCTTGACCTCCTGAATGAGGAGTTGCTCATGAGAAGGGTCCCTGAAGAGGGATGGGGAAGATGCGGGGGCAGGAATGAGGGGCACCTAAAATTGCGGGGTATAGTCTGGAGATACTATGTCCAATACCCAGCAGTCTGAGGTAACCCACAAACAGGCCAAATGGCAGAGGTGGAGCTGGTTGAAGAAAAGGAATGGTGGATCTGGGACGTTGCTCTTGAGCATGCTCTCAAAATGAGCACTTCTGGCCTCTGGACTGTTTCACAGGCTGGGCTGCGCAGGTGAGCAGGATATAAGGGCAGAAACTACTTAATTCTGTTGCAATACATAGCTAGTAGAGCACATCAAAAATTTTGCACATAACGTTCTTTGTAAAAAAAAAACAAAACAGAAACACCAAACTTTTTAAAATGCAACTTTCAAAATTAATCAAAATCTTGTTTGTCACAAAATGTCCTTGATTTTTTTTTTTACAGAAGTTACTGATTTTTTTGAAATTTTACATTTACCAAAACCCATGTTTTCTTACTAAAAGCCAGATTTTTGTTAAATGTCATTTTTCCAAATCTTCTACTTCGGTAAATTCCAGTAAGAACAAATTGTGGAAGTTTTCATAAAAAAAATGAAATAGGTTTGTTCTGAACCCTGCACAATGGAAACAATTTCAATTTTTTTCAGTTAGTTTTTTGCTTTTCAACCAGTAATAATAATTATTGTTATTACTATTACTTATTTGGTAAGTATAAGCATATGAAATCCCTGCCACAGAGAATGTGCAATCTCTAGGCAACGGACAAAAGAATAAGATGCACTGGGAAATCCAGAGGAAAGTTACCTTAAGTTAAGATTAAAAATGCTCATATTCCTCTCATCTTAATTTTAAATAAGAACATAAGAATGGCCATACTGGGTCAGACCAATGGTCCATCTTGCCCAGTATTCTGTCTTCTGACAGTGGCCAATACCAGATGCTTCAAAGGGAATGAACAGAACACAGCAATCATCAAGTGATCCATCCCCTGTCATCCACTCCCAGCATCTGGCAGTTAGAGGCTTAGGGACACCCAGAGCATAGGGTTGCATCCCTGACCATTTGGGTAATAGCCAATGATGGATCTATCCTCCATGAATTTATCGAATTTTTTTTTAATCCAGTTACAGTTTTGGCCTTCACAACATCCCCTGGCAATGTGTTTCACAGGCTGGCTGTACACTGTGTGAAGAAATACTTCCTTTTGTTTTAAACCTGCTGCCTATTAATTTAATTGGGTGACCCCTGGTTCTTGTGTTATGTGAAGGAGTAAATAGCACTTCCTTATTCACTCACTTTCTCCACACCATTCAGGATTTTATAAACCTCTATCATACTCCCCTCCGTTATCTCTTTTCCAGGCCAAACAGTCCCAGTCTCTTTAATCTTTCCTCATATGGAAGCTGTTCCATACCCTTAATATTTTTTGTTGACCTTCTCTGTATCTTTTCCATTTCTAATTCATCTTCTTTAAGATGAGGTGACCAGAACTGCATGCAGTATTCCAGGCATGGACATATCACAGATTTATATATTGGCAATATATATTTCTTATTTCTAATGGTTCCTAACACTGTTAGCATTTTTGACTGTCGCTGTACATTGAGCAGATGTTTGCATAGTATGATCCACAATGACTCCAAGATCTCTTTCCTGAATGGTAAAAGCTAATTTAGACCATCTTTTGTATGTATAGTTGAGATTATGTTTTCAATGTGCATTACCTTGCATTTATCAACACTGAATTTCATCTGCCACTTTGTTGCCCAGTCACCCAGTTTTGTGAGATCTTTTTGTTGCAGTCTGCTTTGGACTTGAGTAATTTTGTATCATCTGCAAACTTTGCCACCTCACTGTTTACTCCTTTTTCCAGATCATTTATGAATAGGTTGAACTGCACTGCATGTTTTTGTTCTACAGGCCTCATGAAAGCAGTGAGTCTGAAGAATTTGAATAATAAAAGTAGGGTAGATTGAGATTGGGAGTGTGTTCCCATGAACAAGGCAGAAAAAGAAAATATGAAAATGAGATTGAGAAAAGGTAACAAGGAGGCATCAAGATTGGCACAACTGGCAGCAGGAAGTTAATGAGAAAGAACACTATAAAGAGATCAAATCTAAGGGCCAGGGTGGAGTTGTGTAAATGTACATTTCATATTTACATTAAAGATTCATTTTCTACTGTCTATATTTCATAATATTTGTCTGGGAAGTGGTTGTCTCTAAAGAGTAATCATAGCAGCTAGCCATCTGAATTACATGTGATAGCCATCATTGATTGTCTCCCATACCAATCTCCTTAATCATCCTCTCCAAAGCAGTTACAAAATCTGGAAGTTTGACCTCAACTGGAAAATCTGGTTGTGGGGTGGAATGGAGTAGTCAGGCTCTTCATCATGCTCACACTGCAAGGACTGCTATCCTGATGAAACTCTCTTTCTTAGCTTATATTTTTGCCTGAATGTGGAAAACACAGTTCTTCTACTGAAGAGAGATTTAGTTTTGCTTTCTGTTCTGGGTGTTGTTTGGGAAATACACTTTTCACTGTTTGGGTTACAGGCATCTGAGAACACAACAAATGCTTTCAGTTCAAAGAATTACTTTTCTAATTTAGGTTTCAAATTTCTTTAGAGAAAGTTTTTTATGGCATGTTGTTTAGACAAGTCAGCATACCACAGCTTGAGATGCAGATAACATCTTGATCTTTTACACCCTGCACCACCACATAGGGCTTGGCTACACTGGAGAGTTGCAGCGCTGGTGGTGGGTTTACAGCGCTGCAACTTACTAACCGTCCACACTTGCAAGGCACATACAGCGCTGCATCTCCCTGGCTGCAGCGCTGGCTGTACTCCTGCTCTGCCTGGGGCATAAAGATTGCAGCGCTGGTGATGCAGCGCTGCTCCGCAAGTGTGGCCACCAAAAGCGCTGTAATTGGCCTCCGAGGTATTCGAAGGTATCCTAGAATGCCTGTTCAGCCACTCTGCTGTTTTGTTGTGAACTCCGGGCTCCCGGAGCTGCTTATCTAAAAAACAAACACAGCTCGTTTGCTCGAGCAGAGGCAGGCAAGGGGATTCCTTTGGAATGTTCACACTTTGCTTGAGGAGAGAAGCAACACGGAGGAGGGGAGGAGGGAGTCCATTTTGGAGCAGCTGCTTATCTGGTCTGAAGGCTATTTGCATTTAGTGAATAAGAGGGGTGCGGGAAGGGGTCAAAACTTTTAAAATGATTGAAGGTTGGTGCTGTGTGTCTTCCAGTCCTTAGAACTTGCAATGCAGGGAGCTGACACAGTGTCAGCTCCAAAAATCCATTCTCTGTCTCCCCCACGCTCCCTGTCACAGTCCACCCCACTCCCCTCTTTTGAAAAGCACGTTGCAGCCACTTGAACGCTGGGATGGCTGCCCTTAATGCACTACTCCCAACAGCGCTGCAAATGTGGCCACACTGCAGCACTTTCCCTACACAGCTATACGAAGACAGCTGTAACTCCCAGCGCTGTACAGCTGTAAGTGTAGCCATATCCTTATTTCCCTAGTATGTGAATAGGGATTAACTTCAAAGCCTAGTTGGGAACATGGACATTATGCAAGGCAGCATAATATTGCCCGCTTAATCCTTGTCAAGTGCTTTGAAGATGTAACACTCTGGATAAGTACTGAGTAGTAATATCTAACACCCAATTCAAAATCTTCACAGTACAGCAAAATGGTACTCCCATGGAAAGGCATGGAAATTCCTCTCATACCATGCAGTACTGATCCAGTGTAAGCTGCTGTTCCAGCAACAAAACTAATCTTTCACTAAGGCTACATCTACACTAGCACTTTTGTTGGTAAAACTTGTCAGCCAAAAAGTGAAAACACACACACACCCTGACCAACGTAAGTTTCACCAACAAAAGCACCAGTGTGGACAGGTGCCTCTATAGACAGCACTATGTTGACATAGCTACTGCCACTTGTAGGAGGTGGTTTAATTATGCCAATGGGAAAGAGTAGTTACACGGGAGACCCTACAGTGTCACAACTGCAGCAGTACAGCTGTGTGGCTATAAGGTCTGTAGTGTAGACATAGCCTTACTGAGTTTTTCTTCCTGAGAATTAATAGTCTTTCCATTTAGGGTGCAGAAGCTCCACAAAAGATTTAGACAATTAGAAGCAGCCCAGCTCTGCATATAACCTGGTGCTCCAAGAAGTGTGTATGTATTGCTGCCTACTCAGAAATTACGCTTCCCTCTGGCTTCCAGGAAACTGCTTTTATAAAAATTCTTTGTGGTGTCCAATGGGGACTTCAGCCCACTGGTGCAGGGACAGGGGAAAAGACCTGTGCCTCCCCAGTTCAATTCAAAGAGTGTGATGGCCTAGTTCATGCACCACCACAACTACAGTCTCCAGTAACTGAGAACTGACCTAATAGACAGACCGCTTACAATAGTTTGCATGAACAATTGCAGAGGTGCAAAATTGCCCCAGATAGAGCCGTTTCAAATTTGCCTTGAGCCCACTCCAACATGCCTTCTGCTACAGCGGCAGCACAGACGGCTCTGCATATGTTGTGTGGGCCATCTGAGCTGCTGAGGCTCGTTAGCAGTACTGCCACAAACATGTCACAGGGGACGTCTGAATCTAGTCTTATCTCCATCTGTTTCCTCACTGCAGCCTGTATGCTGCTTAACAGCAATAATAAATATATGATCTCTGCCCAGAGATTAACAATGACATAGAATGAATGTTTAAACATGTACATAATAAGTCACCTAGAGACAGGAAAGGGAGATATATTTACCTAAGCAATATGGTTGTACTAATTGTAAGCACCAAGTGAAAATCTATTTGCGATTGCAGGTGAGTGTTCACCACTTCTGTGCATCAGAAAAAAATCCTCAAACATTTTACATTAAAAAAAGCACTTAGAAAAAGAATTCAGGCATATAATTAAATAAAAAGACACATTTCGCCCATCCTGCAAGATGTGCATCCTATACAAATATGGCGCCTACCCCAAAGAGCTTACAGTCTTGTAAACAAGAAACAAAATTGCATTCAATGAAAAACTATCTCCATAAATTAGAAATAAATGTAGCTTTGTTACTGGTTTCTGTAAACATGCAAATTACAGAATGTTCATCTATTATTGAAGTATTAGATATTAAAGGGAGAGGGATATAAAAATGTCCGGTTGGAAAAGTTACTATATCCATTTAAATGTGTCGATCTAAAAATTCTGAAGCAAAAGTTATTTTTAGGTCAGTTCTCACAATTCCCTCTAGCTCATGGCAGCTTTGCGTAAGTAGCCCTTAATGCCATCGCTGGTACAGATCGTACAATTGCCTACACTAGGTCTTGGGAGAATATAATTTTTGGTTTATTAAGGATGTTAGGAAGAACACATGTATCTGATAGGTTATTCTAAAAATCTCAAGCTGTGTGAAGCTGTTAAAATGTTAGGAATGTTAGCAATAGACTTGGTAGGGCTGCATCAGAAGACAGAGGCAGTAAAAAGTACATAAGTCATAGCATCCGATGATCAATTTTATGTTTAAGATGGCTATTATCACACAGATCACACTACCAGATGTGACCAACCATATCTAAAGCTTGAAATTATTTAATTTTTAAATAAATTGTATCAAGTAGTGTCCATCCTACATTCAAGTTCTGTTTTCTGTAAGTAAAGCTCCTTCACAGTACTTGTGATGTTTGTTTTAATATTACTCAAACGTATAATTAAATGTACATAAGTTTGGATTTGATGTGGTACAACTGTTGTACATTTGTACAATAGATTATTCATCTTCTGCTAGTCTTGCCTCTGCAGCTGAGCAATACACAAAAGTTTGTTGAAGGGGGATCCACATAAACCCAATTTCCATTTCCCCATGCTGTTATACTTCACTGTACAGGTGCTTAACAAGTGGGTGTGGCTTAACACTACATAGGGGAGAGGGCCCCAGCACAGAACTCTCTCTCACTATAAAAACTCGCCTTGGTTGTCTCTCTGTCCAGTGAAACTGCCTCAGTTCTATTGCTTTTAGAACTCTGTGCACCAAGAGATGAGACAGGATGCAACTAATTCTATTGCTGATCTCTGACCCAGAATAGAATTCAGCTCACTTCTGTACCTGTTAGCTCCGCAGTGCTGGAAGACAAAAAAGTACCATAAAAGCTTAGTCAATAAAGTAAACAAAATGCACACAGAGCATCTGTTGATGAAGTGGTCATTGCTAGTTCTCTGACTACAAGTGTACCTTAACAGACCAAGTTTTAAACTTACTGCCATACCTTTTTCCTCCACTGAGTTATGCTAGGAACATTCAGCAATGATGGCTATGTTCAGTGTGGGTGGATGGTCCATCTATTTGACAGGTCTCTACCCAGCACTGAAATCCTAAATTTTTAACAATTAGATAGATCTCGCAAACAGATGAATTTTGGAACCCCATCTTAACTTTACTCCCCACTCCCTTTAAAGGGACACTTGTTAAATTGTCAAAAACAACAGGAATGATTCACAGGAGATAATAAAGCAATATTGAAAGTAAAACTGTTACTATTTAGCTAGTTGAACTACAGCACTCAAGTCATCCTTGGCAGCCTTTGCATACAGTAGTCATTACACATTCAGTATTATACTTCATTTCAGAATCTTAAGGCAACGTTATGGAACTTTAGTTTTTGCATTCAAATTCAACATTACATTACAACATAAGATTACTAAAGTTGTGCAAGTGGTTCCGTTTAGAGGTAATTAAGTTCTGCACATAAACAATGAAGAATTTACAGTAAGTCATTTTTATAATTTGACACTGTTTCAAAGTGATCTGAAGATCAACGAACATGTACTATTATGCATATAGAAGAATCTTTAATGAAGGCACTTTTACAAAATCTGACATGCACCATCTAGCACTTGAGCTTTCTCCATTCTGAGAAATGTGATTTTTTTTTAAATGTATTAACAACAAACCTGTAACAAGCACTTCTGTATGAACACGAGACATTCAAATATACTTTTAAGGAGGATTCCAGCTTAAGTTCTTTGGTTTTGTTTTTTTAAAAATTCACTGTTCATTTTATCCCAGAAAAGCAGTATTAAAAGGAACTGCTTTATTCACCACGTAAAACATGCATACACATTCCACTGAAGTGACAGAAAACAGAGCTTTACTCAAATTCCATAACAGTCTTGAATGAAAGTGTTACTCAGCAATGAATGTCTTATGCTGAGATATACTGTGTCAGTTTAATGCTATACCAAGCTTGAAAAGAATCTGCTACACATATGACAAGTGACTAGATAGCAAACAAGTCTGCAACATCTTTCTATTGGTTTCTTATAAGTATTACCTTGAGAAAGTGTCAAAGCCTCACATTTAGTACTGAAGTTAATTTCAAGTTTCACTCTTCCTGTACTGTATTTTGGATACTGAATAGAGAGCCTAATTCTGACAGGAAAGAATGAAAAGTTGCCTATGGAACAATCAAGGTTTATATTTAATGATAAGTTTAAAAAGAACAACTAATTTTTGTAATGTAACTTATTTGCAATATTCTTTGCACCTTTTCTTTTCCCACTTCAACTGCACTGATTTCCTGACACATCTATTTCAAATAAAGACTACGTAGTGACATCTGATTTACTCACCGAACTTAAATTTATAATATTTTATGCCTATTTATTATTTGTGTACCAGCATCAGTAGTATCACAGCTCTAGAACTAGCTTTGTCTTTGCCACCCAGCAGAAGGAGGCAAGACATAAATGCAGTAAGTCCTACAAAAATAATGGCTAGTTTGTTCAAAGTAAAAAGTTCACAATAAAAATTTCTTCTCACCATAAAATTCTAAAAGATGTAATAATGTAATGTGTATCTGACCCCAGAGGTTTTGACTGTCCCTTTAGCACTGCAAAGCTGACGTTTTTAAACAAGTGAACCTGTTTACTTTACAAAAATGCAAATATTGCAAATAGGGAAAATATACTTCCTGGAAGGAGAGTTAATACAATAAAACAGAGATACTGTTTGCAAGTATATAATTAGCCCAACTGAGCAGGAATATGATACAGCAGATTTTGGGTAGCATTATCTTTGTCACAAAAATTGCTCACCAGTCAAAATGGCAGCAGTACTTAAATAACCTTACATTTCTTCCTTATAACATTGCAAATGCAGAGAAGAAAAGTGACTATTCAACATTAAATATAAAAACTATTTAAAAAACACATCAGAATTTTATTGCTTGAAGAATACAGCATATGAAAAAAGCACAGAAACGTCCAAAGAAAAGGTCACAAGGAACCAAACATACTATCCCATACATACCAGATGCAGTAAAATGTTAACCTGAATTCTGCATCAGAAAAAACAAGTGTGAAATACCTAATTTTGTTTACTTAAAAGAAAAAGATTCATTTAAAATAGAAAGTGTAAGGTGTTACAGTACAAATTAGAAAAGCCAACACTGCACATTAACATTGTTTCACTAGACTAGATTCACTACCTTTGGTACTTAAGTCTTTACAGAAAACCACCTCCTTAGTCAAATCTTGTCCAACATATGTCATGAAAGTTTTTCAACTTATCAACAAACTAATCTTTACTTTTTGAGCCATCACTGCACGGATGCATTCAGAAAATGTGCAAGTTTATTCAATAAGTAACCTAACGACTCTAAAATTGAAATCAAAAGCCCCTAGCGATCCTTGCAGATCTGAATATATGCCAACTGTACTTGTTCAGATCTCTACTTAAAATGGGCACACTGTTTTCTGTATATTTCTCTGTGTAAACAGATTGCTGCACTCACAGCTTTTAGTCAAACATTTTTACTAGAGAAACTTGTCAAGAGCATATTAAAAGAAAAGAGAGTGCATTCTTACACAGCTATCTGATCTGATCGTCTGCCCTAGTATGCAATGGAATGGCTTTTCCATTCTGCTGGAAACAAGAGTACCAAAACGTAGGCCAACGTTTCTTCATTCAACCTTAAAATTCTATAACGGACACAACTGTGGTCTATTTCTACAGAAAGAACAGATGCCCATCCATTTATATAAACAGAATTTTCAAAGTCAACCTGTCAGTCAAAGAGACTCCTTTCTCTTTCCTGATCCTTATCATGCGTATTACTCTTGGGGCATTCTTTCCTAACTAAACCTGGACAGAATCATTTGCACCTACTAACCTGTTTGAATGAAGAAAATGTCATTGTTTCACAAAGTAGCTGAGGAATCCATTGGTAACCTAGTCTGGAAAATGTTAACATTATGCTGACAACAATAACTAACTAATCAGGGTTAAATAAAAATTCCTCTTCTACTGAAACCATGTTCATTAGCTTCAACTTTTGCCTTTGTAGGCCTGAACATTTAATAATTCCCAGTTAAGTCAATGGAACTAACACAATTCTGTTTCACCAAGTTCCAGCTTTACATGTGAACAGTATGAACATGTCTGGACTACGCAAGTAATACCATCAATAACAGTTAACATTAAATTGGAGTGAAATAATAAGAATTTATTAGTTCTCTACACTGGTCAGTTTTTGAAATGAAATATCCATTGGTTCAGGACTCTTCACAGATATCATAATAAAATCATGGGTTTATTATTTCACCCCTACACAAAAAAAAGACAGAATTTCTACAACTCCTATTAAACATACCTTTTCCTAGTTTAGTGAAAATGTATCTTTTCAAATTTGTAACAAATGTGGTATTTGAGCACATATAATATTTATTGCCATATATATATATCCTCATTTTTAAAAGGACAAAGAATTCAGACTTTACTATGCTGACCCCTTTGCTTTTTTCCATTATGCAGATTAAGTGTCTACTGTACCACTCCCACCCCCCAAAAAGAAAAACAATTAAAACTTCTCTATGTAAGAGTTTATAGTTTAGTTAAAAGGGAAGAGAAATGCAATTGTGGATTTAGAGTTTCTGTATAAATCTCACTATTTTATAAACTTGTTGTTTATTTTAACACTGTTTATTGATCAAATCAATGACGCACTGCTATCTAAAATTTTCATATACACCATTAAAAATCCAAAGTTGATATGATATTGAACCTTAAATCTCTAAGAGTTCAAAAAAAAGACACTTTTTACATGTACAGCACACAACAGCAGACATCCCTAGAATACCATGGCCAGTCCAATATGCATACAAAATTACAGGAAAGCATTCATTTCACTGTTTTCATTGTGCAGGAAAGATATTTCTCAGTGGGAACAGAAACTCAGCTGGTGAATTTCAGATATCATCTTCATCATCTTCATCCTGAGAAGATCCTGCCTGATTGGATGCAGTGGCTGACGCAGCAGCAAGCTGTGCTTGTTGGGCCGCTTGTTGCATCTGTAGCCATTCTTGCTGGGCCAGTTCTGCTTGCTGCTGCCTAGCCTGAAGACAGACAAAAATTAAATTGTTAACAAAACCCAAGACTTCCAATATCCTTTTAAGGAATCAGTATAGCACACTGGCAAAGATTACATTAATGGTCTAGCAGAAACTGCAGGTGCAAAGTACAAGATTTATATCTAAAAATAATCACTGTACATAAAGGGTGTTCAAAATACTGCAATGCTTTGTATTGATATCACCTTTTTTTCTTCATGCTGGCATAACCTATTTTTGTGGTATGCTGTACAACCATCATTTGGAGCATTTATGTGCAGGAAACCAAAGAGGTTGAGTTAAATAAAAATGTACTTGAAAAAACCCTCAATTTGGGGGGCTGCACAAGATCAGAGAAGCACCACTTTCAAATGAAAAATTAATCAGGAATGTTGCAGAGTGGATAGAAGTGCAAGAAGTACAATTAGCATTAACAAGACCTTCCACCACTTACCCAGGCTGCCTAGGAAATACTGACCAGGAAGTCCAGGCCTTACTTTAAGCACAACATTTTTAAAATGGTTGTTCTAACTAAGAAATCTTAGACCTTAAATTTCCCCATCTCCAAAAGATTGCTTGGTTTTGTTACATAAATATCAGGAATGTTAAGTCTAGTTTTGCTAGATGAATTTTCAAGCTTTTCAGAAGTTTATTGTGAGTTCATCTTCCTCAATTCAAGGAGAGGGGACATTTGACATTTGATAAGAAGTCTTTGTTAAATGATTGTTTGGTACTGAAGTTGAGAGTATAAAAAGTGCAAACAAAGTAAAAAGAGTTTGATTAGAAGTCCCTTATCCTCTCAACAGTCAGCTTTCATTTGCTTGTGATGTCATATTTTCCCAGTACACCTCTACCTCAATATAACGCAACCCGATATAACACGAATTCAGATATAATAGAGTAGAGCAGTGCTCTGTGGGGGTGCGGCTGCGCACTCCGGTGGATCAAAGCAAGTTCGATATAATGTGGTTTCACCTATAACGCGCTAAGATTTTTTGGCTCCCGAGGACAGCATTCTATCGAGGCAGAGGTGTACTTTAGTCACTACAGTCGCATCGCCTCCAGGATAATTAAAACTAGAGTTGGGCATTTGCCTGGACCAAAAATAATTGGTCAACTGACCAGTCAAACATTGGCCAAATATTTTAAAGCACTAATTTATTAGAACAGTAATAACAGTAAGAAAAAAAAAAAGAGTAGGCCTTTATGGTCTCCAATCAGCTTAACCTTAGACACTTATGCCTAATTACAACAACAAAAGTTCTTAACTGAGATATTTTAACTCAGAAAAATGTGGAACACAAATAAATGAAGTTCTAAAAAATGAAAGAATGGTACAATGGTGCAATCAAAAAGGTAGGCCACTGCCTAAATCAGGGTATTCTTGCAGGGATATTTCAGATTATTTGACGGTTTTCATATAGGTGATTACTTGAACAGCTTGCCACATCCACTTAAAACCAGAATTTGCACTGTTAAAAAAAAAAAAAAAAAAACCACAAAAAAACAAAAAACCAGCAGAAAAAATCTTTTGAAACAAAAATCAGGTATTCTTTATATATAAAGCTAAATAGAACAAAAGCCCATTCCCCCCCCCCTCTATACAAGACACTTTTAAAGTTAAGTTCACATTTCCATTCAAATCCCCTTTTCATTCTGAATTTTCCATAACTGGCCTATCAGGCAGAAATTTTCTGAACCTACTGTCTACCTATGGATAATATTTTGGAACATTTCAGCAAGGACAATTCAGTCAGTTAATAAGTGTACAAAAAGATACTGTCCCTATTCCAAGAGTTGTGACAATGCTTTGAAAAGCCCTAGCACAAATGTGCTGGATTAGAAAAAAATTGACATCTGCAAAGGAAATAACCCTACTGAAAAGAGACTTTAAAATTATTCATATGCAGTCACTAGGGTTTGAAAGAGAATCAATTTATTCACAGTCGATATTTTGGCACACTTTTAGCCATTTAACCAAAGTTCTAAACAAATGAAAGCAACACCTGAACACATTAGTAGTGCACATGCATGTCTTAGATACACATTCAATGTGGCAGTGCTCTCTAAGAGTCAGTGGCTCTACAGCAGTTTCTCTCAACCTTTCTGATACCAGTGACCAGCTTGCTGCCTTCCTAAACTGTGTCAGGCTGATCTCGGGGACTAGAAACATTGTTCCACAGGACTGTGTACCTTCTGCTGGACAGATAATTCTGAAAATATTATGTGCCACCAGATTATACAACCACTTCTTCACATTCTTTTTCTTTTGAAACTCCATAAGGTTGCATCGCTAAGAACTCAGAGTCAGGAATTGCCAGAGTTTAGGTGCCCTTAATCTTAAATCTGCCTCCTCATGCCATAATGCAGTATGCCAGTCTTTTAATTGCACAAATCAAGTCACTTCTCAAATACTACAACATTTTTTTCCTACACATTTTAACCTAATGTTCACAATGAATGAGGATGCCTCTTGATTTGGATTTATTCATTCATTAAGGAAGTCACTTCTACAAATAAGGGAAAACTAGGGCCCTGATCTTACCAACACTTATACACATAGATAATTTCTCAGGTGTGTAGATGAATATTTTAAGAAGCGTGATTGTCATTTAAGCAGCCAGTATTCCTTCTGCATATAACCACTGGTAAATTCTGGATTATCAATAGGACTAATCACATGCAAGAGTTATGCACATGCATAAGTATTTGCAGGACTGGAGTGCAAATATAGCACTTATTCCAACAATACATCCACAAACTACTATGATATATTGTTGAATAAAATAAAATGCACTGTTTCAGAATCTGATCAGAGATTTTTGTACAATATCAAATGAGGACCAGTTTAAGTTTCATTTATTGATCGAACACAGACTAGTGCAACTTGAATGCAATAATAATTTTATAATGCATTTTTATTAATCTCTAATAATTAAAAAAATAAATGTATACCTTCAGAAGACAGTGTCTACTAGATTAAACAATTTTAAAGTAGGTCAAAAATCAGGTCTAAATTGATGATAACTGACATTTCATTTAAAGAGGTAATTACTTTAATTCCTCATTATTTATATTACTCTCTCAGGAGAGTATGAATATCCCTATCCTACCCATCCTCTACTGCTTTTGACCTGTATAGAGTGCAGTTTTATTTAAATTATCCACATTAAACCTCATTGCATTAAGCTTAAAAATAAAATAAAAACTTAAACTAACCAGTTTGTTATAAAACCAAACACTGCTTCTGCAGCAGCCACATTGGCTTTTTTACTCTTAGCATGAAGGGGAAGAAAAGTATCTACATGTTAATTTGTCACAGGACTATACCATTACACAGGTTAGCCGTGACAAATTTCCAAAGCTGGTGAAAACTTCAACTGTCTCATCATCATCTATTTAGCTATAATGTACTTGGCACTGTACAACATACAAAAATGAAGTTTATCTGGATTTTGGCATTACGTGAGTTTCAGTAAGGCCAGCGAGGAGGTTTGTGTGAGATCACAAGGACCTGAATAAGCATTTTCACCATGGAAACAGAAGGAAAGGAAAGGAAGGATTTTTAAAATATGCAGAGGACAAAAAAAAAAGCAATTTCCATACGATTTCCATATGGCCTGGATATGAGTGGTGTAAGAGGGAGAACTTGTAGAAGATTGCCACATTACGAGTCTGGCAGAATAGCGGTGGTATCAATAGTAACAGAATGGGAGAAGAGAAGACTGTTTAGGAAGATACATAATCAAATTTAGTCTTAGCCAGTTACACTTGAATTGTCTGCAATCCATCTCAGAGGAAGTGCTGGAAAGAAAGGCTGAGTTGCAGGACCTTGTCTCACATTAGGTCAAGCCGGAGAAATATATTTGAATTATCATCTTAGAGTTCATAAGTAAATCAAAATGATTATACAGTGTCACTCCAGGGTAAAGTGAAAACAGCTGGGAGACACATTAGAGATTTAGCATTGCTGTGACAAACAAACTACTAAAGAGATGGAAATTACCCTCTCCCCCATGAAGTGATGGAGCCAAAACCAAGAAAGACATTTAAACTGAAATGATTAAGACACAAAATGAGTTACACCTAGCAAGGCAATAAAAAGAGAGATACTACAAATACATAGAGCAGGGGTCAACAACCTTTCAGAAGTGGTGTGCCAAATCGTCATTTATCCACTCTAATTTAAGGTTTCGTGCGCTGGTAATACATTTTAACATTTTTAGAAGGTCTCTTTCTATAAGTCTATAATATATAACTAAACTATTGTTGTATGTAAAGTAAATAAGGTTTTTTAAATGTTTAAGAAGCTTCATTTAAAATTAAATTAAAATGTAGAGCCTCCCTGACCAGTGGCCAGGACTCTGGCAGTGTAGTGCCACTGAAAATCAGCTCGTGTGCCACCTTCGGCACGCATGCTATAGGTTGCCTACCCCTGACATAGAAAGAAATGAAGGAAGATGTAGGTTCTCACTTAGTGGGGAAAGACAGCTAACAACAGATGACATCAAGGAGGCTGAGGTGTTCTCTATTTTGCTTCAGTCTTGGCTAAAATATTAAGTTGTGACTAGATAATTAATACTAACAAGAACAGGGAAGGAACAAGCTAGAACAAGGAAAGACAGGTTAAAACAGTTAGATAAGTGAGATGTTTTTAAGTCAGCAGGGGCCAATGAAGCTCACCTGAGGGTATCTAAAAACTAGCTGAAAATCTCAACCATTAGCAATTATTTGTGAGAACTCATGGAAGATGGTGAGGTCCCAGAGGACTGGAGAAGGAAAAACATAGTTCCTATCTTTAAAATGAGGAACAAAGAGGACATGGGGAATTATAGACCAGTCAGCCTAACTTTGAGACCTGGGAGATACTGGAACAAATTATTAAACTATACTTTGCAAGCATGTGGAGGATAAGGTTATAAGTAAAACTGAACATGAATTTGTCATGAACAAATCATGACAAATCAACTTAATTTCCTTCTTTTATGGGATTACTGGCCTAATGGATAGGTGGAAGCCGAAGATGTGACATATCTTGATTTTAGTAAGGTTTTTGATACAGTCCATCTGACATTCTTATAAGCAAACCAGCAAAATGTGGTCTAAATGCAATTATTATAAGGTGTGTTGAAAGACCCTACTCAAAGAGTAATCGTCAACCATTTGCTATCAGACTAGGGGGACACTTCTAAGGGGGTCTCACAGGGGTTTGTCCCAAGTCTTGTACTATTCAACATTTTCACCAATGATTTGGATAATGGACTGGAGAGTATGCTTATGAAATGTGCAGAGCACGCTAAACTGGTAGGGGTTGCTGGCACTTTGGAGGACAGGATTAGAATACAGAACAACGTTGAAAAAAATGAAGAATTGGTCTGAAATCAACAAGATAAAACTCAGTAAAGATAAGTGAAAAGTACTACACCTAGGCAGGAAAAAAGCAAATGCACAACTACAAAATGGGAAATAACTGGCTAGGTGGTAGCACTGTTGAAAAGGATCTGGGGGTTATAATGGATCACAAATTAAACATGAGTCAACAACATGATGCAGTTGCAAAAAAGGTATATTAACAGAGTGTCATATACAAAAGACAGAAGGTAACTGTCCTGCTCTACTTAGCGCTAGGGAAGCCTCAGCTGGAGTACTCTGTCCAGTTCTGGGTGAAATGCTTTAAGAAAAAGACGGTTACTCACCTTTGTAACTGTTGTTCTTCAAGATGTGTTGCTCATATCCATTCCAGTTAGGGGTGCACGCGCCGCGTGCATGTTCATTGGAAGATTTTTACCCTAGCAACACTCGGTGGGTCGGCTGGGCGCTCCCTGGAGTGGTGCCGCCATGGCGCCGGATATATACCCCTACTGACCCAACTGCCCCTCAGTTTCTTCTTGCCGGCTACTCCGACAGTGGGGAAGGAGGGCGGGTTTGGAATGGATATGAACAACACATCTCGAAGAACAACAGTTACAAAGGTGAGTAACCGTCTTTTCTTCTTCAAGTGCTTGCTTATATCCATTCCAGTTAGGTGATTCCCAAGCCTTACCTAGGCGGTGGGGTCGGAGTGAGATGTGGCAGAATGCAAAACTGCTGAGCCAAAAGGCTGCATCATCTCTTGACTGTTGAACCAGAGCATAATGCAAAGCAAAGGTGTGGACCGAGGACCAGGTAGCTGCGCGACATATCTCCTGGATAGGTACACGAGCCAGGAAGGTGGAAAACGAAGCCTGAGCCCAGGTAGAATGCACGGTGATGTGGCTTGGGGAAATATGAGCCAAATCATAACAAGTGCAGATGCACGTCGTCACCAAGATGAGATCCTCTGAGAGGAAACAGGTAGGCCTTTCATTCGGTCTGCTACCGCGACAAAGAGCTGGGGTATTTTACGAAATGGTTTTGTCCGCTCAATATAAAATGCGAGCGCTCTATGGACATCCAGGGAGTGCAATTGTTGCTCCCGTAGCGTTGAGTGTGGCTTCGGGAAGAAGACCAGGAGAAAGATGTCCTGGTTAACATGAAGGCCGAAACCACCTTAGGGAGGAAAGCCGGGTGTGGTCGCAACTGCACCTTGTCCTTGTGGAACACAGTGTCCGGTGGATCCACCATAAGAGCCCTAAGCTCGGAAACTCGTCTGGCCGATGTAATGGCTACGAGGAAAGCTGTCTTCCAAGACAGGTATAGTAGTGAGAAGGTTGCTAACGGCTCGAATGGGGGGGATATAAGTCTGGTTAAAACCAGGTTGAGGTCCCAGGTTGGGGCTGGGTGGCGTACTTGAGGATATAAGCACTCCAAGCCCTTGAGAAACCTCGAAACCATAGGGTGTGAGAACACGGAACGACCACCTTCGCCTGGGTGGAAGGTAGAGATGGCTGCCAAGTGTACCCTCAGTGATGATACCGCTAGGCCCTGCTGTTTGAGAGACCAGAGTTAGTCCAAAATAGAGGGGATCGAGGCCTCAGTGGGAGTAAGATTAAGCATTTTGCACCAGCAGGAGAAACGCTTCCACTTGGCCAGGTACGTTGACCGGGTGGGAAGGCTTCCTGCTACCCAGGAAAACTTGTCGTACTGATTCAGAGCAACGTAACTCTGACTGGTTCAGCCACGCAGCAGCCACACGATGAGGTGAAGAGCCTGCAGGTCCGAGTGGCGAAGCCTGCCGTGGTCCTGAGTTATGAGATCTGGGTGGAGTGGCAGGGTAATTGGGTTGGCTATCGATAGGCCGAGCAACGTGGTGTACCAGTGCTGTCTGGGCCACCCTGGAGTGATCATGATGATGCGTGCTCTGTCCCTGCGGAGTTTCAGCAGGACCTTGTGAACCAGCGGGAACAGTGGGAAGGCATAAAGGAGCTGGCTCTTCCATGGCATCAGGAAAGCGTCCAAGATTAATCCCGGGGAGAGACCTTGGAAGAAGCAGAACATCTGGCATTGCCTGTTCTCGCGGGAAGCGAACAGGTCTATGTGGGGAATTCCCCACTTCTGGAAAACAGAATGCATAACATCCGGGCAGATTGACCACTCGTGAGACAGGAAAGACCTGCTGAGTCAATCCGCCAGAGCGTTCCGAATGCCTGGGAGGAAGGACGCTATCAGATCTATCGAGCGGACTTTGCAAAAGTCCCAGAGTTGGATGGCCTCCTCACAAAGGGGGGAGGACCGTGTCCCTCCCTGTTTGTTTATGTAGTACATGGCCGTTGTGTTGTCTGTAAACACTGAGACAAACGGCCTCGCAACTGTTGTTGGAACGCCTGGCACGCCAGGCAGACTGCTCTCAGTTCTCAGACATGTGTAATGCCAGCTCCTGAGATGACCAAAGGCTTTGAGTACAAAGGTGACTGAGGTGAGCACCCCAGCTGAGAGATGACGCGTCCGTCGTCAGGGACATTGAGGGTTGGGGCGGATGGAACGGCATCCCTGCACACACCAGGGAGGGAGTTAGCCACCATTCTAGGGAACCTAGGGTGCTCGGGGGAATGGTGACTATCGTGTCCATTGGGTCCCTGCCTGGGCGGTATACCGAGTTGAGCCAAACTTGGAGAGGACGGAGGCGGAGCCTGGCATGTTTGGTTACAAACGTGCAGGCAGTCATGTGACCCAGGAGACTGCGACAAGTGCGAGCCGAGGTCGTCGGGAAATTCTGTAGACCTCTGATGATTGTTGCCATCGCCTGAAACCGCGGCTGTGAGTAAGCAGGCTCTGACTAGACTGGAGTCCAGGATAGCTCCTATGAAGTCTAACCTCTGCGTGGGAACCAGAGTGGATTTTTCTATATTGATCATCAGGCCTAGACGTGTGAATAGGTCCTTGACGATGCCCACATGCTGAGTGACTTGTGTCTCGGTGGCCCCTCAGATGAGCCAATCGTCCAGATACGGAAAAACGCGTATTCGACGTCAGCGGAGGTAGGCGGCAACTACGGCCATACACTTTGTAAATACCCTTGGGGCTGTATAAAGGCCAAACGGCAGGACTGTAAACTGGAAGTGCTGACGGTTGGCTACAAAGCAGAGGTATCTCCTGTGTGGAGGAAAGATGGCAATGTGAAAGTACGAGTCCTTCATATCAAGGGCGGCATACCAGTCTCCAGTATCCAAAGACGGGATAATGGTCCCCAGGGTTACCATGTGGAACTTCAACTTTATCATAAACTGGTTGAGTCCTCGCAGGTCTAGGATAGGTCTGAGACCTCCCTTCAACTTGGGGATTAGGAAATAACGGGAGTAAAATCCCTTGCCCCTTTAGTCCATTGGTACCTCCTCTATAGCTCCTATGGCGAGGAGCATCTGCACCTCTTGTAAGAGGAATTGCTCGTGAGAGGGGTGCCTGAAGAGGGACAGGGTTGGAGGGCGGGGTTGAAATAAATTGGAGGTGGTACCCATACTCCACCGTGCGTAGGACCCAGCGATCTGAAGGGAGGAAGTAGGAGAGATGGTTGGAGAAGAGAGGAGAGGGATCCTGGCCTGTAACTGGTATGCCACCCTCAGGCGCACCTTCAAAAGTCTGTCTTTGATCCCGGTGGTGGTTTCGAGGGACCTTGATTTTGACCCCCTTGGGATCCTGACGGTCATCTGCGACCACCTCGGCTGCGCCACCTGCCAAAGTCCTGTCTTTGTCTAGGCACAGAGTATGGGCGGTGAGGCTGGGGATGGAAAGGCCTGCGTTGGGTCACCGGCATATGCATGCCAAGAGAGCGCATTATGACCCTGTTGTCCTTCAGGCTTTGCAGCCTGGGGTCAGTCTTTTCTGAGAAGAGGCCTTTACCATCAAATGGCAAGTCCTGAATGGTATATTGCAGCCCCGGTGGGAGGTTTGAAACTTGAAGCCATGAGATGCGCCTCATGGCAACACTCGAGGCCAGAGTCCGGGCTGCTGAGTCTGCTGAATCCAACGAGGCCTGGAGGGAAGTTCTGATCACCTTTTTCCCTTCCTCCAAGAGGGCAGCGAACTCTTGGCGGGAGTCTTGAGGGAGAAGCTCCGTAAACTTATAACACCTAGGTGGCGGTGGGTAATTATAGCGGCTAAGCAAGGCTTGTTGATTTGCCACCCGGAGCTGTAGGGCCCCTGCCGAGTACACCTTGCGACCGAGTAGGTCCATTCGCCTAGCCTCCTTCGATTTCGGGGCTGGCGCCTGCTGGCCATGGAGTTCCCTCTCATTAACAGACTGGACGACTAGTGAACAGGGAGGATGATGGACATACAAGTACTCGTACCCTTTAGAGGGCACCATATATTTACGCTCAACTCCCCCAGCCTCTATTCCTCCTGCGGTCAGGGACTGCCATATAGTATTGGCATGACTTCTCAAGGTCTCTTCCAGCACTAATTTCTGTGATTATAGTTTACAGAAATTGATCATTTTCTAAAATATTAGTTGCCATTTCCCTTCATATATACAATTGACTAAAGAAAATCTGGTAATACAAGTAAAGGAATACAAAAAGTAGTTGAAAATAACTTTTTAAAACTCCAACATTTGTAAAAGTTTCTGTAAAATAAAAATACATGATTGAGTGGCATGGCTTTGATATCACCCAGTGGTAAAGTAATATATTAATTTAAAACTCAGACTAATAAAACTCATACTAATAAAACTTACACATTACTATACAATGTCTCTGGCGTTGTCAGATCACAGAAGTAACAAAGAAAATTCAGCATCTTATTTATCCATTTGCATTTCTTGCCAGGTATATTAACTTCACACGGTCAGATTCTGTAAAATCTTTCATGGCCAAGCAATCCATAGAACGGGAGATTCTTCTGGACTTATGCATGTTTCTGTGGCACTAAATCAGGGAGAGTCTAGTTCATTCAACCTCACATTAGATTTCTTAGTCAGAAATATTGCCTCACTCACTTTTGCAAATAACTCCTGTTGCTGCCTTAGAAGTTCTTCTTCAGGAATGCCAAGATTTTCCAAACGAGAACTGGCCTTTCTTCTTTTTAGTGCTACTGTTTTGCACTCTTGTAAAACTTCTTTTACCTCACTGATATAGGAGCCAAAACCCAAGCTTTCTAGTGCTGGAAAAAAGAAAATGTTGATCAATTAGCATAATTAAAACTTGTAGTCACATCAAAACAATTTCTTGTAATAAGACACCAACTTGTTCTGTCCTATAGATTCCTTACTTAAAGTGACCGACAACCATTTTTTTTTATTTGCATCTTTTTACTCTTCTGTAGTGCACAAGGGCCTAAGCAAAAGATTTCAAACTGGGGGGCACAGAGGAACATTCGAGGGGCAAGTGGTGTCCCCAAGTGGCTGGGGCTTGGGGAGAGAGCACCACTTCCACCCCCCTAACTCACATCAACAAGCCATCCAGCCTGTGGGTCAGTGTCAACATCCACTGATGATGTGCTGATTTCTGCTCCTGGCAGCCTCTGTGCCCAGTGCTGGCTCCACCCCCCAGAGACTATCACATGTGCCTTCCCACACTCTGAAAACCTGAGGGGCAGGTATTGTGACTATACTTGTCTAGGTTGGGGCAGCACAACCAAAAATTATAACTCGGGGAGGAGGAGGGCTCAGCTCCAAAAGTTTGAAAACCACTGGCCTGTCATATTCTCCTACTCCCTTCCTACAACAAAATCTTCAAAATTTGAGACTGTCAAGTGTGCTCTTCCCTGGTTTTGCTAGTACTTTTAAATTTCTTGGCTATATTTCATAAAGGTGAGAGAATGAGTCAGAGAACAGCAAGACAAGAAGACAGTTTAATTTCTTAGTTATAAATTTAAAATAATTTCATATAAGCCAGACAAATTAATGGAACAGGTGCCATATTTCCTATTTTGCTTAAGAACAGATATATGGTAACATGTACCATACACACCATATCTGCCCAAAGTCTCATCCTTCCATCTTTTAAGAATAAAGGACCAACTAGAAAAGTACATTTTCTTAATAGGCTGAAGTTAGCACAGATATGCAACAACTTGGCCATTTCAGGAAAGAAATGATTCCTAATTTAAGCCCCCACCCCCAATGTAAATAATAGTGTGTTGCATACCTGGTTGCAATCCAGTAACTGTCCTCCAACCCTCCCTAAAATGCTAAGACACTATTTCATCTTGTAGCATAGCTGGGACCTAATCATGGTTTTAATAGTCTCCACAAAATATACAATAGAGTAAATAGACAGCATCAGGGAACAGCTGTTGTAACCAGGTTCCTAAAAGTTGTTTTATTTTAGATAGGATCCAACTCTTGTCCACACTGAGCTTTGAATCGTGCTTTAAAGTAGTTTGAACTACTGGAAAAAAGGGGTTCTGGATACACTGGTTTCAAACATTATTCAGCTAGCCACTGAAAATAGGATGAAAGCTACAGAAATATTTTGAAGAACTTGCCTCTGTACTACAGAGAGCATCCGCCTTTAGATTGCTAAATTGGTCTGCAGCCATGAGCTCTTTAAGGACCCTTCAATGCTTTTGGATGCCCAAACAGCAGCAGTAACAACTATCTATATTACTAGCCAGAAAATTAAACCCCATTTTAGAAGACAGAGACCTGTCACAGCGATTGATTCATTAGTGACCTCTATGCTTGATTATTGTATCTCATATCTAGGAATGAAGTCAACCCCAGAAAAAGCTCCCTGTGGTATAAAACACATCTGCTTAACAGAGGCCCTCCCCATTATCACCCCCACCCTAGCATTCTGCTCTTGGATTCTATTCTGGATCCTAGCCTGTTTTAGACTAATCCCACTGAGGGTTTTGAGCACCAAGACACCTGAGAGATTGTCTCTCAGCTCCATGAGCATCTACAACAGCAACATTCCAGTGAACAAAAACAGTGACAAATGAAGAGCATCAGAGGGCTGCAGCCGTGTTAGTCTGGATCTGTAAAAGCAGCAAAGAATCCTGGGGCACCTTATAAACTAACAGAAGTTTTGGAGCATGAGCTTTCATGGGTGAATACCCACTTCGTCAGATGCACGTAGTGGAAATTTCCAGGGGCAGGTATATATATGCAAGCAAGCTAGAGATGATGAGGTTAGTTCAATCAGGGAGGATGAGGCCCTCTTCCAGCAGTTGAGGTGTGAAAACCATGGGAGGAGAAACTGGTTTTGTAGTTGGCAAGCCATTCACAGTCTTTGTTTAATCCTGAGCTGATGGTGTCAAATTTGCAGATGAACTGAAGCTCAGCAGTTTCTCTTTGAAGTCTGGTCCTGAAGTTTTTTTGCTGCAGGATGGCCACCTTAAGGTCTGCTATAGTGTGGCCAGGGAGGTTGAAGTGTTCTCCTACAGGTTTTTGTATATTGCCATTCCTAATATCTGATTTGTGTCCATTTATCCTTTTCCGTAGCGACTGTCCAGTTTGGCCAATGTATATAGCAGAGGGGCATTGCTGGCATATGATGGCGTATATTACATTGATGGATGGGCAGGTGAATGAACCGATGATGATGTGGCTGATCTGGTTAGGTCCTGTGATGGTGTCACTGGTGTAGATATGTGGGCAGAGTTGGCATCGAGGTTTGTTGCATGGATTGGTTCCTGGCATAGCCCCACAATATGCCAATATTTTTATGGCCGACCTGGAACAATGCTTCCTCAGCTCTCGTCCACTCATGCCCTTTCTCTACCTACACTACATTGATGACATCTTCATCTGGACCCCTGGGAAGGAAACTCTGGAAAAATTCCACCACAATTTCAACAGCTTCCACCCCACCATCAACCTCAGCCTGGACCAATCTACACGGGAGGTCCACTTCCTAGACACCACGGTGCAAATAAGTGATGGTCACATTAACACTACCCTATACTGAAAACCTACCGACCACTATGCCTACCTTCATGCCTCCAGCTTCCATCCCGGGCACATCACACGATCCATTGTCTACAGCCAAGCACTGAGGTACAACCGCATCTGCTCTAACCTCTCAGACAGAGACCAACACCTACAAAATCTCCATCAAGCATTCTCAAAACTACAATACCCGCACGAGGAAATAAGGAAACAGATTAGCAGAGCCAGATGTGTACCCAGAAGCCTCCTACTGGAAGACAAACCCAAGAAAGAAACCAACAGGACTCCTCTGGCCATCACATACAGTCCCCAGCTAAAACCCCTCCAACCCACATCAGGGATCTACAACCCATCCTGGACAATGATCCCACACTTTCACAGGCCTTGGGTGGCAGGCCAATCCTCGCCCACAGACAACCTGCCAACCTGAAACATATTCTCACCAGTAACTGCACACCGCACCATAGTAACTCTAGCTCAGGAAACAATCCATGCAACAAACTTCGATGCCAACTCTGCCCACATATCTACATCAGCGACACCATCACAGGACCTAACCAGATCAGCCACACCATCACCAGTTCATTCACCTGCATGTCCACCAATGTAATATACACCATCATATGCCAGCAATGCCCCTCTGCTATGTATATTGGCCAAACTGGACAGTCGCTACGGAAAAGGATAAATGGACACAAATCAGATATTAGGAATGACAATATACAAAAACCTGTAGGAGAGCACTTCAACCTCCCTGGCCACACTATAGCAGACCTTAAGGTGGCCATCCTGCAGCAAAAAAACTTCAGGACCAGACTTCAAAGAGAAACTGCTGAGCTTCAGTTCATCTGCAAATTTGACACCATCAGCTCAGGATTAAATAAAGACTGTGAATGGCTTGCCAACTACAAAACCAGTTTCTCCTCCCATGGTTTTCACACCTCAACTGCTGGAAGAGGGCCTCATCCTCCCTGACTGAACTAACCTCATCATCTCTAGCTTGCTTGCATATATATATATATTTATATACACACATACATACATACATATACACACACACACACACACCTGCCCCTGGAAATTTCCACTACATGCATCTGATGAAGTGGGTATTCACCCACGAAAGTAAATGAAGAGTTGGCATGAGAGTGAGAGAGATAGATCAGCTGCTGGGAAAGATCTTATATTTGATGAGAAGAATGACTATGGAGCTCTCCACTTTCAAAAGTCCGTGTAAAACTAATTTCTTCAATTTACTGGGGAGAAGCTTAATTCTTCACACACACAAAAGGTCTCAGTTTAACGGGAAGCATTACAAAACTACTCTGACGGTGGCCACATAAGTACCTGGATAAAAAGCCCCTGACTTGAAATTGATTTTTAAAAAATAAGAGGAAAAGGTTTCGTCCTTTCTTCACCAGCCAGAAAGTGTTTGAAAACTAATTTTAAACAACAGTTAACTTAATCAGACAAACAAGTATATTTAATAGTAAAATATTTGATTATTAAAAAAGAAAACTGTAAAAATAGAATTTACTTGTGACAATTATGCTCTAGTTATTTTGTACATTTTGCAAATCTTAGACAATGAAAATCCATAAAGTCAGTCTTCCTTTAGTTTATTGTCAGTTTCACTTTTAAATTGGCAAATTTAGTTGACTGCATCTTTTATCTAAATTTAATTTAATAAAGTTTATTTTCTGTTTTCAAAATTGATTTTAAAGTCTACTGTAGAAAAGGCCAACTGACATACCAGTATTACTTTATCACTGACAAGTATTTTCTGATAAAGTTAATGGCACAACCTTCAACAGCTTTGATATTACTATTTGCACATGTAGACATCAGCACTCTGATCTATTTGGTTTACTTTAAATGCTACAGGTTTAACATCCACGAGAAGTCTTAGTTTCAAAGCCAAGCAAACAGGTTTGACATTCTATTTCTAGCAAATAAAGTTTCCATAAATCATTAGATTTTAAAATTTGAATGTACTAATTTTAGTTTATTACTTTTTCTTAATATTTGTATTGCACTAGCACCTACAGAATCAACAGAGACTAAGGTCCCATTGTGCTAGACACTGTACAAACACAGAGACAGTCAGGGTACATCTACACAGCATTTTGGAGAAAGCCTCTGAGCCCAGGTTGACAGACTTGGGTTAGTGGGTCTCACACTAATGCTCTAAAAACAGCTGCATATACAGCACTTTGAAGTTGCAGCTCAGGTTCTGAAACCCAGTACCTAGGTTTTGAATTTGCTAAAGAAACCTTGGCTCCTACTATGAAAAATTATGCAAACAAGAGAGGACAGGTAACATGCATGAGTTTTTGATTTTGTGATGCCAGTTTTGGTCTGAATATGCAATGTATGACTTCATACTTCTCTTAGTGGTATGTGCCAGATCTGGTTACCATATCGAGACCTGGAGAAAGCTTTAGTCCCAGTTTTGTCATGACTGACTAATATAATTACAGTCAGACATCATGAATACTTCACCATAGGGAAAATGCCTGCTATTCTTAAAAGCGTAAAAGTCAATATCATCTTAAAAAAATCCGTAGGCTAGAGTTTTTGTCAATTAGAGCCCATTCTCAAACTTTGCTTTCTTTTAAGAGAATATGATTCAGAAGGCTGTGGTTTTGATGTTTCAAGTGCACTTGAACACCGGTGGTAGCCTATGTAGATTGCAGTCTAACTTAAGAATTATCTACTGGTTTTAGAGTGGTGTCTGATGGACATTTTTGGTCATGTTGGACATCTCAGCAGCATTTAAGTGACCAAAGCTGCTTGTTTCAATGACTAAGATAACTGTTGTGTCCAGAACTGCCCTCCAGTCATATACAGAAAATAGCAGTCAATCTGTGGCCTTTAAGTTTGGCCTCTGCTCTACAGATGCAATTGAATTGCTCTGCCAACTAGAGGGGTAAGAGATGTCTCAGAATCAGCCCTGGAATCTTGCTGCTGATTAGAGATAGTCTATGTAAAAGGTTCACTCAGTCTTTTCTGTTCCTGCATGTTAAAAACTCTTTCAGAAGAGTGAGTTTGAGAGTCCCAGCATCAATTTTGACCAGTCTGGATCTGAGGCAATTTAGTTGTGGAGCCTTATTCTTTATGGTGGTTTTTATTTTACAGTTGTATTATGTAATGGGTAGGATACGTGATAATGCAAGATACCTTGTGCATAGTAGCCTGTTTGAAAGTTTGTATTTTATTTTTAAAATATTAAATATTTTGTATATTAATCAATGTACAGAATGTTTCAGTCTTAAGTATTTTATTAAATCTAAAGAAATACAATAAGGAATACATTATCATGTGTGGGCTTGCATTTTACAGACTACTTATGCAACGCATCATTTAGAATAAAAAAATACAACGATGAAATCTTCCAAATAAGTGTTTTTTCTACGCTAGGTGGAGACTTGAATACTTTTAAATGTATCTTGTTATTCAACAAAACAACTGAATTTTACCACAGCATATTGAAATTGAGAGATTATACTGTCAATACTGAGTACAATAGGCTGTAAAGCAAATAGCACATCTGGCACTGACTTCAGTGGGGCTCTGAGCAACAACAGGGATCAGCCCACACAGATCCAGTTGCACAGGAGTTCTCAAACTTCATTGCATCATGACACCCTTCTCACAGTAAAAATTACCACATGATCCCAGGGGCTGGGGGACTAAAGCCTGAGCCCACCTGAGCCCCACTGCCCCGGGGGCAAGCCCAAGGGCTTCAGCCCTAGGCAGAGGGCCTGTAACCAGCGCTGAAGCCCTTAGGCTTTGGCTTCAGCCTCACGTGGTGGGGCTCAGGCTTCAGCCCCAGGTGCAGCAATTCTCAGCCAACCCCGGTGGCCACATTAAAATGGGGTCATGACCCAATTTGGGGTCCCGACTCACAGTTTGAGAACCGCTGCAGTTGCAGGATCTTGCTTTAAAACCTAAATCGGAACTCCCATTAACTGAAAGAAACAGATTAAATTTGCTTTGGGCAAGGAATCATACCAAAAGCTAGTAGTGTTCCATTAAACTTCAGAAAGGAGACTTCAAAAAGAGGAGGAAACTAATTAATAAAGACATTAAAATCGAAAGTAAACACATTAGAATCCTTAAACTCAATGGAGGCCACTTAAAACATACCATAACAAAGTCACAGGCATCTAAACAGAAAGGACCTAAACAAAAAGACAGTTCAATTACAAGATGGCAACGCACAAGATGTTACTTGAACCAAATAGGTATCTTTCAGAAAACGTAAATCTAACCCTAGCAAAGCCAACAGAAAGAACGCATGAACTATGGCAGAGAAAATTAGTAGAGTATAAGGGATTTTGAAGAGCAAATAGTTAAAGTCATTAAAAAAAAAAAAAGCTACAAGGAATTCTTTAAATATATATGAACCAGAAAGGTTACAGAAGAAACGGTGATCTTCTAAAATACCATATAGCAATTCGGATTTAAAAAAAGCAGAGAAGCTAAATTATTTCTCTTTTCCAATTTTTCCCACAAAGGATGTTGGTGATACCTACCCTAGACCTACTCTTTTCAGGTATTCAACTGACATACTGATGTGTCAAAAAAATGTAGTGCAGGAACAAGATGATAAAGATAGTTCAGGAACAAGAGCCATATAGTATGGACCATGATATCTGAAAGAATGTAAGAATAAATGAAGTGGCTGAGCTACCAATAAGAAGATGCAATTTTCTCATTAAGATTAGCTACTATACTAGTGCTCTGGAGAATAGCAAATTTTAAACAAGTAGCGGCGATCCTGGGAATACCCAACCAGTAAGCCTCATTTAAGTTTCAAGTAAATTGATTTAAGTGATAATTATAAAAATCTAGATGAATATGACAGAAAGAACAAACTGCAGCTTACTTACTAAAAAACTGAGCATAACAAAGAAATATCTCCTTTAGTATATTGATAAAATAGTGGGCAAAGGAGAACTTACTGAAATGTATTTGAACTTTCAGGAAGTTTTTGACAAAGTCATTGCAGACAACTTAAAGATAGTAGTCAAAAAAAGCAAAATAAGTTTTAGAATACAGAATGGGAAAAAAATATTTAAATTATATACACCACATAACTCTCAACTAATTTTCTTTAAAATAGTGATATTAACCCTCATACTTCAAGGAATCACCTGATACGGTACTAATTCCTTCCTAACCTATGTATTTCTGAAGAATAAGGATAGCAATGAAGGTAGGTACATAATATAAAATTTTATGACAATAACATCCTCACAACTTTTGACCATATGAATGGATAAACATCAACATTTATTTAACAAAATCTGATTAGCATTGACAACCTGGAATTCAAGAAGAAATTTATATAAAAAATTAGAACTTTGAACATACTAGCAATTATAACTTGACAAAATATTTGTTAGTAGACAACACACGACAGATACAGTTTGTCTGTGGTAATCATTTCACTTTTTAAAGCCTGGGTTTGAGAGGATTTTTAAGAATCAAATTTACTGCAAGGCACCATTTTCTTAAAATGTTAACTATAACAAAAGTTTACATATGGTTCACATTTTCTTATACTGCTCTTCATTAGAAGTCATCATAACCAGAGCATGAAAAATCCACTTATACACAGCAAATAGGAAACTTTTTCTGGTGAGTGGAGTTAGCATACCCCATTACAGTCTGCAGAATCTAATTAATTGAATATTTAGTACTTATAGTTTCAAAAACAACTTTCCATGTGAACTGACACAGACTAATACTGGCTTGTTTTCCTGAGCCTGAAGTTCTACTGCTTATGCTGCCATTCACTGACTTGCCAAGCAGCAGAGTAAAACTAAAACTCTGATCACTTTCACTATTACCTTAATTTATAACTTTGTGGGCAGCAATGAAACTGTCAAGAATTGTGGTAGCTTTCTCAAGTATCTGAGAAAAATGAACATGATTCTTGATTAGGAGCAGCCCACGTGGCTTTCAAATGCAGCTGTGGAAGTAACCCAAGTCATTGGTTTCATTCTGTTACTGCTTGAGAAAACTATGAGCAGCAGTGGCAGGCAATGGTTCTATTCACAGTGAAGGAACTCTCAAAAAAGAAGGCTGGAGAGGCCAAGAGTAGCAGATATGCACCAAAATCAGGAGGCTCCGAGGTTCGAGAGAGAACAAAAAAAGAGCCAGAAAACGTTTCCATCAAGCAGCCACAGAAGGTGGGAGCCAACAGCCAGAATAGGGTGCAATGGCATATTTTTAAGTGTACACAACTATTACACCAGAACTGATACAAAAGATGAAGCCACAAAACAAGTCCAGGGATAGTTTGGTAGGAATCCCTGTACCTTTCTTCTTACATCAGCTAGGGGATTGGTTTATCATCAGGGGCAAGAGTCTGGAACTCTCTTGTAAAGCCCACCTCCCATCCCCATCTTATATAGTGTCAGGATCTCATTTGCAAGTGTTTAGTATTTTATTTCTGTAAGAAACAGGGAAGTAATCTGAACAAACACCCTGAGAGACAGTCCTCTTTTCACAAGTATGGAAACTGAAGCAGAAAAATATAAGTGACTCACCCAAAGTCACACAGGAAGAGAACAAGGGCAGGAACTGAAAACTCCTGCCCTCTTCACCACAAAAGCAGCCTCTCTCTTGCAATGGAAGGCAACAAATAATCTTACTCATGTTCTTCAAAATATTTTTAGAGAAATCAATTTTAGGGTCACAAACCTGAACAAGAGCTCTGTGTTGTTGGAAAGCTTGCCTCTCTCACCAACAGCAATTGGCCAACTAAAAAAACATTACCTCACCTACCCTGTCTCTCTATTATCCCGAGACCGACCTGGCTACAAAAACACTGCATTAAAAGAAATGGTCTTTCATCTACCAGATGAGTGCCCCCGAGGAACTCACCTTGTATGACATGCTCTGGGGAGATGGTTTTCTTCTCAGACTTGTTACAGATCTCATTGGCCTCCGAGGAGATGAGGTGGATGAATTCAGTGCAGCAGTTCACCACCAGCTCCCGGGCATCATTAGCCACCCGGACATTGGGGAGAGTTTCTTTGATCATCTTGTTAATAGCAGCTCTAGGGATGGTGAGGTCGTCGTCGTTTCCAGACGACGAAGCCATTATATTTCACACTCACTCTCCGCGACTCTTTGAACTCAGATCTTCAGATCCAGAGCAAGACACACAGGGCACCAGAGACCCGCTGCTCAGCGAGACCCGGGGCAGGTACCAAGCAGGGGGTGAGAGCAGCTGTCGTGAGTATGAGGGCTAGAGGACGCTGAGTGCGGGGCGGGTGCTGAGGGGACAGCGCGCTGGGGGAGAAAGGGAGGGATCAGATTCACGCCCGAAGGCGGGAGAGCGCTAACGGGGGCCGGCGCGGGGCCCGCTGCCAGCTCCCCAGAGACGGTGCTAGGAGCTTGGGAGCAGCCGCGGGAGGCGCTGCCCGGAGTTCGGGGCTCCCTCGGCTACAGCCTCCGCCACATCCTTCACGCGCCGCCGCCGGGTAGTCGTGCCATAGCGGCCGCCGCCGCCGCCTTGTGAACAGGAGCCGCAGGAAGCCGCCCGAAAAAGCCCGCGCACGGCCCGGCTCGGGCTCTGCACTCACCCAGCGGCGGCCGTTCCCTCAGAACCCGGGGCGGCGGGGAGGGGGAAACGAGCCAGCGAGGAGCATAACCAACGACCAGCGCCACTTCCGCCGGAAGCCGTCTTCTGACACTTCCGCTTCCGGACCCCATTCACCGGAAAGAGCACTGGCCCAAGCCCCGAGCCCACCCTGGGGCGCACCCCGCGCTCCCCCGCCCGGTCGGGCTTCGGAATCTGAAGTGGGGCAGCGCCAGAGGAAAGGGGTAACTCAAGGCTGGGCCCGCGTGCTCAGTAGCCTCGCGGCGCTGCTGTGTGCGCAGCCCAGGCAGTGGTGCCTGCCCAGGGCAAGGGGGGGCCGCACATGTGCAGCTGGCGCGATGCGCCCTGTGCGGCAGCGTTACCGCTGGGGCCTTTCTTCTCTAGGTGGGTTTTAATGTGGCGGACAAGACGGGGTGAAGGCCCCTGTGGACCAGGCGGGGGTAGTTTAACACGCATGAGCCGGAACGACCAGTGCCTTGTCTGCATGCGGATTGTACTGGTTGTTGTCACTTCTGTGTGAGCTGACACGTGCTAAAACCCATCTTTTTTCCTAGTGGGGGCACAGCTTTACTCGTTAACAGTGCTCCTAGCTCGAGCTGCAACAGGCCCTACTTCACTCTCTGCAGTGAATCCCCAATAGATGACAAGGCGTGATAATTTGTTTTCGTTGCATTCAGTGTTGTGACCTGACTAGGAGCCCGGTGTGCACGGTCAGTACCTTCAGAATAGTTTGCTGCTGCCGGTATTTCATAGGCATCAGCAAGAGTTTGATTTTACCATAGTTTTTCAGGACTTGTAATGAAAAATGTCTTTCAAAATAAATTCAGTCCTCTTAAAAATAACCTATTTTGTTATTTATATTAGTAGTTTCAAGGTTGTAGTTTGATGCAGCACACAGACAATAGCATGCAGTACTTCGTGTCAAAGTTTGGGCCATTTGACTAACCCACACTGCTACACAATGTCAATTTAAGCTAGTGGTTTGATTGGAATTCTGCTTTTAGTCCCCCAGCTCCAAGCTTTATTTTTATTCCCAATGTGATACCATCAACAATTCCATATTTTAGATCTACTATTTCAGCAAATTCCCACCCTGTAATATCTGATGTATTGCTTACAAATAAAACAGGAGTACTTGTGGCACCTTAGAGAATAACAAATTTATTTGAGCATAGGCTTTCATGGGCTATAGCCTACTTCATCAGATGCATAGAATGGACCATATAAGAAGAGTGTGTGTGTGCATACACACACACATACAGAGAAGATGCCATACCAGCTCTAAGAGGTTAATTAATTAAGATGACCTGTTAGCAGCAGGAAAAAACTTTTGTAGTGATAATCAAGATAATCAATTACAGACAGTTGACAAGAGGTGTAAGGATAGTTATAAGAAAATAGATTCAAGTAGTGTAATGACTCAGCCATTCCCAGTCTCTATTCAAGCCAGAGTTAATGATATCTAATTTGCAAACCAATTCAAACTCAGTTTGTCAGTGGAGTCTGTTTTTGTAACAGTAACAGACCTGAAGGTGGCAATTTTGCAACAGAAAGACTTCAAAAACAGATTCCAGTGAGAAACTGTTGAGCTTGAATTGGTTTGCAAATTAGATACGATTAACTCTGGCTTGAATAGAGACTGGGAATGGCTGAGTCATTACACTACTCAAATCTATTTCCTTATTACTATCCTTATACCTCTTGTCAACTGTCTGTAATTGACTATCTTGATTATCACTACAAAAGTTTTTTTTTCTGCTGCTAACAAGTCATCTTAATTAATTAACGTCTTAGAGCTGGTATGACATCTTCTCTGTATGTATGTGTGTACACACACACACACTGTTCTTATATGGTCCATTCTATGCATCCGCTGAAGTGGGCTGTAGCCCATGAAAGCTTATGCTCAAATAAATTTGTTAGTCTCTAAGGTGCCACAAGTACTCCTGTTCTTGTTACTGATGCAGACTAATAGGACTGCTACTCTGAAACCTGCTTAGAAATAGTTAATCAGGAATGACTTCCCAGGTAACATGCCCTTAACTGCAGACCTGTTGGTGGATTCATCAGCAGGTACTGCAGTAAACCTAGATTTCAAAATGCATTTGAGACATTTTGTAGTTGTCTTTATAAAACTTTTCAGTCACTGTTAATACAGTTTGACCCATCTTTAAGATAATTTTTAGCCATCAAGTTGCACAGCATTCTGCATCAGACAAATGATATGTTGACTTTATAAAGTTGAATAAGATGGCGACTTCTGGATCTCTTTGTTGCATTTTATTAAGCAATCTAGTAATAGGAGTGTCTTGTGGACAAAGTGACACTTTTTTTTCTCCCATGTATTTCACAGAAGTAGCAGCATGGTCACATAGAGGTAGGGAATCTATTCCAGACATCTCCCACCCTCCAACAGGGGTTGGGAACCAGGAGTTGTTGGCAGAAAAGAAATGAAGAAAAAACAGGAGAGAAAAAATAAAGGGGGAAAGAACGAAATGAAGGGCAGAAGTAATAGTGGCCTCCGAGGTGAACATATTTGCTCCACTGAATAATGCTGAATGTAATAATTAGGTACAGAATAAATAAGTTATTAGACAAAGGCCACATTCCCCTCATGAACACTATGCAAACTACCTATTGACATCCATAGGAGAGCTGTGGATTTAGGGGGAGTACTTAGTTCTAAACATATAGGCTGGGTAAAAACCATAATTAAAAATAAAATTCAGACCTCTCCTCAGAATAAGAAGAACATAAGAATGGCCACACTGGGTCAGACCAAAGGTCCATCCAGTCCGGTATCCTGTCTGCTGACAGTGGCCAATGTCAGGTGCCCCAGAGAGAGTGAACCTACAGTGATCTCTCTCCTGCCATTCATCTCCACCCTCTGACAAACAGAGACTAAGGACACCATTCTTTACCTGTCCTGCTAATCGCCATTAATGAACTTCACCTCCATGAATTTAGCCTTCACAACCTTCTCAAGCGAGGAGTTCCACAGGTTGACTGTGCGCTGTGTGAAGAACTTCCTTTTCTTTGTTTTAAACCTGCTGCCCATTAATTTCATTTGATGGCTCCTAGTTCTCATATTATGGGAACAAGTAAATAACTTTTCCTTATTCACTTTCTTCACACCACTCATGATTTTATATACCTCTATCATATCCCCCCTTAGTCTCCTCTTTTCCAAGCTGAAAAGTCCTAGCCTCTTTAATCCCTCCTCATATGGCACATGTTCCAAACCCCTGATCATTGTAGTTGCTTTACTCTGAACCTTTTCTAATGCCAGTATATCAGTTCTGAGATGAGGAGACCACATCCATACATGGTATTCAAGACGTGGGCGTACCATGGATTTATATAAGGGCAATAAGATATTCTCCGTCTTATTCTCTATCCCTTTTTAAATGATTCCTAACACCCTGTTTGCCTTTTTGACCGCCTCTGCACACTGCGTGGACGTCTTCAGAGAACTATCCACGATGACTCCCAAGATCTCTTTCCTGATTAGTTGTTGCTAAATTAGCCCCCATTATATTGTATGTATAGTTAGGGTTATTTTTTCCAATGTGCATTATTTTACATTTAGCCACATTAAATTACATTTGCCATTTTGTTGCCCAATCACTTAGTTTTGTGAAATCTTTTTGAACTTCTTCACAGTCTGCTTTGCTCTTAACTATCTTGAGCAGTTTAGTGTAATCTGCAAACTTTGCCACCTCACTGTTTACTCCTTTCTCCAGATCATTTGTGAATAAGTTGAATAGGATTGGTCCTAGGATTGACCCATGGGGAACACCATTAGTTACCCCTCCATTCTGAAAATTTACCATTTATTCCTACCCTTTGTTCCCTGTCTTTTAACCAGTTCTCAATCCACGAAAGGATCTTCCCTCTTATCCCATGACAACTTAATTTACATAAGAGCCTTTGGTGAGGGACCTTGTCAAAGGCTTTCTGGAAATCTAAGTACACTATGTCCACTGGATTCCCCTTGTCTACATGTTTGTTGACCCCTTAGAAGAACTCTAATAGATTAGTAAGACACGATTTCCCTTTACAGAAACCATGTTGACTTTTGCCCAACAATTTATCTTCTTCTATGTGTCTGACAATTTTATTCTTTAGTATTGTTTCAACTAATTTGCCCAGTACTGACATTAGACTTACCTGTCTGTAATTGCCAGGATTGCCTCTAGACCCCTTTTTAAATACTGGTGTTACATTCACTATCTTCCAGTCACTAGGTACAGAAGCTGATTTAAAGGACAGGTTACAAACCATAGTTAATAGTTCCGCACTTTCACATTTCAGTTCTTTTAGAACACTTGGGTGAATGCCATCTGGGTCCAGTGACTTGTTACTGTTAAGTTTATCAATTAATGCCAAAACCTCCTCTAGTGACACTTCAATCTTTGACAATTCCTCAGATATGTCACCTACAAAGGACGGCTCAGGTTTGGGAATCTCCCCAACATCCTCAGCCGTGAAGACTGAAGCAAAGAATTCATTTAGTTTCTCCGCAATGACTTTATAATCTTTAAGTGCTCCTTTTTTATCTCGATCGTCCAGGGGCCCCACTGGTTGCTAAGCAGGCTTCCTGCTTCTGATGTACTTAAAAAAATTTTGTTCCTACCTTTGGAGTTCTTGGCTAACTGTTCTTCAAACTCCTTTTTTGGCTTCTCTTACTACATTTTTACACTTAATTTGGCAATGTTTATGCTCCTTTCTATTTACTTCACTAGGATTTGACTTCCACTTTTTAAAATATGCTTTTTTTATCTCTCACTACTTCTTTTACATGGTTGTTAAGCCACGGTGGCTCTTTTTTAGTTCTTTTACTGTGTTTTTTAATTTGGAGTATACATTTAAGTTGGGCCTCTATTATGGTGTCTTTGAAAAATGTCCATGCAGTTTGCAGGGATTTCACTGTAGTTACTGTACCTTTTAATTTCTTTTTAACTAACCTCCTCATTTTTGCATAGTTCCCCTTTATGAAATTAAATGCCACAGTGTTGGGCTGCTGAGGTGTTCTTCCCACCACAGGCATGTTAAATGTTGTTGTATTATGGTCACTGTTTCCAAGCGGTCCTGTTATAGTTACCTCTTGAACCAGATCCTGCCCTCCACTCAGGACTAAAATCGAGAATTGCCTCTCCCCTTGTGGGTTCCTGTACCAGCTGCTCCAAGAAACAGTCATTTAAATTATCAAGAAATTTTGTCTCTGCATTTCGTCCTGAGGTGACATGTACCAGTTAATATGGGGATAATTGAAATCCCTCACTATTATTGAGTTCTTTATTTTGATAGCCTCTCTAATCTCCCTTAGCATTTCATAGTCACTATCACTGTCATGGTCAGGTTGTTGATAATAGATCCCTACTGTTATTTTCTTATTAGAGCATGGAATTACTATCCATAGAGATTCTATGGAACATGTGAATTTATTTAAGATTTTTACTTCATTTGATTCTACATTTTCTTTCACACATAGTGCCACTCCCCTGCCTCCCCCCCCCACACCTGTTCTGTCCTTCCAGTATATTTTGTACCCTGGAATGATTGTGTCCCATTGATTGTCCTCACTGCTCCAGGTTTCTGGGATGCCATCTTACTATTTGGACTTCTAGCATTTGTGTACAAGCACTTTAAAAACTTGAAAAAAAAACTTGTCACTGTTTATTGGTCTGCCCTTTTCTGATGTGTCATTCTTTTTTATGTGAATGTTTCTCGTCTGATCTGGCTAGGGTGACCAGACAGCAAGCATGAAAAATCGGGATGGGGGTGGGGGGTAATAGGAGCCTATATAAGAAAAAGACCCAAAAATCGGGACTGTCCCTATAAAATCGGGACATCTGGTCACCCTAGATCTGGTTCATACTTTATCCTCTTCCATCCTCTCCTCCTGACTAAAACCTAGAGAATCTCTATCAATAGACTCTCCTCTAAGAGAAGTCTCTGTCTGATCCACATGCTCTTCTACAGCAATCTCTTAGGTCCCCCCATCTCTTAGATTAAAAACTGCTCTGCAACCTTTTTAATGTTAAGTGCCAGGAGTCTGGATCTACTTTGGTTTAGGTGGAGCCCATCCTTCCTGGATAGGCTCCCCCATCTCAAACGTTTCCCCAGTTCCTAATAAATCTAAACCCCTGCTCCCTACACCATCGTCTTATCCACGCATTGAGACTCTGAAGCTCTGCTTGCCTACCTGGCCCTGCATGTGGAACTGGAAGCATTTCTGAGAATGCCACCATAGAGGTCCTGGATTTCAATCTCTTTCCTAAATTTGACCTCCAGGACATCTCTCCTACCCTTCCCTATGTCATTAGTACCTATATGTACCATGACTACTGGCTCCTCCCCAGCACGACACATAAGTCTATCTAGATGCTGCAAGAGATCCGCAACCTTCTCACCAGGCAGGCAAGTCACCATACATGAATATGATACGTGTTTGTACACTAGAATCATTTAATGTTTTTTTCCTATAACCTTGCCAAATGTCAGAAGTAATTGCGTGAACATCAGTAGGACAATACTTAGCATAGAATATTTCAGCAATTTCTTGGAGCTGCATTTTCTGAAACTAACAAGGGGAGAAGGAATTCTTGATTTAGTCCTAAGTGAAATCCAGCATCTGGTTCAAGAGGTGAATATAGGTGAACCACTAGATAATAGGATTAATGTAAGTAAATTTTACACTGTTGTAGGGGAAAAAATGCCATAGAAACCCACCACAGTAGTATTTAACTTCAAAAAGGGGAACTCTACACAAAAACGAGGAAGCTAGTTAAATGGAAATAAAAAGGAACAGTCACAAGGATGAAATGCCTGCAAACATCATGAAAGCTATTTAAAAACACCATAATAGTGGCTCAGACTAAATGCATATCCCAGCCAAAAAAATTCAACAATGGTCAAACAGCAGAGTAAAAGAAGCAGTTAGATTAAAAAATACAGCCTTTAAAAATTAGAAGCCCAGTCCTCGTGAGGAAAATAGAAACTGGTAAATCAAGTGTAAAACTATAATAGGGCAGGCCAAGAAAGGATTTGAAGAGCAACTAGTTAAGGACACAAAAACTAATAACAAATTGTTTTTTTTAAGGACATCAGAAGCAGGAAGCCTGCCAAACAGTCAGTGGGGCACTAGGTGATTGAGGTGCTAATGGAGTGCTCAAGATGAGTTTTTTTCAGAGAAGGTACATTAATTCTTTGCATCAGTCTTCACTGCAGAGGATATGAGGGAGAGTCAGACATCGGAGCCATTCTTTTTGGAAACAAATCTGAAGAACTGTTCCAGATTGAAATTGATTAAACTAACAGTAATAAGGCACCGGGACCAGATGGTATTCACCCAAGAATTCCGAAGGAACTCATACATTAAATTATAGAACTACTAATTGTGGTATGTAACCTACTGCTTAAATTAGCTTGTGTGCTAGAGGGTAGGTAGCATAATGCCTTTTTTTAAAAAAAAGGCTCCAGAGCTGATCCTGGCAATTACAGGGTGGTAAGCCTACTTCATTACCAGGCAAATTAGTTTAAACTATAATAAAATTATCAGATATAATTGGGGAAAAGTCAGCATGGTTGACCTTTTGAAAGGGAAATCATGCTTCACCAACCTATTAGAATTCTTTGAATGAGTCAGCAAGCATGTGGATATAGTGTACTTGTCAAAAGCTTTCTGAAAGTCCAAGCTCTCTCAGTAAAGGCTCTTAAGCAAACTAAGCAGTCATGGGATGAGACAGAAGGTCCTCTCATAAATCAGCAACTGTTAAGTAAGCTATGAAAAAAAAGGGTAGGAATAAATATTTTCACAATGGAGAGGTAAATAGCAGGGTCCCTCAAATATCAATACTTGGACCTGTGCTGTTCAGCGTACTCATAAATGATCTGGAAAAAAAGGATGACTAGTAAGATGGCAAAATTTGCAGATGATACAAAGTTACTCAAGAGAGATTAAAACTGGAAAAAGTGCAGGGAAGGGCAATGAGAATGATTAGTGGTGTGGAGCAGCTTCCATGAGGAGAGATTAAAATGACTAGCACTGCTCAGCTAAAAAAAGAGGCAGTTAAGGGGGCTATGATCGAGGTTTAGAAAATCATAAATGGTGTGGAGAAAGTGAATAAGGAAGTGTTATTTATCCCTTCACCTAAAACAAGAACTAAGGCCTGGTCTACACTACGCGTTTAAACAAAATTTAGCAGCGTTAAACCGATTTAACCCTGCACCCGTCCACACAACGAAGCCCTTTATATCGATATAAAGAGTTCTTTAAACCAATTTCTGTACTCCTCCCCGACGAGGGGAGTAGCACTGAAATCGGTATTGCCATGTTGGATTAGGGTTAGCGTGGCCGCAAATCGACAGCATTGGCCTCCGGGTAGTATCCCACAGTGCACCATTGTGACTGCTCTGGAAAGCAAGCTGAACTCGAATGCACTGGCCAGGTAGACGGGAAAAGCCCTGCGAACTTTTGAATTTAATTTCCTGTTTGCCCAGCGTGGAGCTCTGGTCAGCATGGGTGGCGATGCAGTCCCAAATCCAAAAAGAGCTCCAGCATGGGACCGTATGGGAGATACTGGATCTGATCGCTGTATGGGGAGACAAATCTATTCTATCAGAGCACTGTTACAGAAGATGAAATGCCAAAGCATTTGAAAAAATCTCCAGGCTACGATACAAAGTCCACAGCACAGTGCTGTGTGACAAGCGTAACGGAAAGCCAAAGAATCAAATGGACGCTCATGGAGGGAGGGAGAGGGTACTGAGAACTCCAGCTATCCCACAGTCCCCGCAGTCTCGGAAAAGCGTGTGCATTCTTGGCTGAACTCCCAATGCCTGAAGGGTCAAAAACATTTTCCTGGGTGTTTGAGTATATGTCATCAATTTATACCCTTCCGCTCCCGCCCCCAAAAGAAAAGGGAAAAAAAATATTTCTCGCCTTTTTTCAGTGTCACCCTATGTCTACTGCATGCTGCTGGTAGACGGGGTATTGCAGCGCTGAACACCAGCAGCCCCTTCTCGGTGGCAGACGGTACAATATGACTGCTACCCATCGTCATCATCAGCCCATGAGTGCTCCTGGCTGGCCTCGGTGAGGTCGGCCGGGGGCGCCTGGGTAAAAATGGGAATGACTCCCGGTCATTCCCGGCAGATGCTACAGAACGGCTGGTAACCGTCCTCATCATAGCAACTGGAGGCTGAGGTCTATCGGCCCCTCCCTTTCATGTCTAAAGAAAAGATTCTGTACTGCCGGGACTATCATAGCAGCTGGAGGCTTCCTCCCCCTCATTTTATCTCACTAAAAAGTCAGTGTTTCTTATTCCTGCATTCTTTATTACTTCATCACACAAATGGGGGGACGCTGCCACAGTAGCCCAGGAGGGTTGGGGGAGGAGGGAAGCAATAGGTGTTGTTGCAGGGGCACCCCCTAGAATGGCATGCAGCTCATCATTTCTGCGGGATCTCTGTGGCTCTGACACAGAGCGGCTGTGCTCTCTGGTTCTCTAATAGACTTGCCCCGTATTCTAGGCAGGACTGACTCTATTTTTAGACAAAACATAAAGAAAGGAATGACCCGGGGAGTCATTCCCATTTTTGTCCATGCGCCCCTGGCCGACCTCAGCGAGGCCAGCCAGGAGCACCCATGACAGCAGCAGATGGTACAAAACGGCTGATAACCATCGTCTCATTGCCAATTTACAATGGCAGATAGTGCAATAGGGATGGTAACCATCTCTGCTACCTTGCAAAGGCAAATGAATGCTGCTGTGTAGCACTGCAGTACCACGTCTGTCAGCAGCATCCAGTACATATACGGTGACAGTGACAAGGCAAAACGGGCTCCATGATTGCCATGCTATGGCGTCTGCCAGGGCAATCCAGGGGAAAAGGGCATGAAATGATTGTCTGCCATTGCTTTCACGGAGGAAAAATTGAGTGACGGCACTTACCCAGAATCACCTGCGACACTGTTTTTGCATTGGGATCTCAACCCAGAATTCCAATGGGTGGGGGAGACTGTGGGAACTATGGGATAGCTACGGGATAGCTACCCACAGTGCAACACTCCAGAAATTAATGCTAGCCTCAGTACATGGACGCACACCACCGAATTAATGTGCTTAGTGTGGCCGCGTGCACTCGACTTTATACAATCTGTTTTACAAAACCGGTTTATGTAAAATCGGAATAATCCCGTAGTGTAGACATACCCTAGGTGTCACCTCATGAAATGAATAGGCAGTAGGTTTAAAACAAAAGGAAGTACTACTTCACACAACCTTGTGGAACTTGTTGCCATGGGATGTTGTGAAGGCCAAAAGCATAACTGGCTTAAAAAAAAAAAGTTGTTGTTCATGGAGGGCAGGTCCATCAATGGCTATTAGTCAAGATGGTCAGGGATGCAACCCTAAACCTCCAGTGCCAGAAGCTGTGACTGGACGACAGAGGATGGATCAGTTGATAATTGCCCCATTCTGTTCATTCCCTCTGAAGCATCTGGCACTGGCCACTGTCAGAGATAAGATACTGGCCTAGATGGACCAATGGTCTGACCCTGTATGGCCATTCTTATGTTCAGTTTTTGACAATTATCTTTTAGTTAAAGTTCTTCAAAAAAGCAGGACCTTATAAAAAGCAAGTGTTATAATAGCATGTCTTGGTCTTAAATATGTAATTTGTATATTTAAATTCTGTTATGATTAATTGATTCTGTTATGTGGAAACCAAATTTTTCATACCCATTTCAGTAAAGCAACATGAAATTTTAAGGAATACTATTGCATTCAGTTTAAAATTTGACTTAGCTTAAATTATTCTGTCTGATGACAAATATTCTTTGAATTCTAAATAATAATAAAAAAAAGTGCTTGGTTGCTGAGATATTTTTAAAAATCCCACTATGTATAACCCAAGCATGTCATATAGCAGTCAGCAAATCCTATTCCTAAGAACACTGCCAATCTTATCAGAGCTACTGGTACATCTATGTACATACATACATACAAACACCCATGCTCCAGACACTCAAATATAGCTGTAAATGAAGTGGAGCTACAAGCCAACATTTTCAAACCTGAAAGCCTAAAGACATTTAGATGTCTAGCCAACTCCTATGAAATTTTCAAATGTGGGTGCCTAAAGCCAGTGTCTTAAATCCACATTTTGACATTTAGATCAGTAGTGGGGAACCTGTGGCCCGTGGGCCGCATGCGGGCCACCAAACAGTTTGTTTATATTTGCACGGCTGCCTGCAGCTCCCAGTGGCTGTGGTTCACTGTTCCCAACCAATGGGAGCTGCGGGAAGCGGTGTGGGCCATAGAGACGTGTTGGCCACCACTTCCCACAGCTCCCATTGGCCAGGAACAGCGAACCGTGGCCACTGGGAGCTGCGGGCGGCCGTGCAAATGTAAACAAACTATGGTGGCCTATCAGTGGATTACCCTGACAGGCTGCAGGTTGTCCACCACTGATTTAGATAGTGCTCAGATTTTCAAAAGGTGCTGAACACATGTAACTCACACTGACTTCAATGGGAGCTGCAGGTACACAGCACCATTGACAATCAGATCACTTCTATCTAGATATCTAAATATGGATTTAGGAGCCTAGCTTTAGGCCCTCAGGTTTGAAAATTTTGATTATATTAATTTGTGTTCCCTAGGAAACCACAGAAATAATCATAAGCCATTCACCACTGTCATGGAAGTTGTCTATAATATGTATGTCCATATTTTAGGCATCTTCAATACATTTTAAAACTATAACAATGCTTGCACTTAGGTTTCTAACAAGTAGTTTATTCTAATCCTTTTAAATAGAAGCATAGCACTATAGAACAAGGTGTTAAGTGATTTAAAAATCACTAGAACATTAGCAAATTCAATATGTTTTACAATATGAACAAATCAGGTTTTTCTACAAATAAGATATACACAGAGTACTAATCTCAGGCCACATGTACACTACCTGCCGGATTGGCAGGCAGTGATCGATTTATCGCATCTTGTCTATGCGCGATAAATTGATCCCCACATCTATGCCCATACTCCATCTCGGTCGGAGGAGTAAGCGGAGTCGATGGGGGAGCCGCGGCAGTCGACTTGCCGCCGTGAGGACAGCCAGGTAAGTCAAACTAAGATACTTTGACTTGCGTACCTTAGATCAATTCCGCCACCCCACAGCGTAGACCAGCCCTCAGTATCTTTTCCTTTTAATTCTAATAAATGCTGAAGGTCGCTGTTTGATAATTGATTTGTTGATGTTCAGAAAAATAGTGGTTATAAATTTCTACCAGGAACAACTCTGGAAGTAGAATATACGGCCAAGATTACTGAGAATAACTGATGTGGGTCAAACATTTTACTTTCAAAGCATTGGAAACTTGAAGTTCAATATAAAAGTTAATCAACATTAATACCTCAATTAAGCTCACTAACCAAACATTTTGAATGTCTTTTTGTAATAAATTATATTGCAATGCTATTTTTCAAAACAGTATATCAGCAGTGACTAGAACCAGTGATCAAAATGCACACAGTAGCATACATTTATTCATTGTGAAGGGTTTCCCAAATCAAAGCTTTTTCTGCTTCTCCACCTTAGCAGTTTGATGAAGTTAAGACTTGCACTGAAGATTTTATCATGCTGAAAAACCATTTTGTAGAAGGTATCAATAGGTAAATCTCCATTAGGATCTGCATATTTCAAGGTTGTCATTGGTGTGTACAGGGTGTTGGTCTGATGGCGAAAAGGTGGATTTTCTGCAAGAATTATCTTTACTGTATGCTGTTAGAATGAGAAATAGGATCGTTAGAGAACATCATTTAGCCAAATAGATGTGCAAGAATCAACAAACAGAATGACTGAGCAAAGTGCCAAAGGTAGCTTTGTAAAATCCTTTAGGAAATTTGACCACATTTTAATCAGGCAGTTAATCCATTAAGATTTTCTTAGGATAATTTAGAAACCTCTAAAAACATGTATCTCTTTGAGGCTAATCAACATAATTTTATTTTCCAACTTTATGAGAAAATATAGTGGAAGTTTATATTTAACAAAAGTAATATATTTACTATTTAGAACATTTGAATTTGAGATCAGTGGTGGAATATGTGATTAGAAAACCAGAAATCTGTTTTTTACCCCCACAGGGATTTTTCTCTAAAACTTGCTATGTGCAGCAATAAGACAAGGTAGGTAAGGTGGTATCTTTTGTTAAACCAACTTCTGTTGGTGGAAGGTACAAGGTTTTGAGCTACACAGACATGTATCAGTGACATTTTCAGAGCATCTTTAATACTAATACTGCATCTCGTGCCACCATCAGTCCTATTTCTCAGTACAATCGTTTCCTCCTCTTGGAAGTATTGGGCAAGCAGCATGAAGGTGATCAGTATGTTTGCTTGACCCTTTTATTCTTTAAAAAGCATCATAATGATTAAATTCTGGCCCAGCTTCAGTGGGGCTCCAAGGGCTAAGCATTTTGGTTTTTCTTTTTTATTTAAAATGTGTATTGAGGGAACTTCAGCACAGAGTGGTTTCTTGACTAAAGCTAAAACCTACTATGTAAACTACCAAAAAAGGCTCTAATACTAATTCCCAATTTGGTGCAAAACAGTCAAAACAAAATTTTTTTTAATTGCTAGCTGGCTCCAATCTACTGCAGCACTGAACTTGGGTCTCCTACCTTTATTCCTTTCCATCTCTTTGATAGCTTTGTATAGGGTTCTATATGTAAGGGCTTTGTGACTCCAATGATCACTGCTGGTTAGCACTTCTGTGCTCATGCCCAAAGGCTTGTGTGTCTGTGTTCTTTAAACCTGTACATAGTGTTGTATGATATACAATGCATGCTGAACAAATGACAAGTTCCTGTCTCAAAGACATTAAGAGTCTAAAAACAAAAGAAAAGTAGAGTAAGCAAGTGGAGACTAAAGCAGGAGCACTTCATGGAGCAGGTTGTCAGGATATTTTTGAGGGTCAAGGAGAAACTTCTCAAACATTAGTTGAGAATATATGGAGGTGGTAAGAAAGAGGACCTGAAATTAGATGTAGGCAAAGGAGAGAAAGGAGGTGGTCAGATAAGCATGGTGAAGCAGAGAAAGTGCAGGGTGAGACCCAGAGAGCATCTTCACTGCAGAGTTAACTTGGCTCTTGCTTGAGTTTTACCCCATGCTATTTCTCTCTCTCTCTCTCATGCACCCCTCTGACCCAAGTTTGGTTGTGCTTTGCACCCAAGCTACCTGGCTCAATACACTAAAGCCAGAATGGTACTTTCACTCAGGCTGGTAAGCTGCCCACTTTTCAGTGAGGACACACACTGAACCCCTCAAGTGCTGATAAATGTCCAGTGCTTTCCCACAATTCCCCGTGTGTGCCCAAAAGGACAGACAAGTTTTCCCAGAATTCACTCAGAAAGAATCAGACTGGCTTAGCATACTGCAGTGCTAAGAACCATGGGATATAATCCCAGAAGGTTTAGCACCTCAAGCGGGTGAGTACAATGCTAACTCAACTCAAGTGTGGCTTTGCAGCATGGCCATTCACACCCAAGCTAGGCAAACTTGAAAGTTGATCCTCTGGGTAAATTCTGCAATGAAGACATATTATGCAGGTTGAAGTGAGGGCAGGAGTCTGATTCTGAGTTAGAAGCTGTCATAAATATAAAGGGAAGGGTAACCACCTTTCTGTATACAGTACTATAAAATCCCTCCTGGCCAGAGGCACAAAATCCTTTTACCTGTAAAGGGTTAAGAAGCTCAGGTTACCTAGCTGGCACCTGACCAAAAGGACCAATAAAGGGACAAGATATTTTCAAATCTGGGGAGGGGGTAAAAGGCTTTGTTTTGTCTGTTCTTGGTCTGTCAGTTGTGTGTGCTTGCTGGAGAAAGATCAAGAAAGCAAGCTATCCAACTCCATTAGTAAGTACTAGCGAAGAAATGTGTTAGATTACCTTTATTTTGGCTTGTGATTTTCCTTGTCTAGAGGGAACTTTATCCCTGGATTTGTAATTTTAAAGTTTTGCCTAGAGGGGAGATCCTCTATGTTCTTGAGTCTTTTGTTATTCTGTAAAGTATTTACCATCCCTATTTTACAGAGGTGATTCCTTTACCTTTTCTTTAATTAAAATTCTTCTTTTAAGAGCCTGATTGTTTTTTCAGTGTTTTAAGATCCTAGGGTTTGGGTCTCTGTTCACCTGTACCAATTGGTGAGGATATTATTCTCAAGCCTCCCCAGGAAAGGGGGTGTAGGAGTTTGGGGGGATATTTGGGGAAGGTAGGGCTTCAAGTGGCCCTCCCTAAATGTTTGTTTAAATCCCTTGGTGGTGGCAGCATTACTTAATCCAAGGAATACGGGAGTTTTTAACCTAAGATGGTAAAAGTAGCTTAGGGGGTCTTTCACGCCGGTCCCCACATCTGTATCCCAGAGTTCAGAGTGGGGAGGAAGCCCTGACAGAAGCTCTTGCTTAGGAGAACTCAGTCTAAAGGAAGGGTCTCTGCTGATTTGTTGTTTGTTCAGACTACAAGTGTTTGTCTAGGAAACTGAAGACAGAGATATATTTTCAACTTGGCAGGCAAAGAGCAAGTTATCTCAATTTCAATTGGAGTAACACACATATCCTTGTACGCCAACATCAGAATGTAGTTTAAAGTTCTAGCTAAACTCACTTATCTGGAAGAATTAATTGCATGCATCTAAGTTTTCCAACTGTATATTGCTGTAAATAAAAGCTACTGAAGTGCTTTATCATTCAGAAAGTGATTAAATGTGGTATTATTAAAAATAAAATATTAAATACAGAACAAGTCTGAATTCAGATATGGTATCAAATGTGTGAATTAGGATGTTTCATATTTACCAGTTTACAAACAACATGAGATTCAGGAGCTTGACACTATTTAAATCAAATACAAATTAAAAAAATATATTGTGTGGGATTTTCAGAAGTGCTCAGTGTTGGCCTACCTTTGCTCTCATTGAAGTCAGTGGTAAAGCTCTCATCAACTTCAGTGGGAGCAGTGTTATGCCAATGTTGAGAGTCACACCCTATTGGTCTAAGGCAAGACACAAACAAAATCACTGGGACTCTATGTAGGTTTCTGGATTCCGCACAGGCAGATCCTGCCAAGGCAGAGTCTTATTGAAGTGAATATGGCTGTGTAAATGCATATGAATCTGTGTGCACAAAACCAGTTGCAGGATCAGGGCCTTAGTGAGTATTTCGTATATTGGAGGCGGACTGTGTGTCTGACCTTCACTAACGCTGCTCACAAACATTTAGAATCCGTTTCTGCTCTTAGCTTCCAAGATGCCCTCAATCACACACTGTCATTTTTAACTTATGGTTGATCTGAAGGCTGAAAACTTTCCTGTATTTCCACCTCTCCACAGTGATTCAGGCCTTTGTAACCTCAAGCATTCATTTACCCTAGAGTTCTACTTTGGCCTACTTTTGAAGAGCATGTCAGCCGGCACAATGCAACAGCTTAAATTTGAGATGTAAGTCTATAAGACAGATGTTCCATACTCTACGTTGTCTACCTATTTGCTTCTAGAAGCAGTTCATGGTGTTGGTTGTGGTCCATAAATCCTCAAATACAGAGATTGCCTCCAGCAATGTTCTGCTGTGACCTGCTGGTGCATTTCTGTTGTTGGTTCCTGGGATAATCTGGTGGACTTCACATGGGTGTAGGGGGTTGCACTAGTGGAATCTGAGCAAGAGAGGGGCCATAAACAATGGTAGTAACCCATCTAGATTTCTGGTGACCGTGCACACTGGTGTAATTCTGACTTCAGTGGGTAGTTAGATCACATTGCAACTATCCACTCAATGGTATTAGAGATTAAAAGTCACAGCTGCCTTTTAAAACTGGAAGAACTTCATATTCTTTCTAAATTCTAGATCCAGTAATTTCTTGAGGTTGTGCTTAATGAAGTCTAGTGGGTCGAACCAAACAGAGCATTCTAAGACTACACAAAATAATTTGACTAATTACCTCTGCTATGTCCTCTGCACTCTGTCCCAGGATTTGGAAAATCTGTTTGTAATTTTTAAGGTAGATATTAGTAAACATGTCAGCAGTTTCTTCATCAGCAGCCGAAAGATCCATTTTCATTCCATCTTCAAACACCTTTTTCTCAAATTCTGTGATCACTGGGCCTGGCTCAATCAGACTTAGCCTGTTACAAGAACAATAATACATCAGTGATCTGTCCTCCTATCTGGGAAATGTGTAAAGCTATCCTTTATATAGGTAGTGAGCGGCTGCAAATAAATGAGCACTTGTTAACCTTTTTTTAAATAGTAAATTTTTAAGGGGGAGATCCATACCACAGCTCTTTCCCTGAGTATCTCAGACAGGCACTGGGGGTTTCCATTGGAGAAGAAGACTGGCTGCACTGCTTGGGAACTATCAGTCTATGACAGAAGTGGAAGCAGGCAGGACCGGCGCTAGGGATTTGAGCGCCCTAGGTGGACTGCAATTTCGCCGCCCCGCGCGCTGGTCTCGCGGCTCCGGTGGAGCTGCCGCAGTGGTGTCTGTGGGAGGTCCACCGGAGCCACGCGAGCAGCCGACCGTCCACAGGCACGACTGCGGCAGCTCCACCGCGGACCACCGGACCGCCCGCAGGCACCACTGTGGCAGCTCCACGGGAGCTGCCTGCCGCCCCCTCTGGTGGCGCCCTGACCCAGGAGACACCCTGAGCTGCCGGCTGCTGTGGGTCAGGGCGCCTCCACAGCAGCCAGTAGCCCGGGGTTTCCCTGGGCCAGGGGACGCCCTGGGCTGCCGGCTGCCACAGCGGCGCCCTGACCCAGGGGACACCCTGGACTGTGGGCTTCCACCAGCAGCTCAGACTCCCTCTCTGTCCCAGCAGCAGCAGCTGCTCAACCATTACAAAAAATAATTGGGGGCGCTTTTTGGCGCCCCCAAATCTCAGTGCCCTAGGCAACCACCTAGTCCGCCTAAATGGTTGCACCGGCCCTGGAAGCAGGAGACAAAGCCCTCTCAGCTGCTGGCTCGCAGCTGTGGATCTCTGCAACAAGACTTCAAAATGATCATAAACCTCATTGCCTTCTGGACAAAGTGCTAGATGGATCTCCTTGACATCTCTCCTACACAGTAATAATCGTAGAAGTATTTAAAAGAAAGAGAGAGAGATCTCTTTGGTTACCTCTTGGGTGTATATAATTCTGGAAGGCACTCTTATTCTGTGGTACCCACAAAGTACAGTATAAATGTTTAGTCAGAAAGTCCAGCTGCCCAGACTTTTGCTGCTGTTGAGCTCACTGGACCTATGGAAGAGGAGCAGGATTTGCTCAGAAGTGCATAATAGTAAAGCTAAGAAATACTTAAGGTCCCTGCACCAGTTCTTTCTCTAGCTCCATTCTCAAGTTTTAAGTATGCCAAGTACTTCCTGTTTACAACATAGTTATCTATTGAACAAAGTTTTTGTACAGCAGATTTCTGGCCAGTTCTGTGGCTGGATTAGACTGTTAACGAATATCTGTACTTTGCCCTTATTCCTAAGGCTATACCATGCTACTGATTTTTAAGCAGAACTTCCAAATTAAAAATTCTGCACAGTGCTGACCCTGCTTTGTTATCACTGGTCACTAGCCAATTTCACATTTCTCCATGAAAACTTTTTCTTCTTCCATGCTGCCTCCTATGCCTGGAATGTCCTCTAACCCTATATGCCACAAACATTTATCATCTCCTTTAAACCCCTTCTCAGAGCCCACCTATTTACACACACAGTAATTCTCTAATAAATTCTCATTAAAATATTCAAATTAAATTGTAAGTAATGATATACAAAAGTTATGAACTACCATGTAAGCTGCCTCACAATCTTATTTTGTGCATCCCTCCTACTCACGCTGTATTCACTTAGACTGTAGGCATCTCCTCTTTCTGTCTTGCTTTGCTTGATTACCACTGCAAACTCTTTGAGGCAAGGCCCAAGTTTTTATTCACTATTGAAAGTGCTACGTACCACTATGTTGTTATATAAACGTCTCCAGTAATCATTATAATGAAAGTCATTATTGATCATTCTCACAAAGGTATCTGGGTAGTACAGATTAGAGAAAACATTCTCTTTGAGGCACACATATTACATGACCACATCCCTACAGTACTGTAGATGACAGCCCAGGTTTCCAGGGATGTATATGAAAGCTATATATATTTTTTCAAAGCTAAACTTACTCCTAGTCTGAATGCTGTAGGTCATGTTTATTTTGTCATTTAAACATTTGCAGTACATTGGTGAGGAGGGCAAGGGTACTTCTATAAGAAGGTTTCAGTGGCTTCTTGTGAATGTATAGCTTCAATTCAAGAGGAAAAATTCCTCATCCTCTTTCTCCGGGACAGGAGCCTGCTATATAATGGCTGTACTACTACTACTACTAGCTCAAGGTGTATTTTAAAGCACAGTCTGATATACAGCCCACACCTTTGGGTCAACACTTACTGAAGTTTAAACTTGAGAGCTTGTATGGCTAAACTTTCACAGAATCCTTCCACAGCAAATTTAGATGCAGCATAAACATCATTGAACAAAATACCTGAAGGCAAAAACAAAATTGTTACAGATCACGTTAAGATCATTTTAAGTTTTTGAGTGGCTTATATTTCCTAAAAAAATTTATAAGCTGTTTGTGGTTATGAGAGCATGAAACAAAATCGTCATGATTTATGTTGGGCTAATTCAAGTTCTGAAGATGTTAAAAACACTCCCACTAAATGCACTGGGGTGACCAAACCTTTTTTTTTTTTTGGATACCTGCTGAGCAGTGATTGTCTCCTTTGCACCCTGACTATTATGATCCCTAGATGCCACTGGCATCTGACGCAGGTTAGATCAGCCTTCAAGCTGTTCCTTGGCCATAGCTGAGGCTCTAGCACACGGTATTTATGTTAGATATTTTGTGGTCTAATACAGCGATCTACATATGTAATACAATCTATCGTTTGGCATGGCAGCTGTGTTGCAGTGCATGCAAGAGATATAAGATTTTAAAGATTTGGTTTTTCACTTCTTGGTGACTCGGAAGAGGCAATATACAACCCTCTAAGACAGATGGTGAGCATCATGCTGCTCATTAGAAACTCTTAGTAGCCAAAGTTTTGACCCTACAACTGCCCACTCACATGAATAATCCTTAGGTGAGAGGCCCATTAAAGTTATTGAGACTACGCATACAAGTAAGATTATGTAGCAACCAAATTAATAGCAACATTATCTGGCTCTAAAGTGAGTTCCATTTGATGGTTCCCCTTTGGGGGTTAGTGGCAACACCAGGGTACCTAGTAAGAAGGAAAGCCTTACAGAAAGGAAATACTGATCTGACAGTCTGGGATATGGAGGACTTGGGACATGGAGGACTCCAATGAAAGTGTGAAAGGACCCACTGATCAAACAATCAAAGAGTATTTATTTCAGTCTGGAACTGTTGATTCCATCTTTTTGTTCTGTTTTTTTGGGGGGGGAGGCAGAGAGAGAGCAGTGTTGGAAGACCAACTTAGTATATACTGCTTGGAATACTTTTGTGTGTCAAATATGTGAATTACTAACAGACTGCGTATGTACTAAATCTTTTTAAGGCAGAGCTTTTTATAAAGGTAGTTTCACAAAATATCTGTGCATAAAAAAGTGTATTAAAATGTGTTTGTCTTTCCTCTATAGTCCTTTCAAGCGAGACGTAGAGATAAGTTTCCTATGAACTTACATTGTGAAAAGAGCAAAATGCTACTTTCCAAAAACTCAAACAGTTTTTATGGTCCTAAATATACCAGCCTTACTCACAAGCAGTAGTACTTTACACTACAAGTTGTCCCATTAAAATTAATGAGAGTATTTACATATTACTCAGTGTGAGTCAGAATGTAGAACTGAAGCCCATGTTTGTAAACTGGAAACAAAAGCTTAATATACTAGATTGCTTACATTTTTCAGTTCAGAAAAATGCGAGCTTTAAATTATGAATAATTAGTACATAATAATACTTTGCCTTGTATTCCCATGACACTACTTATTATAACTATATGTCCACTCTTTCTCTTCTTCATATCAGGTAAAATCTCCTTCAAGAGTCGAACCAATCCAAAGAAGTTTGTATCCATCACAGTTTTCATCTCATCTATGGTCTGGCATTCAATAGGTCCAATGAGCCCCATTCCAGCATTGCTAACTGTACAGATTCAAAATACAGTAGTGAGTAGTAACTGCAATAAACATTAACTTGTCACTTTCACTGGAAACACATGGTAAAAATGAGTGACTGGAATAAGGGATTAAAACACATAAGAGCAATTAGTTATTCAGCTTCTTACTGAAACCTTGAGATTATATTTGACATGGAATGTCTTTGCTTTTACTCTAATACATTTTAAAATATCTGCTATTCTCAAGTATTTATTTCTGATTTATGCCTTACTTTTTTTCTTTAAATCAGGAAAGGGTAAGGGAAAAATGAGCAAAAACTTCTCTATACACCTCTACCCCGATATAACGCGACTCGCTATAACACGAATTCGGATATAATGCGGTAAAGCAGTGCTCCAGGGAGGTAGGGCTGCACACTCCAGCAGATCAAAGCAAGTTCGATATAACGTGGTTTCACCTATAACATGGTAAGATTTTTTGGCTCTCGAGGACAGCGTGATATCGTAGTAGAGGTGTATTTGCTTATAATTCAGTATTAAAAATTAGGGGCCCAATCAAGTCTCAGTTTACTTCACTGGGTATCGGATCAGGCCTTAGTATGTTTGTTTGATATTTTTGGTCTACATTGTGTTTAGCCCTCATAATGTCAGTTTCTTTTTTTTTAAATGAACTGGCATCGGTTGAGAACTTTGTCACTATGTGGTGGTCAAGAGAAGATTCCATTTGAGTGCTTGTGGTTTCAGAAATGCAGAGTGGTTGTGCCATAATATGAGCACTCCGTAGTAAGAAGTGGAATGTCAAATTGGAGCATAGTGCAATTTGCTGAAAATCATGTTAATTTGCACCTTGCTGTTCTGTTGCTCCCCAATCATCTCCCCTAAAAAGGCAGGTTCTACTTCCTCTGAGCCAAGATTTAAAAGCTGAGGGTGTAGTTAGTTGCCATATTATATTTTGTAAAAATAAATTATATTACAGATAATTACAGTAAAGTATCAAATAAAATGGAACTATAACTTATTAGAAATTAACCATGTGCATTTGATGATGCATTAGTCTTTCTTTTAATTATTTATTCACTTACTTGCTAATTCACAAAGGATCACTCTATTGTTAGTGTAAATAAATAGGGGTCTACTGTGTTCAGAGGGTAGAGGTGGTCTTAGGTCTCAAGTGCAGGATGGAAAATCAGGAGATCCAAGTTCTGTTCTCAGCCTTGCCACAGACATATTGTGTGATTTTGTAGAAGACATTTGATCTCTTTGTGCCTGAATTCAATTACACCTCTACCCCACTATAATGCGACCCGATATAACATGGGTTCGCATATAGCGTGGTAGCAGCGGAGCTCTGGTGGCGCTTTAAAAGATCCGGGGCTCCGGCTGCTGCGGGGAGCCCTGAGCCCTTTAAATCACTGCTGGAGCCCTGCCGCTGCTACCCCAGGGCTGCGGCAGCGGAGCTCGCTAGCGATTTAAAGGTCCCTGGCTCCCCGCAGCGGCCAGAACCCGGAGCTCTTTAAATCACCGCTGGAGCCCTGCCGTTGCTACCCAGCTATAACGCAGTAGGGATTTTTGGCTCCCCACAACCGCGTTATAGCGGGGTAGAGGTGTAATTAGTATTTGTAAAATGGCTTGAGAATCTTGAATGGAAGACTTTATACTGTAGAAGTGTACAGTATTATTGGTGTTATTCATATATTTATACTTAAATCCATAAACATTTTTAGAAAGAATAATATGTTACTGAAATATCTCTGAATATTTAAAAGGATCCTTAAATTAAATCATGTATCCTGACTTTTCATCCATCTTTCATTAATGTTCATTACTTGCCTAGGATATCAATCCTTCTGTCAGGGATGCTACTGACACAAGTTTTAATAGACTCTTCACTGCAGACATCCAGTTGTTTAATTTCCAGGGTTTTACCCAAGGTTCTGCCTGCAGCTTCTGCAAGTTTGTCCTGCCTGGTCAGATTCCTCATGGTGGCATACACTGTAAAGAATCATAAACAAGTAACCAGAAATGTAACTGCAGAGGAAGCTTTTCCTTTGAGAATGACAGCAGACACAAGTTACAGTGCATACAACCTTTAAGTCCATATTTTAGTGCTTAGATATCTTGGTGATACCTAAAACAGAGAGAATGTATTTTAATTTTTTTTATAGTGCTTCTAACTTTCCTAAATGAAATTTTGGGAAGGAATGAATGGAGAAATAAACCATTTATATAGCCATGTTCATAGCTATGTGTTTTTATTTCTATATCAGTTAGGGAAGATATGGTAGAGAAACTAAGCCCAAGATTTTCAATAACAGGTGCCAAAGTTAGGCTCCTAAGTCCACATTTAGGGACCTAAATGAATTAGAAGCCTATCTTTAGGCACCCATTTTTGAAAATCACAGCCAGTGTGTTTAGAAAAGCAGTCAGAATTTTACATGGAAGTGAAACAAATGATTCCTCAGACTGCAAAATCGTTGGATTTTGCAAGATATTTATCAACGTATAGGTCAGCTTTAATATTACTGTGGCCTAATTAGTCTAACTTCCATGAATCCATACAAACATTCCCTGGTGAGTAAGACATTTGCTGAGAGTAAACCTGATCTGAATTGCTAAATTCATTTAGTCAGCTACACGCAATTGCAGCAAATATTTCCATTTTGTAAAGACAGTGGAACCAAGTTGTCCCTCTCCTCCCTCCTGGCAGTAAATGCAAGGAAGAAATACTGAATCCTGCCTCTCTGAAACAAATTGCTAATTTAATTAAGGGCTCCTAGACACAATGTTTTTTCTTCTAAAATTAGCAATTGCATTTACACCAACAAGACTTTGCTAAGTGCCAAGTAAAGCTAGTTGCAGCTGTGAGAAGGACTAACCTGTAAAAAGGTACGTTTATTTAGCATGCTGCAAATGCATTATTTTTTTTTAATTTAAAAAGTTTCCCTTTTTATATCACTGCCACATTTATCATCTGTTAATTTCAGATAAACATTTCATTTCAGTACAGTCACAGAATCACCATCTGTTCGTAGAAATTAGTACATTTGATTGCTTGATATCTTCCTGTCAGGAAAGGGAGAATTAACAAGAGTGGAGAAGGGCAGCTGAACAGAATTCAGGTACAGACTGGTCAAAATCTATCCATCAGACGGTGAGACACCCAGCACTTAGTATAGTCCACTCTTGTCACACCACAAAATGAAAGTGACTAACAACATGGAAGATGCAGTACTGTGTGTTATTTAATTTCAGAAATATTACCTGTAAATCTTTTCTGTTCATCTCTGGCCATTTTTACAGCCAAGGCGAGTCCGATTCCTGAGGAGCAACCTGTGATGAGTACAGTTTTCTGAGCCATTATTTTCAGCTGGATGGCAGCAGATATAGTGGGAAGTCTTGCTACTCTGATGAACAATCACCTAAATTTCATGGCTACAGCAGAGTATTACTGGCCCTTTATGCTTTATCTACAGCATCACTGAGCCAACAAAATGCACACCTGGACATTGTATGATTAGGGGGATAATCTCCAACTGGACACTAATAAATAGGAGCAGATGCTTCTGCATGGATACATAATCTGGATCAGAGGCTACTTTATGTACAGGAGAAATAGGCAGCTGCCAAGGGCAGTAGATTTGGCGTAGCCACCCCTCTGTCAGGATGCAGGGGCAACTGGGGCAAATTTGAGTGGCACAGGGGACAGCACACTGACATTTTGCTTAGGGTGAAATATTGTCTTGAACAGTCTCTATATGGATCATCAGCGTACAGTATATCAACAGAAATATTACATCCATTTTAAAATCTTCAAATCATTTCTGCCAAAAAGTTTTAAATAGTTGAATAATTAGGCTATGCATATCAGGAGAGGGAGGAGTCGTCACCATCTCCCTCCTGTCATACTCTGCTGCCTCTATCATAGCCCCCAGTCATGTACAAAAGAGTGATGATTAGTGATCCATGCAGTCATAGATAAACTCTACCCTCCACATTAGGGTACAAAGGGTGCACATAGTGCATAGTTCCCTGCTGTTCAGGCTTCCTGTGCCAGGATACTGGCTTTCTCCCTGTTCGTTTGTGTAACAGGACAACACTTACCCAAATTATAGTTAGATCTCTCCACAGCCACAGTGGTGGGCTGATTTTGTCCCTCAAAGAGGCATACAAGGGACTACACAATATCAATTGACTACATATTATTGAATGTTTGCAACTAAAAGTCCTAATAAAGGTGTTCTCAAACTGGGGGTTGGGACCCCTAAGGGGGTCACAAGGTTATTACATGGGGGGGGTGGTCATGAGCTGTCAGCCTCTACCCCAAATGCATCCAGCATTTATAATGGTGTTAAATATATAAAAAAGTGTTTTTAATTTATAAGGGAAGTCGCACTCAAGAGGCTTGCTACGTGAAAGGGGTCACCAGTACAAAAGTTTGAGAACTACTGTCCTAATAGAACATCTGGAAGAAGTGAAATGGAACACGGAGTGTGGCTTTGAAGAGAGACAAAAAGATGACTGAACGCTCTTCAGTTTCCCCAGCGTTCCACTTGCCTCTGCTCCCATCCAAAACATTTTATTGTTTTTCCCTATTTTTGCAGCTTTCCCTTGTTATTTGCAGTTTGTCTCCTTTCCCCATTAGAATTTCCAGTGCTTTTACCTTTCCTTTTTAGTAAATTTTTTTATTACTATTAATTTATAACAAAACATGATTCTCATATGGAGAAAATTTAGTCACATATAGTCATAAATTTTAGTCTTTCACTAAAATATAAAGATTACTCACCTATAACCAGTTGTTTGAAATGGACTCTGTCTATTCACGCTCAGGGGATGTGCCGACTGCATGCAACTTAAGATAATGGAACTTAAGCAATGATTGTTGGAACACTCCTCTGCCCCCTTTCTTACTCCTGTCAATGTTTGCAAACATCCTGAGTGCAAAGTTATGAAAAGGGGCATAGAACTCCAACCATCCCAATTCCTTCTAGAAATTAGGACTCCAAGGAAGAGGGTAAGGAGGCGAGGGAATGTGAATACGCACAGCAAAGATCCAGTTACAGGGCTTGTCTACATCAGAAAGTTGCAGCGCTGGTGAGGGAGTTACAGCGCTGCAACTTAGGAGGTGTACACATCTGCAGGGCACCACCAGCGCTGCAACTCCCTGTTTGCAGCGCTGGCCGTACTCCCGTTTTGTCTCGGGTGTAGAGGATCCAGCGCTGGTGATCCAGCGCTGGTAATCAAATATAGACACTTACCAGCGCTTTTCTTGACCTCCGTGGAATAAGCAGGTATCCCAGCATACCTGAGGAAGCCTCTGGTAATCAAGCTGGTCTCCTTCCCCGGCTTGCTCTCGCGTTCCCCGAACCCCGAGCAAGCAGGTCTCCTTCCCTGAGGTTTGCAGGGTGGTTCGGGGAACGCGAGAGCAAACCGCGGCGAAGCTGGTCTCCTTTCCCGGTTTGCTCTCTCGTTCCCCGAACCCCGAGCAAGCAGGTCTCCTTCCCTGCGGTTTGCAGGGTGGTTCGGGGAACGCGAGAGCAAACCGCGGCGAAGCTGGTCTCCTTTCCCGGTTTGCTCTCTCGTTCCCCGAACCCCCGAGCAAGCAGGTCTCCTTCCCTGCGGTTTGCTGGGTGGTTCGGGGAACGCGAGAGCAAACCGCAGCGAAGCTGGTCTCCTTTCCCGGTTTGCTCTCGCGTTCCCCGAACCCCCCTTGAAGCCGCCCAACAGCGCTGCAGTGTGGCCACATCTAACACCACTTGCAGCACTGGTTGCTGTAAGTGTGGCCACTCTGCAGCGCTGGCCCTATACAGCTGTACTAATACAGCTGTAACAACCAGCGCTGCAAAATTGTAGATGTAGACATGGCCACAGGTAAGTAACCTTCATTTCTTCCTCTAATGAGTGACTTCTGCATATTTCCACTCATGGGATAGTTTAGCAAACAGTAATCTCATAAGGAAGGATATGAAGTCCTAATTAAACAGAGACTGCAGAACTGCCCTGCCAAATGTAGCATTTGTTTTGGATACCAAGTCTAGAGAATAATGTCTAGTGAAAGTATGAATAGAACCCAAGGTAGCTGCCTTACATATAGTAATAGCCATGTTTTACAAACTAATCAGGGACTGAGGAATTTAAAATGGAAAAGTTCATAAAATTAAACATCTCAAAATTACAGTAAATGTGGTGCATAAGTTGCAATATGGTGCACTTCATCACTCTCTTGTCCTTCAAATCACTGCAAAGCAATTTCCAGTACACTGAAGGCATTGGAATGTGAAGCGATGTTGACTTGTTCTTCATCAACATCACTTTCATTATATGATTTTTTTTAATCCCTGCTTTGAAAAATAGTTTGTGTCACTGGTTTTGTAAGACTGGCATTTGTAAAATTTAATCTGTAAGGTATTTCAAGGAGTGTGGCATGTTTTTTAAAAAATCCATAGATGCTGCTCTGGCTGTAGTGGAATGGGCTCTAATCCCTTGAGGGAGAGAGACTGGTGCTAAATTATAAACTTCATGGATATATAATTAAACCTGTTTAGAAATTATTTGGCCCTTTTTTCTGCCTAAATAAGGGAAGTAACATTAAGATTTTTTTAAAATGTACCAAAACTCTATCTAAAACCTACTAAAGTATTGGTCTGAAAGGCACTGAAGAGAAGGATTGGGTTGTTGCATGGAACATTTTCTGAATTGTCATCTGGACGGGATAGAATGGAACAGAGGGCGCTCAGCTGGAGTGTGACACTTTCTTTTTATAACCTAGCCCTCAGAACATTCACAAATGGTGAGGAGAGGGGCACATTAGATATTTTAATTACTAGTTCCACAGTCTAAACCACACCTGGCCAGCACATCTTATAAGTGGAAATATGTAGAGGCCACTCAAAGAGCTATTGAGTGAATAAATAGCAATTAAGCAAATAAAGACACCATTTCAGAGGGAATTGTAAGAAAGGGAGTTCACAATGCACCAGTCTAACACAAATAATTGTTGGGGTACTTTATTGGGGGGTGATAGTCCCCCCATAGCAGCAGAATTACATTGGGGAAGTAACTCTCTGGTTAATTTCTCTCTAGTCTTCAGTGACAGAACAGAAGAGCCACACCCAGAGGAAGTGAAAATAAAGAGATAACCTAAGGGAGGAGGAAAGGAAGTTACAAGACTAGAGGTGTAGAAGAACAGTTGTAACAGTCATGCAGATACAAGAGCCCTTTGCGTTTTGCTTACTGAACAAGCTAAAAACTCAGATGCTTTGAGATCTTACTACCAAAACAAAACCTTTGACTAAGAAAAGAAGATCACACACGCAGAGGTTTGGCTTAGATCTGAATTCCTCCAAAATTTGGGGACATTAAAGCTGGGAATTTAGTATGGGTCCACCCTTAATGTTAGAATATGTCAATATACATGGTTAACAAATAGATAAATTACAATTCAGTAAGAAATGTTTGAGTGAGTCTCTTGCAACTTTAGAGCTACATAAAATGATACTAACAGTTACACTTCTAAAAAGCATTCAGAATGACAATATTCTTGTTCTGTGTATATTTTACAAGAATCAATAATTCCATATTATCTAATACAGCTTGGAAAGGTGCACTCAATGTTCCAGTATCGTTAATAACCATTTTATATAGGCATATAAAGAAATGGCTTGTTTAGATCCCTACTAAAGTGAAATTATCATTTGGCACAAAGGTTTTTCCTACTTTCCAAACCAATAAAAATACAGTTGCTAATGTAACAAGCAGAATAATTAGATTTTCAAACAAGGCACAATAATGACAATATCTAAAATTAATGAGATAAATGAAATTATAATTTAACCTTGGCTATCAGGTTTGATTCTGACTTCATTAGGCAAGCCAAATGGCCAGATAAAAAATTTCAGCTCACACTTATTTAGCTGATTCAGCTATTAGACAAAAATGCTTCTGCTGTTTATGCACATTTATATTTAGCACACGTAAAGGGGCAAGCTAGGCTTTATACAACCTACGATGATGAAATTCCAGTGATGTGGTAATGCAACTCTAATTAAGGGCAGGTTAAGCTTTCCCTTTGAAATCCTGGTTTGAGAGGTCAAATGTTTCAAGTTCTATTGTTTTAAAAGAGACCTGTCTGAAACTTAGCACAGACATTATTAGCCTAGAGGCCTACTGGTTTGTTTAGAGAAAAAATGGTTTAAATCTGTTGAACTATTTTTCAGTTATTACACTGGCCAAGACAGTTCTAATAGATTTTAATTGTTATTCTGTAGGGAAACAAATGGCTTGATTTAAAAAAATGTAAAATGTAGTTATTTCCAAAAGTAAACTAAGTCCTTTTGTTACAGTGCATAAATCTTTCCAAACAGCCAAAACTGGAGCTGTAGAAACATGTACCTTGTGTATTTAGGCCTTGTTTATGTGGGCAAAATCTGTACCTGTATTTCAGGAGCTGCCAGCAATGGTGTAGTTGCACTGGTGGAGCAGGTTTTCCTGACACTGGTAAAAATGCCTAAGCTCTGTGTCTATGTAGCAATTTCACCTGCACAATTGCTGAAATACAAGTGCTGGTTTTACTAGTTGAGATGCACCCTTAATGATTTCTAAAATATGCACATTTGGGCCTTAAATCCTTAACAGCATTATATTATTTTCTGCTCTTCTGAAATACTTTCATTGCTAATAGCTTTGCTAATACATTTTTCACGCATGTACATTTTTAGCATGATTCATTGAGTGATTTAATATTTTAAAGCTTTGGAATCTCAACTCTGTAGATTCAGGATTACATAGGAGATTCAGACTTCATGCCCTTAAGTCCACCTAGTTCCCGGATTTGTTGTATATGATCCCTACACCTTTATTTTTTTTTAAACTTTAGAGACTGAGGGCATAGTGAAGACATTTGTAAGGGCTAAGTTGAGTGAGATTTTGGAAAGCCAAAAACCAAAAGACATAAATTAATGTATTAATTCATCATTTAAAATAAGACAACTTAAATACGCAATTCTGCTTCCACTGAAACACATGGGAGCTTGTCCATGGACTTCAAAAAGAGTTGGCTAAGGCCTTGAGTTTCCTTCCCCTAAAGAAGGATGAGCATACTCGTGGGAGTGAGACAAGCAAGATTCTGTTTAAAGTCTTCACTCAATATTATGCTCAACCTTTATTCTAAATGGCCTTATATTTGACAGTGTGAAGAAAGGCCTCTTTTGTCAGCAATCGTACATTTGCACTACACTAAAGATAAAACCTTCTCAACAAAAATTGAGAATGAAGCAATGACTCAGGAACGCTTTCAGGTAGAATTTAGATATAAAGAGTAAGGACTTTGATTTAAAAAATCCTAGTCACAAAGGACCACCCAAATTTATCCCTATAATTTTAGGAAACTTTTTAAAAAAAAAACCAACCCTTTATTTCCAAAACAAAGTTGCCATACAAATTATTTCAAAGCAATAATATTAAAACTAAAATTGGAAAAACAAGAGGGTTGGGGTTTACAATCAATATAAATATATTTAACTATGTACATCACTACTACATTAAAATTTCCTCTTTGAATGCTATGCTGTGTTGCAACAATTCCACTTATGGTTTATTGCTTGTCACACAGTGATAGTCTTTCTTCACAATCTTTGTCCCTGAAGTAGATATGTATGCTAGTTAAAGTAGTATTTGTAGTCAGAATCTTACTTTCAACTTCCTTGTTTAATTTTCCAGATCAAAATCCATTTGTATTGAGGGTGGTCTTGCAATAATCTCTCTTTAAAGTTTTTCTCTTAAATAAGCTCTCTTATGGAACTGATCAAAGATTAAAATAAACAAGTTACAGCATATTTGATGTCCACAGTCTCTTTCTCACATCCTGCAGCCTTGCCTAGAAACATCAATAGGTGTTGCTTTATAATAGTTTCTACCGCAATAAGAGACAACTTCTCTGGAAATTCATAAGTGTCAGCACTGAGATACATAATATAGTGCAAAAGACCCATAGACTAAAATATCTCAATATTTAATAAATATTTATATATAGTCAACAGGTATCCAACAGTTGCTCAGACTCTACACTGACTTATACAGTACTTTGATAAGAATACAAAAATGGCAAACTTGTAAATAACAAATTAAGCAGAATGATTTGTGAAGAAATACTCATATTTATAATCCTATTAAACCCATAAAGATTATACATTTTAAAGGAATAAATGTTATTAGCAACATTACCATAACTCTATCAAAATTCTAAGAATTTTTCTCCAGTTGTGCCATTTGTATTCTGCACTTCACTCAGCTTCAATAATGAAAGTGAACTAGTCTGTTTCATTTGGTTTATAAATCTGTTTCACTTTCCATAAGGAAGTGTTGGCTGCTAGGAGTCACTACTAGGAATAGTTATGTTGTGCAAGACTTTAGACGCAACAAAGTAAAGGCAAACAAAAACGTCAGCTCGAAGACTGTTGTATTCAAGTCCCCAGTATTGTAGGGGGAATGTTTTTTAAAAAAAATCTATTTATTGAAATGCTAATAAAATATATGAAATCATGAAATATTTCTACTGACACGGGAAATATCTGCTGTCATTTACACCAATATAAACTGGGAGTAGTTCCATTAAAGTTAGTGGAATTATTCTGGTGCAACTGAGCGCAGAACTTGGCCTATTATGTTGTCTGAAAGGTTTAAACAAAAAGTTAAATTCTGAGCTTTAGTTACTTGACAGTGTATCTTTAATTAAAAAAATCCCTGGGTGATATATGAAATGGTCTCACTAAAATGTGTGTGATCCACATCCTGGATACATTTGGGAACTCGCTGCCATAAATAAAAACAAATGTTAATGAACCACCCCTATATAAATAAACAGTCACAATTAAATTAAGAATTACTGTACCACAAACAAGATTCTTGATTCTCCTTTGAGTTTGTACCACATGATATTTGTACAGAAGCATTTTCAGACTGCCTCATTTCTTTGTTGATATACTTTAGCATTCCACTAAGTGTCTGGAAGTCATTACTGTCTGATGTCACATCTTCATCTACAATGTATGTGAGGGGATCGAATGAAGATTCATTCAAACTGTTTGGTGGAGTATGAAGAAAATCCTTTTGACTCTCTGGACACACTGAGGGCTTTAATGTAAGCATTTGTTTGAAGTCTTTTAACATCGTTTTTGATAGATCTAGAGAATCATCATCTTTGACACCTAGGTCACTAGCACTTATAGAACGACGCAGTTTTCTATGTTTGAAATATGACGTATGAGAATTTCTGGAAGAATCCTGTTCTTGAACATCGAAGAGCATATGATCTGATAATACAAGCGGGATTGGTAGCTTCTTGATGCCTTCTGTTCTTTCATGCCCAGAAATTCTTGTTTGTAATCTCGTTACTTCAGATTCCTACAATGCAATAAAACATATTTTGCATTTTTAAAAAATGCTAATGTCCATGTAAATATGTGGGACTCACCCCTGCGGTGCCTCCTGCTGGTTGTCTCAGGGAATTAGCTCTTTTCCAGCCTTGGCACCATCTGCAGGCCAGTGTCCCTCCCAGACCCCAGTGCCCTTTTATCTGTGGTGCTGCTCCCTGGCAATAGCCCCCACACTCTGCCTCTGGGTCTCCCCTCTCTGGGGAACCCCCAACCCTCTAATCCACACCTTGCCTCAATCTGGGCTACTGCCAGTCATCACTAAGCCCCTGCTCCCTGGGCGGACTGCAGTGTAAAAGCCACTCAGGATAGGCAGGGGAGTTCAGACCTGCTGCCTTTGCCTGCCTCCCATAGAATCATAGATTATTAGGGTTGGAAGGGACCTCAAGAGATCATCTAGTCCAACACACTGCTCAAAGCAAGACCAATCCCCAAATGGCCTCCTCAAGGATTGAACTCACAACCCTGGGTTTAGCAAGCCAATGCTCAAACCACTGAGCTCTCTCTCTCCCCCGCTCTATGGGCCTTGGACCAGGCCCTGAAGCCTGGGGAATTGCTAGCGTAGAGCTCCCCTGGCCTTTCCCTAGCCCTGCTTCACTCCCAATACCCTTTCTGCAGGCAACCAGGCCCTGCTCCCTCCAAGACTAGAGAGAGAGCCTCCTGGGCCTGTGGCTCACAGCCTTTTTATACAGGCCAGCTGTGGCCTGATTGGGGCCTGGCCCAGCTGCGGCCACTTCCCCAATCAGCCCAGCTTAGCAGCTCTCAGTCATAACCTTCTCCCAGGACTGACTTTCCCCTTTTCAGCTGGAGTGGGGGAGCCGCCCCACTACAGTCCATCAGAACTATCCTCTGTATTCTGTGCCACATGTAAATACATTTCCCACTATCTCCTTAATCACTGTGGAAACATCATAATCCTGCCTGTCACTCAATCCCATAACCTGGGCATCAACTTCCACTTGGAGCTCTCTCTAGGTCTTCATGTCCGGGCTATGTCTAAATCTTGCTTATTCTTTCTGCATAGCATCTACATGGCTAAAAAACAACAGTCATCCAGGTTCTCACCTCATGTCTCAATTACTGCAATATCTTTTTCTCTGGCATTGACAACTTCAGTCTTGCCCTGCTCATATCCATTTGGAATGCTGCTGCAAAGATAGTTTTCTCACTCCATCATTAACACCTCCTCTTTGCATCCCCTTCTCTATTACATTAAACACTTTCAAGGCCCTTCGGGGCCTATCCCCACCCTACCTATCATCTCTCACTAAAGAGATGTCAAATCTTGCCTCTGACTGGCAAATGATGCCAGCCTCCATCATCCACTAGTCACATTTTCAAACTAGCTCCTTCATGCTTTCTCCCATGCTGCCCGTCATGCTTGTAAGGAGCTTCCCTGCAAACACTGATGAAGCTACCTCATTAGCCTTCTTCTAATCCCTCCTTAAAACTCCCCATTGCCATGATGCCAACAAAAAAAATGAATGGTTAGGCCACTAATGTGCTGAGACCACTGCCATTCATGCTGACCAATACTGTCTCATTTCCTTGTACTCCTCCAGCCAACAATCTGTTTGTAGATAGATTGTAAGTTTTTCTGGGTCTTTTTATTCTGTGTTTGTACAGTGCATAGCACAATTGGTCCGGGTTATGACTTGCACTCTTGGGCACTACCATTATACAAACAATAAAATGATGTTTCTCCTGCAAAGTCTCTTAGTACCAACATCAGGGTCAATTTTTATTTGGTGCCAAACAGAAATCAGCAATATGATCAAAAGCATACAAAAGGGCAGAGTTATGATATTTCCAACATATACATGCCTGGAATATCATGTGGACGGCAATCTCACTGTAAGCATCTCTCATTAGAAAAGTGTGCTACCATTTTTCTGGCTTCAAAAATTCACTCTTTGAAAAAAATCAATTTCCAAAATGAAGGACATTAGAAAAAAAATGGAGAATGATTGCCATCTTAAATCTACAGAAGAAGACATTCACACCAAGATGGCCCATATAGGACATGCTATAAAACAGTGGAAAAAACCTGATACCTGGATTGGGGGAAGGGGAATTAACTGCCACCCACACTCAGCACTTCCATGAAGGAAGCCCTCAGCTAGAGTTGGAGTGTACAAGAGGAGACAGAAGTAATGTTTGCCATAAAAACAGAAATTTTATTAGAGTTGACAATCCTCAGTGACATCAATAGTTCATCAATAAAATTTCTCAGAGAAAAAGATGACTACCGGGACTGAGGAACTCCATAATCTATCTAGCACAATGTGAATACTTGTGGAGAGAAAAGTCTGAAAAACTCACACTGCATGTTTAAAGAGATATTATGGTCAGCACAAATCAGTATAAAAGATGAGTCTCTTACCATCAGTCACTGCAAAAATTATAATAAAGAAAATCAAAATCATAATTTTCCCAACTGCCTCAAACTTAAGATGCATATAGAAGTAGAATTTGAGAGGCAGTACCTCAAATGTCAACAGACTTGAACAAGGAAGTGAAACATGGCCCTTCTCCTTTCAAAATTGTAACTAGTGGAGTGGGCAGTGTTCTAGCAATAGGCATTAGCAGTAAAGTAACATCTTCTTTCTCAGGGTTTTACACTGCCATCCACCACTAGAGTATCTGAGTGCCTTCTAAATAAACTAGATTTAGCAACAGTTATGTCCTTAGTAGGGTTCATGGAGTCTCTGGCTTTCCTCCCTTACTGGGGAATGGGAACAATACTTGGGGTAGGTTTTCTATTTCTTTCCTGCGAAGAGGAAAAGCAGATGATTGATGTTGTGAATGTCATTCTGCTTATGGTGGAAAAGCTATATCAAAAGTAACTGTGGCATTATCTTTGAGAAATCATGGAGGATGGGTGAGGTTCCAGAGGACTGGAGAACGACAATCTTTAAAAAGGGGAACAAAAAGGACCTGTGGAATTATAGATCAGTCAGCTTAACTTTGACACATGGAAAGATACCAGAATAAATTATTAACCAATCAGTTTGTGAGTATCTAGAGGATAATGAGGTTAAGGAATAGCCAAGCATGGATTTGTCAAGACCAAATCATGCCAAACCACCCTAATTCCTTCTTTGACTGGGCTACTAGCTTAGTGGATAGGAGGCATGCAGATAATATACTATATTTTTATTTTAGTAATGCTTTTGACACAATCCATAAGACATTTTCATCTACAAACTAGGGAAACATGTTAGACAAAATTACTAGGTGGGTGCACAACTAGTTGAAAGACTATACTCAAAGAGTAGTTATCAATGATTTGCTGACAAGCTGGGGGGGGGGGGGGCGCGGAGGGGTCCTATCTAATAGGATCCTGCATGAGTCAGTCCTGGGTCCAGTACTATTCAATATTTTCTTTAATGATTTGGACAACTGAGTGGACAGCAGGCTTATAAAATTTGTGGATGACATGAAATTGGGAGGGGTTGTTAGGACTTTTGATGACAGGATTAGAATTCAAAACAACTTTAAACAAATTGATTTCAACCAATTCTCCAACAAGATGAAATCCAATAAAGAAAAATGCAAAAGTACTATGCTTATGAGGGAAAAAAAATAAATGCACAACTACAAAATGAGGAATAACTGGCTAGGCAGTAGTACTGCTGAAAGGATCTGGGGGGGTTATACTGGATCACCAGATTGAATATGAGTCAACAATGTGATGCATTTGCAAAAAAGGCTAACATTCTGGGGTATATTAACTGAAGTGTTAACTGGAAAGGCCTCAGCTGAAGTATTGTATCATATTGGGCAACACACTTTAGGAAAGATGGGGAAACAGTCCAGGGAAGAACAACAGAAATGATAAAAGATTTAGAAAACTTGACCTAAGAGGAAAGGTTAAAAAAGTTTAGTCTTGAGAAAAGACGACTGAATGGGACCCGATAACAGTCTTCAAATATGTTAACGGCTATTATAAAGAGGATGGTGATCAATCATTCTCCTTATCTACTGAAAGTAGGACAAAAGGAAATGAATGGGCTTAATCTGCAGAAATGGAGCTTTATATTAGATATTAGGAAAAATGTTCTAACTATAAGGGTAGTTAAGCTCTGGAAAAGAAGTCCAAGGGCTGTTGTGGAATTCCTGCCAAAAAAGGTTAAGAACAGGTTGAACCAACACCTGTCATGAATGGTCTTGATGTAGTAGGTCCTGCCTCAGCACAGGGGGCCATACTTGGGGATCTCTCAAGATCCCTTCCAGCCCTACATTTCTATGATTTTCTAAAGGTAATCAGATTAATCTAACCTCCTCTGAAAGTTCATTCTACAGCTGGATCCTTTCAATTGAGAATGGTTTGTCTTGATTCTTATGCACTTTATTCCGGGCTTTGTTATCTGCATTGTCCCAGAGGAGCAGAACTGTCTACCTGTAAATTAGAATATCTACTGAAGAAACTTTTATCTAACATAGCACACTAGAAAAAGGAAAACCTGTTAAAAAAGTGTTACACATCACCATACAGAGCTACTCCTGCTAGTTATACACTAGCAGGATCGGCGGTTAGTAATTAATCTATTGGGGATTGATTTATCGCATCTCAACTAGATGCAATAAATTGATCCGCAAATTGACACCCGTACTCCACCTCGGCAGGAGGAGTAAGTGGCGTCAACGGGGGAGCCACGGCAGTCGACTCACCACCGTGAGGACGGCCAGGTAAGTCGAACTAAGATACTTCGACTTCAGCTACGCGAATAGCGTAGCTGAAGTTACGTATCTTAGATCGATTCCCCCCACCCCTCCCCAGTGTAGGCCAGCCCTGAGTGGTAACACTGGAATTTTGACACTCTGACACCTGTTGTATTTTAAGCTTTTCCCTTTAAAAGAGCGGCGCCATCTAGCTATTTACATCCTGCACCTATATCCGTTCCCTGGTCTACATTACAAGCTTAGGTCAAATTTAGCAGCGTTAGATTGATTTGACCCTGCACCAGTCCATACAACGAAGCCATTTTTGTCGACTTAAAGGGCTCTTAAAATCGATTTCTGTTCTCCTCCCCAACGAGTGATTAGCGCTGAAATCAACCTTGCTGGGTCTAATTTGGGGTAGTGTGGACGCAATTTCATGGTATTGGTCTCCGGGAGCTATTCCAGAGTGCTCCATTGTTACTGCTCTGGACAGCACTCTCAACTCAGATGCACTGGCCAAGTAGACAGGAAAAGCCCTGCAAACTTTTGAATTTCACTTTCTGTTTGGCCAGCGTGGGGAGCTCAGAGATGACCATGCAGATCTCATCAGCAGAGGTGACCATGGAGTCCCAGAATTGCAAAAGAGCTCCAGCATAGACCAAATGGAAGGTACTGGATCTGATCGCTGTATGAGGAGAGGAATCCATGCTATCAGAACTCCGTTCCAAAAGATAAAATGTCCAAATATTTGAAAAAAATCTCCAAGGGTATGAAGGACAGAGGCTGTAACAGGGACCAGTCCCACATATTATGAAGGTTAAAGAAGCGAAAAGACTGTGGCTTACCATGTCTGCCTGCAAGCCGAATTCTGTTGCCCGCCAGCCCTGCGTGTGTGATCTCTCACACCAAACCAGCAGGCCCTCAATGTAAGAGGCAAAATGTGAAGTTGTAAAGAAAGCACATGTGCTATCAAGATCAACAGCTTGGTTCACCATGAAAGAGAGTCTACCCCTTGTTCTCTAAAATGTGTCTTTTTAAATACTACTCTCCCATTTTTTCCCTCCTGCAGCTGCAAATGTTTCAATGCTCCCTCTTTCATCTCTGTCCCAGAGGCTAGCGAAGATTAGAAGGCGAAGAAAACGCACTCACAATGAAATGTTCTCTCAGCTCATGCAGTCCTCCCACACTGAAAGAGCTCAGCAGAATGCGTGGAAGCAGACAACGTCAGAGTGTAGGAAAGCACAAAATGAAAGCGAGGACAGGAGGGACGCAAGAGAGGACAGGTGGCGGGAGCAAAAGGAGAGGCAGGGGGATCAAGAGGATAAGTGGCATCAGCATGATGAGAGGAGGCAGGAAGCAATACTGAGGCTACTGAAGGATCAAACTGATATGCTCCGGTGTACGGCTGAGGTGCAGGAAAGGCAGCAGGAACACAGACCGCCACTGCAGCCCCTGTGTAACCAACCGCCCTCCTCCTCAAGTTCCATAGCCTCCTCACTCAGATGCTCAAGAATGCAGTGGGGGAGCCTCCGGGCACCCAACCACTCCACCCCAGAGGACTTCCCAAGCAACAGAAAGCTGGCATTCAGTAAGTTTTGAAATGCAGTGTGGCCTTGTCCTTCCCTCCTCCACCACCCTACCCAGTACTTCCCTCCTCCCCAACCCCTCCCGGGCTACCTTGGCAGTTATTCCCCCATTTGTGTAACGAATTAATAAAGAATGCATGAATTTGAAACAACAATGACTTTATTGCCTCTGCAAGCAGTGATCAAAGGAGGGAGGAGAGGCAGTTGGCTTACAGGGAAGTAGAGTGAACCAAGGGGGTGGGTCTTCATCCAGGAGAAACAAACAGAACTTTCACATCATAGCCTGGTTAGTCATGAAACTGGTTTTCAAAGCTTCTCTGATGCACAGCACGCCCTACTGTGCTCTTCCAACTGCCCTGGTGTCCGGTTGCGTGTAATCAGAGGCCAGGTGATTTGCCTCAACCTCCCACCCCGCCATAAACATCTCTTCCTTACTCTCACAGACATTGTGGAGCACACAGCAAGCAGTAATAATGATGGAAATATTGGTTTCGCTGAGGTCTAACTGAGTCAGTAAACTGCGCCAGCACACTTTTAATTGTCCATATGCACATTCTACCACCATTCTGCACTTACTCAGCCTATAGTTGAACAGCTCCCGACTACTGTCCAGGGTGCCTGTGTATGGTTTCATGAGCACAACAGTGCCAGCGAGCTTTCAAACATCCAAAGGCACATTCTACCTCCATTCTGCACTTGCTCAGCCTATAGTTGAACTGTTCCTTACTACTGACCAGGCTTCATGAACCATGGGAACAAGGGGTAGGCTGGGGTAAGTGCGACCACGTGGTGCTGCCAGCTGGGAGAGCAGGCCTGAGGCAGAAGCCTCCAGCTCGCATGATATTCCAGGCAGGACTGAATCTCCATGAGATGAAACTTAAAGAAGAGAATGACCTGGAGTCATTTCCATTTATGTCCAGGCACCCCTGGCTGACCTCACCGAGGTCTGCCAGGAGCACCCAGGAGATGACAACGATGGCTAGCAGTCGTACTGCACCGTCTACTGCCATGAAGGCAAAGAGCTGCTTCTGTGTAGCAATGCAGTACCGCGTCTGCCAGCAGCACCCAGGAGACGTACGGTGACGGTGAGCTGAGCGGGCTCCATGCTTGCCGTGGTATGTAATCTGCATGAGTAACCCAGGAAAAAAGGTGAGAAACGATTGTTTGCTGTTGCTTTCCCGGAAGGACGGGGGCCTGACGACATGTATCCAAAGCCACCCGTGACAATGTTTTTGCCCATCAGGCATTGGGAGCTCAACCCAGAATTCCAATGGGCGGCAGAGACTGCGGGAACTGTAGTATAGCTACCCAGAATGCAACACTTCGAACGCTGACGCTAGCCTCGGTACTGTGAATGTACTCCACCGACTTAATGCGCTTAGTGGGGACACAATTGACTGTATAAAATCGATTTCTAAAAAATCGACCTAATTTCGTAGTGTAGACATACCCTGTAAGGCATAGCTGAATTATCTTTTTATAGCTAATTAAAAGAAATGGGAGGGCTTGACTGGGCATCTAGTCCACACTGGCCCATAAGGGGTTAATAGAACCCTTGGGAGGCTGCATAGGAGTCAGTCAATCAGAGAGGGGCTGCGAGGAGCAGCCAGTCAGGGCCAGGCTGGCCCATGTAAGAAGGACTGCAGAAAAGAACAGCTTCAGTAACTCCCTGGAGCTCAAGGAGTGAGGACTGGCTGCCTTGCAGGAGAAAGAAAGCTAGTATCTTAGACAGAGCAGTGCTGGGCGGGCCAGGGGAGTGAGAGTGAGTTCCCAGCTGACTGCTGGCATGCTGAGGCCCTGACACAGGGCAGATAAGGTGCTGGGACTATGGGGAGGTGACCCAGAGAAATAGGCAGAGGTTGGAGGGGATGCAGCACGTGGCTCTCATCTACAGGGTCCCTGAGCCAGAACCTGGAGTAGTGGAAGGGCCCAGGTCCTCCCTGTCCCCACTCACCACTCAGTACGTGGCTGCACAACAGACTGCCATTCCCCCAGAAGGGGGCAGAACCTAGTGTGGCACAGCCCTCTGGCTGTGTCATGAAGAGGATGCTGCGTTCCTGGGAGTCATGTCGGTCCCCGCAGCAGAAGTGATGGTGGCAAGATGCCACCAGAAGAGGGCACAGAGCTAATTCCCAAGACAGCCAACAGGAGGCACCGCAATGGTGGGTCACACCCTATCACAGGGTTACATGGACTATTATTATTACAGTATATATTCACAATACTGTATTTCCTTAAGGATTTTTACACTTGTAAAACACAAAACTGGCCTTTTATAAAGACATTTTTGCATAAAACAAAATGGCTGTTTAATATATGTAGATGTACATTAATTCATTGTGGACTGAACTGCTTTGACACAATCCACTCATACAGCATGTGTAATCCACATGCTGCTCTCAAATCCAGTTCTTCCACATGGCAGAGTAAAACTCTAGGCCTATATGATAACTCTTTTAGGTACTTCTAATTCCTTGTAAAACCAAACATGAGGCAAAAGAGGATAATTAATTTGTTGGCATAAGGAAGCCTTTGTTTTTGCCCACAGACGCCTTAAAATGTCTCACGTACAACACATTGCTTTGTTAACTCACCTTCACAAGCAGTGCTTCATTTGCAGCTTGAACCATTTCATTTCTAGCCTGAAGTTGTTGCTGAAGATTATTGACAGTGTCCTGAGCCTCTTCTAACTCCTGCTTCAGCTGCTGCAATTGTCCACTTAGATGATGAGAGCCAGATTTCTGACTGTCTGTGGACGTCTGCCACCTTTCCTGATTTGTCTGATGTGCAAGCTTCTAGAAGTTTTAAGAAATAAAGTGAAAACATTATACAGATTTTGTTTTATGCCAACTTTAATACCATTCTTTCTTATTTCACATAATATATGTATAGACTGGAAGGGGTCCAAGTAACAATTTCAAAACTCATCACCATTAACACATCAGGGTGTTTGACATACCTTCAGGATTTGACTAAGAAAAAATGGTTACTAACCTTCATTAACTGTTGTTCTTCGAAATGTGTTGCACATGTTCATTCCACTCCAGGTATGTGCATGCCCCAAACAGTTGCCAGAAATTTTTTCCCCACAGTGGTACTGGTCAGGGCAGCTTGAGCGCTTTCTGCTCCTGTGTGCTGTTAGTGCCAGCATAAAAGTGCCCAGCTGACCCTCCTCGGTTCCTTCTTTCTGGAAAACTCCACTGTAGAGGGCAGGTCATGGAATGCGCATGTGCAACACACCTTGAAAAACAAGAGTTATGGAAGGTTAGTAACATTTTTTTTCCTTTCGAGTGATGGCACATGCATTTCACGCTAGGTGTCTCCCAAGCAGTTGAATAGGTGGAGGAATCAGAGTTCTCTCTCTCACACACACACACACCCACCCACCCACCAGCTTGGCCAAATTTGGCATCATCTCTGGAAGCTGAGTGATGGCGTTCTGGGAGGAGAATGTGTGCACACCAATAACCAGGTCACTGCTTTACAAAATGTCCTGAATAGGGATCTGTACTATGAATGCTACGGAGGATACTTGCGACCTTGTGGAATGAGCAGTCAGGACAGCTGTTGGCAAAACATCTGCCTGATCATAACAAGTGCAAATAAATTAAATAATCCAGGATGAAATTCTCCATGAAGAGATTGGGATGCCTTTCATCCTGTCAGCCACAGCTATGAACAGTTGGGTAGACTTTCGCAATGGTGTAGTTCTTTTTATGTAGAATGCTAAGGCTTGTCTAATGTCAAGCTTTGGGTAGAATCAGGCAGACAGACTGCCAGATTGCTATGAAATTGCAAAAACACTTTTGGGGAGCAACTGGGGTGAGGACATAAATACATCTTATCTTTAAAGAAGACTGTGTACAGAAGCTCCAATGTGAGGGCATAGAGTTCTGAGACCCTTCTGGCTGAAGTGCTGGCCACTAAGAAAACCACATTCCAAGAGAGGTATAATAAGGAGCATGTTGCCAAAGGTTCAAATGGCAGTCCCATAAGCTTTGATGAGACCAAGTTCAGGTCTCAGTGAAGAACGGGCCCTCTTACTCTCAAGTAAAACCTTTTTAGGTCTTTGAGGAATCAGACAGACATGTCATTTGGGAGGGCGGGGGAGGGGGTGGTAAAAACAAAAAAAAACCCGAACCTGTTATCCACTCGCAGGTGGAAAGCTGATATTGCTCCAAGGTGAACCTTGATAAAGGAGATTGCTAAGCCTTGCTGTTTCAGGTGCAGTAGATACTCAAGTATGTCTTGTATGGGCAAACGCGTGGGTGAGACTCTATGTTGTCACGCCCAAACAGAGAATCGTTTCCGCTTCGAGAGGTAAGCAGCTCTGTTGGAGGGATTTACACTACCTAGTAGGACCTGACAAACTTGCTCTGAGCAATCCTGCTCTCTGGGATTTAGCCATGAAGTTTTCAAGCCATTAGATGAAGAAACTTCAGGTTCGGGTGGAGCAGCTGACCACCGTCCTGGGAAATCAGGTCCAGGTGCAACAGAAGTGAAATTGAAGTTGCCATTCAGAGATCTACAATTGTGGAGAACCAGTGTTGGCACACCCATGCTAGGGCTATTTGAATAACCTGGTCTCGCTTGATCTTTAGCAGCGCTCTGTGCACCAGCAGAAAAGGTGGGAACGAATAACAGTGATGTTCCATCTATGGTAGTAGAAAGGCATCCATGATAGAACCTGGACTGTGTTCCTATAAGGAGCACAATTGGGGATAACTCCTGTTGTACCTGTTCGCAAATAGACCTATCTTAGTCCCCCACTGCTGGAAAATGTCTCTTGCCATATCTGGGCACAGAGACCACATGTAGTGACTGAAAAAGACCCACTGAGATGAGGTGCCAACTCATTTTGCATTCCCGGAAGGTAAGAGGCTTCGAGGTTGATTGAGTGGGCTATGTAAAAGTCCCATAGCTGCACTGCTTCATGACAAATGAGGGAAGAACGAGCTCCTCCTGACCAGTTGAAGTAAAACATGGCTGCAGTGTTCTCTGTGAGAACAGCCAAGTTTCTGCCCAAGTTTCTGGGAGAAAGATCCTGGTCTGAGTAAAGTTAAACAATGCCCCAATTAACTCTATCTGCATCGGAGTGAAGGTAGATTTTTCTGCATTTATCAGAAACCATACGGTCTTGAACGTTCATAGAATCATAGAAGATTAGAGTTGGAAGAGACCTCAGGAAGTCATCTAGTCCAACCCCAACTAAATCATCCCAGCCAGGGCTTTGTCAAGCTGGGCCTTAAAAACCTGTAAGGATGTAGATTCCACCACCTCCCTAGGTAACCCATTCCAGTGCTTCACCACCCTCCTAGTGAAATAGTTTTTCCCAATATCCAACCGAGACTCTCCCACTGCAATTTGAAACCATTGCTCCTTGCTCTGTCATCTGCCACCACTGAGAACAGACTAGCTCCATCCTCTTTGGAACCCCCCTTCAGGTTGTTGAAGGCTACCATCAAATTCCTCCTCACTCTTCTTTTCTGCTGACTAAATAATCCCAGTTCTCTCAGTCTCTCCTCATAAGTCATGTGCCCCTGCCCCCTAATCATTTTGTAGCCCTCAGCTGGACTCTCTCCAATTTGTCCACATCCTTTCTGTAGTGGGGGGCCCAAAACTGGATGCAATACTCCAGATGTGGCCTCACCAGTGCCGAATAGAGAGGAATAATCACTTCCCTCAATCTGCTAGCAATACTCCTAATGCAGCCCAACATGCTGTTAGCCTTTTTGGCAACAAGGGCACATTGGTAACTCCTATCCAACTCCTCATCCATTGTAATCCCCAGGTCCTTTTCTGCAGAACTGCCGCTTAGTCAGTCAGTCCCCAGCCTGCAGCGGAGCATGGGGTTCTTCTGTCTTAAGTGCAGGACTCTGCACTTATCCTCGTTACACCTCATCAGATTTCTTTTGGCCCAATCCTCCAATTTGTCTAGGTCACTCTGGATCCTATCCCTACTCTCCAGCGTATCTAACTTTCCCCTCAGCTTAGTGTCATCCACGAACTTGCTGAGCGTGCAATCCATCCCATCATCCAGATCATTAATGAACAAAATTGGTTCCAGGACCAACCCCTGGGGCACTCCACTTGATACTGGCTGCCAACTAGACCAAGCCATCGATCACTACCCGTTGAGCCAGACGATCTAGACAGCTTTCTATCCACCTTATAGTCCATTCACCCAATCCATATTTTTTGTTAAATTGCTGACAAGAATACTGTGAGAAACCATAGCAAAAGCTTTGCTAAAGTCAAGGTATATCACGTCCAACACCTTTCCCATATCCACAGAGCTAGTTATCTCATCCTAGAAGGCAATCAGGTTGGTCAGGCATGACTTGCCCTTGGTGAATCCATGCTGACTGTTCCTGATCATTTTCCTCTCCTCCAAGTGATTCAAACTGAATTCCTTGAGGACCTGCTCCATGGTTTTTCCTGGACTGAAATTGACTGAATGAGTTGAACGTTGGACACTACCTGAGCCTTGGACTGGCCCTTAACTAGTCAATCATTTAGATAAGGGTAGACCTGCACCCCTAACTTCCTGAGGAAAGCTGAGACTACCGCCATGCATTTTGTGAACACCTGCTGAGCCGCAGACAGACCGAATGGGAGAACTGTGAATTAGTAGTGTGAGTGGTTTGCTACGAATCTAGGGAACATTCTGTCCTTGGTATATCAATATATGAAAATAGGCATCTCCTAAGGGTGGCGTACAAATCACTGGGATTCAGGGAGAGATAATGGATACCAGGGTGACCATGCAGAACTTTTATTTTCTTGAGATAGTTGTTGACCTGCTGCAGGTCTAAAATGGGTTTGAGACCGCCCTTGGCTTTTGGGATTAGGAAATAAGGGGAATTTATTTAATTTTAATTTAAGGGAAATTTTATCACTTTTAAATTCTACAGAACCTCGGTCACCCAAAGGGGAGATTGAACCTCTCAAACCAGAAGCTCTTCGTGAGAGGGGTCCCTGAAAATATAGGGAGGGAGAGTGGGAAGCAAGGGTAGAAATAAACTGGAGGGCGCATCACAGTCCCATAGTGCTCAACATGCAATATGGGACCAAGCACTGAGAAAGTGGAAAAGGCTATTTGCAAATAAAGGCGAAATAGGGTCTGGCATCATGGGAACTGGTATGGTGTCCTCGAGCATTCCATCAAAAAGCCTGCTTAGAACCCCTTGGGCAACTGGGTGGGGCAGGCACTGACACTGAGGTAGAAGGGGGTGGTGGCCTATACCTAAAATTTCTGCTTCTCTCCCTCTGCAGATCATGACAGACAGCCAAAGCTGTCATACCAGATGGCTGTTGAGGTCTGCAGGGCTTCCTTGAAGGAGCAGGTGTGTATAATCCAAGGGATTTAAGGGTCGCCCTGGAGTCTTTCAGACCATGCAGTTTTGCATCAGTGTATTCTGAAAAGAGTGAAGCTCCTTCGAAAGATAGGTCCTGTTGGAGTCCTGAGGACTGTAGCCACAAACTCCTGCACATGATCACTGCCAAAGCCATGGACCTGGCTGCTGAGTCAGCCGCATCCAAAGAAGCTTGCAACAAAGTCCTCATCACTGATTTTTTTCCCTTGTCCACCAGTGAGAACTCTTGCATAGTCTCTTGTGCAAGCAAATTCTTGAACTTCTGCAAGTAAAATCATACCTGCCCAGCAGCGCCTGCTTGTTTGCAGTTCTGAGTTGTAACCCCTAGTAGAATAAACTTTCCTACTGAACAAGTTTAATTTCTTTGAATTTTTTGATTTTTGGGGTTGCACCCTGATGACCCTGCCTTTCTCTCTCATTGGCAGCAGCTACTATCAGGGATCCTGGGCGGGGGATGGGTGTACAGAAACAAAGTATTTTTGTTCAGCCCTTTTTGACATGGGGGGAAGGGACATGGGGTCTGCCACCAGCTCTTAACAGGTTTCATAATGGCTTCATTGAGAGGCAGAGCTACTCTTGAGGGGGCCGTAGTGACTTAAATGTCAACCAGGCTATGGGAGGACTTTCTCTACCTCCACCTGTACACTCAGATTTAAGGCCACCCTCTTCAATAACTCTTGGTGAGCCTTATCGTCATCCATGGGAGGCAACACACCTTCTCCTGCGACTGCTTCATCAGGGGTGGAGGCCAGCACCAGCTGTGGAAGCTCTTCTTCTCTTTCTTCCTCAGCAGGATCTGGTTGATGCTATATTTTATTCATCTTGCAACAGTGGAATTAATTTTTTTTTTAAATCGAGACATTTATGATGAAAGGACATAGAGGATGATTTCCTGAATTGTTTTTTCCACTTCAAGTATATCTTCATTGCTTTCCTCATATCAATTTTGTGCCATGTTTTCTCCTTCTGGTGCTGGGGTTTGGGCAAAAGGGATGGCAGTGTGATTTCCTGTGTGGTATGAAAACCTGTATTGCCTCCAGATAAGAATGATTTGTGAGTATGAGACACAATCTTGTCCTTATGGAATATGTAGCAGCGTTTATATCTTAGTAAGACAGATTTATGTAAAGAGAAAACAGCCTTCCCTGACAATAAGGAGTGATGAGCATTATCTTTGATTTTTGTACCATGCTTCCCAGAAGAGAGAACAGGAGGAAAGGGAGAGAGGTATAGTTAGTCTGGACTGAGTGGACGAAAACACCCATGTAGCACAATACAGTAAAAATGCTAGGGTCAGTTCAGTTTTATCTTTTACCTCCTGCTCATAAGCCTCCTTTAATAAGTCTACTTCTGATGAAAGCTTTTTTATCTCAGCTTGCATTTTTGCTTGTAACTGAGCTTCACGTGCTTGGGCAGCGCCCAGTTCTTCTGCCAAACGGTTTGCACGAGCGTCCTGTAAGATAGTATATAATAAATAATGTTAATGGCACTTTGCACTTATATGGCACCTTACATCCAAACATACGAATTAAGACTGAACGTTATTTTCCTGTTTTATGCCGTGAAAAGTTTAAACATTTACCTTATTTGTCCACATCGAGTCAGTAGCAGAGCAAGAAACAAAACCAGGAGCCAGAAAGCCACAACCAATTTCTTTTTAGCTACCGGTAGTTTCTAAAGCAAATCCAAGCCAATTGAATAGTACCAGAATATATTTATATTCATTTGACTCGGATTTATTTGTAATAAAAGTGGTCACATTATGTGTCACCATGGCCAATACCCCTAAATGATTATTAAATCATTAGAAACTAGGTTTTATTTATTATTCAAATCAGTTTATTTACTAATTAACTTTTTTAAAAAATTCCTGTGTTACTGTTCATCCAAAGCAGTGCTAAATAGATTTCAGGTAAAACAGGGTGGCTGTGCAACTAGTTATTGCCAGAGACTAATGACTGGCACAGGAGTAAATTAAATGTCAAGTTTGTTGCAAACTTGTTTCGTCATGACCTGTAAGGTTCACTCTCTCTTGGTATTTCTTCGGCCACTATCACTGTAATGCCTGAGCATCTCTCAAACACTGATATATTTATCTTCACAACATCCTTATGAGGTAGGTAAACATTACACTCATTTTACAAATGGGGTAGAGAGATGAAGTTCACAGGCAACAGTCATGAACAGAATCCAGATCTCCTGAATCTCAGCACATCTCAAGCACAAGAGCTCCTTCGCCTCTTTAATTGCTGTGTCTTGCTTTGCAGTAAAGTTACAAAACACTTCTATTGTATACCCAATGCTCAGTTATGACTTTTTAGAATAATCCCTTCCTGAATTGTCCTCTGTATGGGGCAGAGGCTAAAAGTTAAAACTCAGCCTCATGCACATACAGTAGGTTTTCTTATAGTTTTATTGCAAAGCAAGACACAGTGATTAAGAAGCAGAAGGTTGCTAAAGTGAAGCACAATCCCTCTGGAGCATGGTGGAAGTGAGGCAGGGGAATACACATGGTGCATGACTACCTCTTAGGAGGATACAGCATGCACGTCCCTCCTCCTCACCCACCTTGAGGTGGCTAATACCCTTGGAGCACTAACGGGGACCAATACCGTGTTCAAGAGAGTTCAGGAACTGCATCTGACTTCGATTTCTGCGCAGGGAGAATTAAAAAAAAGGAGGAAGATGGATCAAAGGCTCTACTGCAAGAGTCAGCCTCAATCTACTTCCCAGTATCTAGTTTCCATATGTAAAGATTTCAATTACTTCCTTTTTGTTCTATGTACAAAAGGGACCTAGATTTTACCAAAAAAATCTCCAGTCATCGGTATTTTTAAATTAGAGCATTTGGGGTTCACAGACACCCATATTTGAAATCTTATTGAAAGTATGTTTTTTGGAATTGAAACACAACTAAACAATCTGTCTTTTTTCTTAATTTTATAATAAAACTTATCACAATACTTCCTTGTCAATCCAAAACTAAATATGTGCATCTGTGCTGACAACTTTATACACCAAATAAACTGTATAGTCCACTCTCTAAAATCAACATTTGTCAATGGTAATTCCACTGCCACTTAAACCAAAGCTATTTTGAGTACATTATACGTTTGGTCACCTTTTCTTGAGACAGACAGTTCATTTCTTCCAGTTCTTGCAAGAGTCTGTCCGTTTCTCTTTGAGCTTGAACCAACAGCCGGCGAGTCTCCAAAAGCTCCAAATGGATGTGCTGCATCTGTTCTCGTTCTAGCCTCAACTGCTGACCTAAATCTAATGCTTCCTTGTACTGGTCTGCAATGCACTTCTCCTGATCTTTCACTGTCTGTAATAGGTAAATAATTTAAATTCTTAAAAAAAACAGATATTGAATTATTTGTATTCCTCCACCTCCTCTTTTTTTTTTTAATTAAAAAAAAAAAAATCAATGCAGCAACACTTTTTGACTCTATTGATTCTCGGAGATTACAAAAGAAGATAGACCACAGGTCTGATCTGCTATGGCAAGTCCTATCTATTCCAGTACTGACTCTCCGATAACGGCCAGTACCAGATCTTCAGAGGAAGGTACAAGAAACCCTACAGTGAACATTTATGAAGTAACTTGCCCATAATAGAAGCTTCTTTCTCACTCGCACCAGTTAGTGCTTGTTTTATACCCTGAAGCATAAAAGTTTATATCCTTTGTAAAATAAATTAGATAGGATACAACATTTGTGTTCTCATTCTCCATATAAACGTCTATTTTTTTCTGAATCCCATATAGCTCTTGGTCTCATTGATATCTTGCGTCAATGAGTTCCACGAGCTAGTTATGCAGCATGTAAAAAGTAATTACATTTTTTTTTTTTTAACATTTTGCATTTTAATGAAACCCATTTCCCTAGCTACGTCTGAAGGTTACTAGAGCCTAAAACAAGCAGCAAGATTGGCTTAAAACTCCCACATAATGCAAAGTTAGAGTACGTGCTTTGGAATCCTGGTTTAATTTATGAGATTCATGATTCTGCAGACAAATACTAGGAGAAAAGTATAGAACCCTATTTTTGAAGAGAGACAAGGAAGATCTATACACAACTGTTTATAAACAACTGGTTACAACAATACCATCACAATCCAATAATGAAAATATAATAAACTTCAGCCAAGAACTCCAGCAAGTAATTTCAGTATGGTAAAAACAAAAAAAAACCAAAAAAACCCCACTTGCATTACATTAAATGAGAAGACAACTTTCTTCTGCTGTTTACTGCTTAGTAAACCAAACAATCCATTAGACTGAAGACAAAGAATGTTAAGTTAGTAAACTAATAATTAATTGGAAAAAACATATTTATCCAAGAAAACGACTTACTTTTTCAATATCTGTTATTCTATGTTGTTTTCTTTCAATTTCCTTTTTTAGTTGATTTATTTCTTGATCTCTTTGGAGCAATTCAAACTCTTTTTCACGATGCTCATCTTTAGAATGCTGTAGCTTGCAATCCAAGCTCTCAATCTAAATACAAAATACATTTGAAGTCAGAAGAACAGCTTTTTTTCTTAAGGGACCCCATGAAATCCTGACAAATTCAAAAGTTAGAAGTAGTTTTGATACTACATCTGCCTTTGAGTTCCCTTAACCAGTTGATAATTTTACGAACACATTTTCCTATTATAAAGAATGATTTAAGGTGCATATTTTAGGAAATAACAAGGCTGGCTTTTCTTACTATAGTGCAATTTATTTTTTCATTTTTTAGTTTTAATTGGTGAACTCTAAATAATTTCTCTGGTAAAAAAAAAAAAACACCCAAAAAAACTAAGAAACCCCCAAACTGTTAATATCACTTTGGTCTTATCCTAGGCCAACTCTTGCTTGCATCCTTCCCCAATCTCATGCAGACACTAGGTTATTCATTCTACCATGCTAGTCAGATTTTATTTTTAATCATTAATAAAAATACCTGTTTATTGCGTTCTTTAATTTCTAACTCAGTTTTCTCCAAACTACCTTCTAATCTAATTATTTTTTGTTCCATTTCTCCCCTGTGTTCACGAATAGTCATATCCAACTGGGTAACCTAATATAAGAAACAAATAAAAAAAAACAACACTCTTTTGAAGTAGTAATTAGAATGTTAGAAACATTATTTTATGGAATATAAAAGAATTCAACACACCTAATGAAACTAATCCCTTTTGGCCCTGAGAATGTAGTCCCAAGTGTAATCAGTAAAACTGATGTAAGAATGGATTAGAGGTCTGGCATGTAGAAATCTATTCTTAGAGTCCAAGTACATAGAGAGAAGGGGAAAACAAACAATTCTAATTCCATAATTTCACACATCCTGCCCATACCTCAACACAGAGAACACAAGACAGAATGGTTACTCAGCTTTACACTGAGTTATTTGAGTAGACTGTCAGTATAGATCCTCATTCTTGGAATGTGCCTGCATAAAGCACTAAAGCAAAAAATGCTTCGATTACTAGGAGCCATATGAACTTCATCTCAAGCTACAGAGCTTTTCAGGTAATATTATGCATGGCCTTCATGCTCCCTCAGTTCCTTCAACTTCTTCAGATTCCAGCTGAAACTCTGCAGTAACCCTTCTTTTTCTCCTTGCAGTACTGTCAGTAAAAATCCTCACTTTTGGAAGAATGACAGGCAATAACAACTCTCTAAAGAGAAGGCTTTGAGAAGACTATTTAAACAATGACAGTAGGACTTCCCTCCAAAACTGGGTATCAAATCTTGAAGGCAGATCAAGACTAAAGTATTGAAAAGATATGGATTGACCTGCAATCAGGAGCTCTACATATTTCTACAAAAGGAACATTACAAAAGAATGTTCAGAGACTGCCTTAGATCTAGTCCAGGGGATTCCCAAACTTGGTTCGCAGGGTTATTCAAGGTATGTCCCTGACGGGCCGCACCAAGACACTTCTTTTACCTGAGCGTTCGCAAGTACGGCCGCTTGTAGTTCCCAGTTGCTGTTTCTGGCCAATGGGAGCGGTGGCCCAGCCCATACCGCTTCCCCCAGCTCCCACTGGCCGGGAACGGCAAACCACACCCACTGAGAGCTGGGAGTGGCCGTACCTGTGGATACTCAGGTAAACAAAGCATCTCGCAGCCCACCAGGGGCTTACCCTGAACAAGCCATGAAGCAAGTTTAGGAATCCCTGATCTAGTCAAATGTGCTCAGATACTACTGAGGACAGGGATAACTGATAGCATTTTCAATGCAGATCTTAATCCAGTTTATCAAATTCTGACAGGAAACTGCCTGTGCCATAACCTTATTACCATAAATGAAAACAAATCTTGGGGATTTACAGAAGGGTTTTGTTCTATTAAAGTTGTAGTTATGGGCCCTCTTCGCACACAAAGTGTGTCACCTGACCATCCCCTGGTAATGTGTGTAGCTTGAGGAATGTGACCACTTTAGGAATGACTATGGGAGGAGTATACAATACCACCTTATCCTCATATAATGGTGGGTGAGGAAAGTCAAGCCATTTAAGCTTGAAGCTCACAGACCATTTCAGCTGATCTAACTGCCATGATAAACAGTCTTTGGGGCAGGTGATGGAGAGAAAATTCCTCCAGAGGCTCTACTAGAGAGTCCATCAGCTTGGTCAGCGCTAGGTTGAAGCCTCACAAAGGCAAAACAGAAAAATTTAGACATATCCTTTACAAATGCCTCAGTGGTAGGCAAACAGATATAGAATCCCTTGAACTGGAACACAGTATGCAGCTAGGATAAATGAACTGTACTGAAAAAGTCCTCATTTCTTGAAACATAGCAAGCGGTCTTAGCGATCATTTGAGCATTAGGAAATGCTGGACTTATACTTTAAATAAACACTCAATAGGCTATTCTGGTAATATGCTTAGAAATATCTAACCTGAGCTGCTCTTTGTTTCAGTTCCCAGTTCCTTTCTTTCAATGCCTGGTCCATGTCAAGAAGTTCTTGCTTTTTGTCCTCAATTTCATCCTTACAATGCCTGCAATTTCCATATAACAAACAAACAATGTAGATGTTCTCTCTCCTTTATAAAGCTAGATCTAGATTCCAAAAAATCAAGTTTTCATAAATCTGATAAACATTATATTCTGAAACTCCAAATGTTTTTTCTTTTAAAATGTTTGTTAATTTAATTTTCATCATATTTAGCATTCTCAATCCCAACTTCCTGGTTGAACAGTTTCTGCTTTGGTGCTGCTTTGATGACAGGGCATTCCCTACTTCTGAATGTGTATCTTGGAGGGGAAAAAGTCTGAAAGTGGGGGCGACACATGGATAATTGAAAAAGAAGAGAGTGATCCCACCACTGCTTATCTGGAGCTTCCTTATCTCGAGGCCTCTGCTTCTCCCTGTTGTCTGCTCTAATAGTAGCTTCTTCAGGCTTTATTTACCAGCCTCCTTATCCCCAAACTGGTGTCAGGTGCTGTTGCATGCTCCACTCCTGCTTTCATATGGTTTGTCTGGGTCAGTGGAGAGGAGATAAAAAAAAGGATGGAGCGTGCAGCAGCAAATGGTCCAATGTGGGGAGTGGAAGAGCACGTTTACATGGAAAACGATTAAGTAAAGCCTTTACAAGCCACAAGTTTTCTTTGAATATACACCATGCCAGCCAAAATTTGCAACTTGGTTATCTAGGTTAGGTAACTAATTCTGCATTTAGGCACCTAAAACTTAAGTGGCCTGATTTTCAGAGTGCTGGACACCTACTTCAGTGGATGCTTTAGCTATTTAGCACCTCTGAAAATATGGCCACATGTTGTAGGTGTTTAAATGTGGATTTAGGTGTGTAACTTTAAGCACACACATTTAAAACTGTTGGCCTCTGTTCTTTATTACAAGCTTAATTATTTTAATTATTTTAAAATATAGGTAAACTTTGAACTGAGTAAAAAAACCTGAATGCATTTCATGACCATCTTCAGAATGGAGATTTACCACTAACGTTTCTATTAAAATTATTTCACTCATTATCAGAACTACATTGCAATAAAAAGTGTATATTAGAAAGTTTCATTAATTTGCTATAGTAAAGGTTAAACAGTTGTACTGTACAAGACTGTCACTTAACAGCTTTGGACTTCGGCAATATATTAACAGGTTTTTTATTACAGACGCCCCCCCGCGGTTACGCAAACCCGACTTACGCAAATCCGCTCTTACAGAAAAAGTTCTGTAAGCTAGAAATAGGAGGGTTTGTTGGGTTTTTTTTCGGCATAATTGTCTGGTATACACTTCCGACTTACGCAAAATTCAAGTTACACAAGGTGTTCTGGAACAGAACGCTTGCGTAAGTCCAGGAGCCTCTATACTGTTATTTTTAAGGCATTCCCAAAAAATACTTTAATGTTAGTATTTTTGCTTTTAGAAACTAAACAAAATAAACTGAAGAGCTACTTTAAGTTATCCAAAGACCATGAATAATTTTATATATATATCCCCCCCACCAGATTATAGGGGGCTGCTAAAAGGTGGAAAGCACCATCAAAACAAAGAGACATGCTTCACTGTTCCTAAAACAAAAAAAATCACTGGGATTAAGTCTTCAAGACCTGAATAGGAGTTAGCTCACCTAAGTTCAGCTGTTAAATCCTTGATAGCAGCATACTTCTCCTCCAGAGAGAACTGTGCATTCTGTAGCACATCTCGCAGTTCCTGTAATTGTCTCAAAGTGATTTTTAATTCTCCATGGGCATTTTGTAGTTCAGCCTCTAGCTCTTCTATTCTGTGTAAAGCATCCTTTTGCCCAGTCTCACTCTGAAGCAGTTTATCTTCCAGATCACTCACTGTTATGCGAATAGAAATTGAAAAAAAGGGTACTTGCCAGTAACTGGTTCTTTAAATGTTGCCTCTACATATTATTACTTGCAGTACGCACCCAACCCCAATGTCACTGAGCTTTGAGGACATTCTAGAAAAGCTGAGTCCCAATCAAGACTGCATGACCAATCCTTCTGTGACATTATGAAGGTTGTGCACTCCCCAACCTCTTCACTTCGTTTTGCTAAACTTGGTCTTTAAGAGAGTTGAATTCTGAGGAAGAAGTGAAAGTAAGTGAATAGTGGGAAAATGAAGAGGCAACACTCAAAGAAAGAATGGTTATTCTACTGGCAGAGATGTTGTAGTAAGTGTGGATACCACAGTCAGTGTACGTCTTGTGTGCAAACACAGAATGTTTTAAATAGTAATGTTCTGGGGCTTTGGGGGCCACGAGTGCCCTGTGGCTCCTTGTGCTCCTGTAAAAGAGCATAAAAGGTTTCTTGATATCAAAGAGGGAAAAAACTTAAAGTCCTCCTTGAGGAACGGGTGCATTTTCTGCTCTGAGCTCCATTTACACATGGTGCAGATACAGTAACTCCTCACTTAACATCCTCCCACTTAACATTGTTTCAAAGTTACATCGCTGCTCAATTAGGGAACTTGCTCGTTTAAAGTTGTGAAATGTTCCCTTATAACATTGTTTGGCTGCCTGCTCTGTCCACTGCTTGTAAGATTCTGTGAAGAGCAGTGACTTTACAAGGGAGCACTGCACAAGTTCCTCTTCTTCACCTCCTCGTCCTCACTCCCAGTGTTTCCCCTAAGGACTTTCTGGGAAGGAGGGGGAGGAGAGGAGAAGTGCTGCATCTCCACTCTTCTTCTCCCTCCTAGAAAGTCCTAAGCGCCGCCAAACAAGTGCTGGGAGGGAGGGGATGAGTGGGGAAGCTCCGCGTCTCCGCTCCTCCTCCTCCCTCCCAGAAGTCCTAAGCGCAGCTAAACAGTTGTTTGGTGGCGCTTAGGACTTTGGGGAGGTGGGAAGGAGTGGGAATGGAGCATGCTCTGGAGAGAAGGTGGAGTGGGGGTGGGAAGAGGTGGGCCTGGAATGGAGTGGGGACAGGAAGAGGCAGGCCTGGAGCATTCCTGGCAAAGTCAGCACCTGTTCTCCGGAGAAGCTGCCGCTGTGAAGGTGCTTCCTAGCATTCTTGCCTGCAGCGGGCTGTGCCTGTGTGGGATAAGCCGGGGCACTACCCAACCACAGTACAGTACTATACAGTATATAATGCCTTTTGTCTGCCCAAAATGTTTTTCCTTGGAACCTAATCCCCCACATTTACATTAAATCTTATGGGAAAATGGATTAGTTTAACATCGTTTCACTTAAAGTTGCATTTTTCAGGAACATAACTACAACGTTAGTGGGAGTTACTGTAAGTCTTTTGGCATCCAAAGTGAATGGCATAAGGTTTCTCTGTCTTGGGGTTGGTGCTGGCACTGAGGTCATTGGTGCTGATGAGGTTGTCAGTGAGAACGCCAACACCAGTGCCAATGATGCTGGTACTTTTTAGGCCTCTTCTCCCTGGCAGAACCAGAGATATGGTGCCTTGTTACCCAGTTACTAGGACAGCTATTAAAGATAGTCCCCTTGACTCCAGCTTGGAGGACCTCTCTTCTCTGGGATCAGATGCTACCTTCAAATGAATGCTCCAAAAGTATCTATTAGGGATATGTCCTTCCCTGAGGCAGAAAAGAGATCCGTTGTGCCCATCAATTAAGGGCATAAGAGCATCACACAAAGGACAGGTTATAAACCCCATGGGTTTAGAGTCTACCATTATTAAGTGCTTTGCTCAGCTGTTCAAAGAAATATTGGAGAGTGTCTCCTCTATCTTTCTTTTCTTTTTTGGGGGGCAGGGGGACAGACTATCCAATTAAAACAACAAGAAAATAATTTTTAATAATAGGGTGAAGAGAATTTCTTCACAAAAATATTGCATTTGAAACAGAAGAGCAGACTTAATGTGCCATCTTGATGCCACAGGCAGTAAGAGGGAACAGAGAGTATGTCTACATTAGTAGGTTGATTTACCTTTCATTAGGTCGACTTACATCTACTGCAGTTATTACTACAGTGGTGCATGTCCACACTACTCTCCTTGGGTGAGTGGTACACATTCTCACCAGAAGCGCTTCCACCATCCAAAGAGGGGGAGTGTGCGGAGCAGAAAGCATGGTCTCTCTGCTCCGCTGGCAGCTGTCTACCACGAGCCCGGCTGCCCCACAGGCTCCCAGAAGACCGCCCCAACCCTGCTCCCCATTCCCTGCCGAGAGCAGGGGGAAGCTGTCTGAGGCGTCTTGCCCCTGGGGAATGGGAGGTGGGCAGCCATGAAGTTGAAGAAGCTGTCCAGCTCCCGGCAGGGGTCCAACTGCCAGGGCTTCTCACTCCGGGGGCGAGGCGGGTCCAGCTGCCCAACTCTCCAGGGGAATGGGGAGTAGCTTGGCTTTCTTGTCAATTTCATGGCCATGAAACTGACAAGATCGACAATAGCAGATGTAAGGAACATAGCATCTACACAGATTCTGTGTTGCCCTAACTACAGCAACATAAGCCCTATGCCTCTTGTGGAAATGGAGTTATTATGTTGGTGCAGTAGGGCACTTACATCAGTGGGAGCAAGGCTGTAGTGTATATACTGACATAATTAAATCGACATAAGCGGCCTTATGTCAACCAAACTGTGTAGTGTAGACCAGGCCTGAGGGAGGGTCACAGCTGAACTGCCATGAGAAGGAACAGGATGCATGGATGGCCGTGATGGACATTTTCTTCAAAAGATTCTGAGCTTGTGTACATAGGCTCATTCGCCCCTACAGTGGGACCCACATGGACATTCAAAAGAACCAACAGTTATTGTTAAGAAATCTACCTTTCTTTGAGTTGACCTCTGCATATACGAAACTCCCATATTTAGGAAAACAGTATAACCCCTAAGAAGGCAGGCTCAGAAGTTCTAATTAAGCAGGAGCTCCAGAATTGCCCTCCCAAAGTATGTATCTGATCTAAATACCAAGCTGTTGAGTATGCAGTACTGCATAAATGTGACAAGAAAATTTCCTGCAGATTTCTATGATGACAATATTACAGAAGCAGGCTATTAATACCATCTTAACAGAGTGAATCCTATGTCCTCTAGCCCAACACATCTTGGTACATAATCTAATCCATTTTGACAGATACTAAGTGGAAATGGCATTCCCCTCACACTGATCCTCAATGGCTACAAACAGTTTAGATGCCTTCCTAAATGTCTCAGTTAACCCTATCAGTGTTGCATAGAAACCTAAACATGAGACTCTGCATTGGTAGTGATTTTCTCCCACATAAAACAAAACAAAAAAAACCCCACATATACTTTATGAATTCCATCCTGTTTTGTGATAGCCATTTATGAGGGTAACCTTCATTGTGTAGCTGATATTTGATACCTAGTGAACGGATGATGGCTGGGAAGCTGTGACAGAGCAGTCAAGTGCCACTGACATTGAATGGCTCTTCCCTAATGGAACAATGGGTTTTCTACCAGCAGGGCCATTGATTTAGAATATTTATCTCTTTATACAAAAGCTGATGGGGGTGGGAATTGGAGTCTCCCCATCCCAACCTTGCAGCACATGGGGACCCAGGGGGGACAGTCAGTTTTAAGAAGTGGTCATTCTCTAAGGAAATCCAGAAACAAGACAGTCAGGCCAAGAAGGCCCAGAAGGGCTGCCTGGCCAAAGTACTCAGACCACACCCAGGACTTACAAGGGTGGTGAAATCAACTGAGATAGATGGAAAACAACAAACACACACTTAAACGCAATCCATCTATGGCCCTCTTGTTCTTTTTTAAGAGCAAAAAGTGTTTGTTGATAAAAATTCTATTGTTTAGTCTGTGTGCCTTGCTTTACTACCATGTTGTCCCTGAAGGGTGTAACTAGGAAACCAGAGGTCCCACAGGCAGTTGAACTCTGGGGAAGAATATGTCTAAGCAAATAGGGGCTCACGTGGGCTGCAGCACTGATTACAGGGTCTAGCCCAAGTGTGGGGTACCACTGCCGAAGAAGTGTGTCAGTCACGGGTAGGCACCTGGGACTGCCCTTGGGACCCAGAGCTACAAGCAGTGATCAGTCATTACTCTGATGAAGGGGGCATAGAAACAAATGGGATTAAGCAGTTGGATACAATCATAAGAAACTGGTGTCCATCTGGAGAATGAAATTGGACCAAGATTGGGACAAGAGACCTGAGCCAGTCTTACAGAGATACGGTAGGAATTTGAATTTTCTGATGTACTTGTTCAATATCTTCATGTCCATGACAGAAGATCTTTATTGGAATGAGAAAGAATTTGAAGCTGATATTAGGCCATGGTAGCCTGATAATTGGTGACACTGATTCTCAATGTAACCAAGGCTCCATGGGGGAAGGGCACACCCCACAAGTGGGAATATGTAGAGGCCATCTAAAATGAAGAAGCCCAAGTAACATTTTACTACCCAGATCTTTTCAAATTGCAAGATTATGAAAAGTCAAAACAGTCATATGCTGAGTCCCTTGCAACTAACTACAAAACAAGTGGGGAAGGAGGAGAATCTATTTTAATACATAAAGCATAAAAAAATAAACCTTAAAGATGAATTTTTTTTTTTTTTTTTTTACACATAGTAAGTCATTTACCTTGTTGCGTTTTTTTATTTAGTTCTGACTGAGTGTCCTCCAAAGTCATTTCTAAGTGACTTAGCTGCACTGTCTTAGTTTCACCATCTCGTCTTAAATGCACTAGTTCTTTCTCCATACCAATTAGATCATCTTTGCACTGATCCATCTCCAGCTTAATCTGCCTGAACAAAAACACAAAAGGAAACAGAATTAACAAATCACAATTGGAATAATAAAGACAACATTTCCCTCACTTTTGTGACCCTCCAAGTCCTTGCCCTACCCCAGAGACTCCTTCTTGCTCCCTGCAGTTCTCACTCACTAGGCCATATGCCTAGGAGTCACCTAATAGCTGGGTTCTTCCCCTGCTCCTCCTCCAAGAATCTGTCTACAACCTGTAGTTCACCAGCTCAACTGAGCTCTGGCTGCCTTTACAAGGAGCAGGTGCTCTTCAGACTATCACCTGACCCGTTATCCCAAAGCCTCAGTTGGAAGGTAGCTGATTACCCAGAGGTGAAGCTAAGCCCATCTTCCCTAGAAAGGGCCAGTTACCCTGGACAGATTGCTATTTTCTTACTTGGTTCAATGCTTTGTGTATGCAATGAACGCAAGCAGAGAAATTTATACAAAGGCTGAAGCATATCAACGCTCTATGAGTTGGATACCATTTCAACAGTACTATGTTAAACAAATCATTTTAACATATTGTATTGTTTTAATTGCATTTCAGATAACAGATCTGTACAGTTTCCCCAAAAGAAAATTTACAAATTCATTTTATTTCATCCTTATACTTGTATTTGTAAATTGAGCACATTGGTATGAAATCAATGAAAAACAATAAGTGGGGAACCTACTGATGCCTTTTCACAGATATTATTCAGAAAAAAGCCACATTTTAGAAGGACACAGTTGATATTAATTTTTGTAAAAATATTTTTTCTGATAGGGCTTAGTCGAAACTGTACAAATAGAAAGAAATAGATTTTAAAAATCCTTAAATTATTTATAAGGCTTTTCTGCTTCTCTGATATTGCCAAGATTATTTTCGGGATGGAGAGTGATCAATCCCAAGAGCAAAACCATCAACAATATTATTTTTTAAACCAACTCAAGCCCCAATTTCATGAAAGCACTTAGGAACATGCTTAACTTTAGGCATAAAACTGAAGTTAGTGTGTTTATGCACGCTTCCTGAATAAGGACGCTTTCCTGAATAGAGGCACACAGAAGGACTAAGCCTGGATATCTGTTTGTAAATTAACAAAAAATAGAAGTGTCCTTAAGCTAGAAATAAAGACGTGAATTCAACAAGGTTTATGGGATTATTAACATATTTACAAATAGGCAAATATTCAAGTATGAATCAGGACCAAAGTACTATTCTAAAGCTACATGTACCTGTAATACATAGTCCTTTCAATAAAAGCATCACATTTAGTGATACAATTTTTTAGTAGTTTTACAATACTGGATCTTCAGAATACACCAAAATGAAAAAAAAAAATGTTCTACACATACCCAATTGTGCTAGTAAGTTCAGCCACCTTCTGTCTTTTTAAATCTGCTTCCTGAGAGGCTATACGGAGCTTTCCTTCTGCCTTTCTCAACTCTTCTTCGGAGTTTTCTTTCTGTTTTTGAAGCTCTTGCTCCAGTTTTGATATCTATTTATAGTTGTATTTAATAAGGTATTTAATATTTATACTGTTAAAATATATATAAAAGAATATAAATCTCCCTCTTGAAAAAAAATCACATATGAAAAAGTTAAAAATATTTAATTTCTTTGGTTAGATCCCAAAATCAAACAGAAATCTGCAAAGGTACTTCTAGAGAACAAATTATTTCTTATCAGTTTAATAAGTGCCTCAAAAGTAACTAGATGCAAAATTTCTTATTATGATGTATTACTTTTTAATACATCTACAGCCTGATTTTCAAAGTACTGAGCATCCACAACTCCACTTGAAATTAAGTAGCATTTCATTTCATTATTCACTCAGGCTACTATAATAATTATATCAATTACATCTGATAATTAAAAGATTATAAACAAAGTAAGCTATCAAATAGACAGATATTGCAATTCCATATAAATATATTTAAATATTTATGCTTACCTATACTATTTAATTCTTCTCATTATGAATGTACTTTACCTGTTTTTCAAGCTTAATCTGGCTATCCTCTAGCTCTCCATTTCTAATTGTCTCCTGCTGTAACATTTGCTGCTGCTGCTGCAGAGTTTGCTGTAGGAGGACATTTTGTTCAGTGGTGTCCTGAAGATTATGATTTCTTTGTTTTATTTCTTTTTGTAACCGGTGCACCTGAAAATACATTAATTTTCTTTACAATGAAACAAAGATATATATGCCTTATCTTGCTTCCATTTAAGTCGGTCATCCTATTGTTCTTCGTGAGAGGATGATCAGACCCATAATGCAAAAACAAACATACAATTCTACTGAAATCTATTATGAGGAATAACAGGGAGACACTGTAGCACTGGCTGGCAAAGAGCTGAGACTGGCATCTGTTGCTTGGAGCATAGGCAGATGTGTGGGATCAGGGTGGGGGGGTGGAACGGATCCTTCACACCCAATCTCTGCCCCAGGACATGGCCCTCTCACACACCTTCTTGTGTGCTAAGCAGTGCATCCTTCTCTCAGCTCCTCAGCCAGCCCTACAGTGTTTCCCCTGGACCTACTGGTGACTATTGGGCCAGGAAAGGGTGGGGGAAAAGGGATTCCAAGGCTCCTAATAAAAGAGTTACCTTTTCCATAATTGGTGTTCTTTGTGATGTATTGCTCATGTCTATTCCACAGTAGGCGTACATCCTCACCACATGCACTGGTGCTGGAAATTTTTCCCCTAGTAGTACCCATAGCGGAGCATCCCCAGTGACCCCTGGAGTGGCACATCTATGGCATGGTATAAGGGTTGCTTTGCGCCCTCTCCCCCCTCAGTTCCTTCTTGCCAGACAACTCCGACAGTGGGGAAGGAGGGCAGGATGTAGAATAGACATTAGCAACACATCTCGAAGAACACCAGTTACAGAAAAGGTAACTGTCTTTTCTTCTTCAAGTGATTGGTCTTCTGTATTCCACAGTAGGTGATTCCAAGCTATATCTGTTGGAGATGGGTAGGAGTTCACAGTCTCGGGACGGAGCATAGCCCTTCCAAACCCAGCGTCTTCCCTGGTCTGAGAGACGATCGCATAATGCGAGGTGAACGTATGAACTAAGGATCATGTGGCAGCCCTACAAACGTCCTGATTGGGGACGTGAGCTAAAAATGCCTAGTCTGTTACAGGTAAAAAGCCAGAGTCCATCTCACATCCAGCGTGCGGAGGCAGCATTCCTCACTGGACGCATGGGGCTTGGGGCAGGAAAATTTCCTGACCCACGCAGTAGGCAGAGATCACCTTCAGGAGGAACAAAGGATGTGGGCGGAGCTAGACCGTATCCTTATGAAATTATGTATAGGGGCTCGGAAGTCAGGGCCCTGAGTTCCGAGACCTGTCTAGCTGACGTGATTGCACCAGGAAGGCTACCTTTCACGAGAGGTGCGACCAGGAGCATGTAGCTAATGGCTCAAAGGGGGGACCCATCAACCAGACGAGCACCAAGTTCAGGTCCCACTGAGGGATTGGGGGCCTAGCGTACAGGAAGAGACAATCCAATCCCTTAAGGAATCGGCCAGTCATAGCATGGGAGAATACCACGTGCCCCTGCACCGGTGAGTGGAAGGGCAATACGGCCGCCAAGTGCACCTTGAAGGACGAGGGCACCAGGCCTTGGGCTCTAAGGTGAAGGAGATAGTCTAAAATGAGCTGGATCGGGGCAGCCACAGAGGAAACGTCCTGCTCAGCTGCCCATCGGGAAAACTGAGACCACTTTGCCAAGTAGGCTCCACACGTGGAGGAAGGTTGCCTGCTTTCCAAGAGAACACACTGAACCCCTTCCGAGTACATTCTTTCCTCCCGGCCTAGCCATTGAGCAGCCACACCGTGAGGTGGAGCACCGCTAGGCTGGGGTGGAGGAGATGGCCCTGGGTCCTGGGAAAGCAGGTCCGAGCGGGATGGCATCCGGCCACGGCAGGGCGACTGCCAGGCTCATGAGGATCCAATACCAACATTGTCTGGGCCACATCAGAGCAATCATGAGGACCCAGGCCCTGTCCGTCTTTATCTTTTCCAGGACCTTGATGATCAGCAGGATTGAGGGGGAAGGCATAGAGAAGCTGGCCTGACTAGGATAGGAGGAAGGCATCGGAGATAGCTCCCCCCCACTTCCAAGGCAGAACTGACGACACTGGCGATTCTGCCGAGTCGTGAACAGGTCCACCTGGGGAGTTCCCCACTCTTGGCAAATCTGTGTACCACCTCTGGGTGTAGAGATACGCATGGTGAGAGGAGAAGTCTCGGCTCAGACGATCTGCCTGCAAGTTCTGGATGCCCAGTACATGGTAGGCCTGTTGGCAAATGTCGTGGACTATACAGAAGTCCCACAGCCTGAAGGCTTCCTGGCAGAGGAGCAGGCCTCGCCTTGCCTGATGATGTAAAACATCGAGGCTGTGTTGTCTGTGAGGACCCTGACCACTCTGCTCTCCAGCTGTGAGGGGAAGGCCATGCACACCAGCCGGACCACCCTGAGTTCCTTGACATTTATATGCAAGGCAAGGTCCTGTGCAGACCACAGACCTTGGGTCTGAACGTCCCCCACATGGGCTCCTCACCCCAGGTCCGAGATGTCTGCCACCAGCTCCACTAATGGGGGCATGTCCCTGAACGGGACGCCATGGAGCATGTTCTCCAGGGAGGACCACTGTTGCAGGGAGGCAGTCACTGGCTCGGGCAAAGTGAGAACCGTGTCCATCCTGTCCTTGGCCTGGGAGAACATCGAGGCCAACCAGAGCTGGAGGGGCCTCATCCTGAGTCTGGTGCGGCGAACCACATATGTGCATGCTGACATGTGACCAAGGAGCTGGAGACACACACTGGCTGACGTCACGGGAAACTTTGCGACTGTGTCGACAAGACCTTTCAGTGTCTCAAATCTATCCAGTGGGAGAGAGGCCCTGGCCAACATCGTGTCCAGGACTGCCCCGATGAACTCTATGCACTGTACCAGGACTAACATGGACTTGGTGTCGTTCACTCACAGGCCCAGGGTGGCACACATGGGCAGGAGGAGCGCCACACGATCTCGCACCTGTGACTGGGAGCTGCCCTTGACCAGCCAGTCATCCAGATAGGGAAAGATTTGGACCCCAGGATGCCTGAGGTAGGCTGCCACCAGAGACATGCACTTTGTGAATACCCTGGGAGCAGTGGACAGGCCAAAAGGGAGTACTTCCATTCTGCCCTCTTAGAGATGGGGGGCAAGGAAGCCAGGGTTTGTCACAAGGCATTTGAAATTCTTACCACCCCTTCGTGGATGGAAGGGGCACCTGCCCAGTACCAAGGCCGATAAGACATTGAAGAGGGAGTCAAGGGTTCCTCCACCTCCTTGGCCTGAAGGCTGAGACTTGATGCCACTTTTTTCAATAGTTCCTGGTTGGCCTTAGAGAGGGAGAACAGAAGGAGGAGAGGTTGTAATCGCCTCATCAGGGGAGGGTGAGGATGCAGGCATGGTACTCTGAGTACCAACCGGTACTGGAGGTCCCACCATTTGGTTACCCTCTGGGCACAGAACCGAAGATGCACGTCCCACCAACTCCTTTCTGGAATGCTGGGAAAGGGAGGCCAACGGTTGTTCCAGTGCTCCGGCCACCAAGTGAGCCCCCACTGGGGTCTGCATCGGGGCCCACAGAGCCCACTGGTACCACAGTGCTGGCCGAGCAGCTCAGTGCCATTGTTCAGCCTGACTAGCCTGTCCCATTGACTGGACGACTACAAAGGGAGGCTGGGCTAGCATACAATCTGCCGCTGTCCCTGGACTGGGAGGAGCAGTGGCATCGGGAACGGTTCCAACCACAACAGCATGATCCCAACATGGAGGAACGTTACCGCCGATAGCAGCTGCTCCACAATCAGCTCTAATGGGCAGATCCGCTGGCGAGGCACCAGCGATCGAAGCCCAGGACTGTGGGAGCGGTGTCGCATCAGGGTCCTGGAGCAAGAGGATGAACAGGAACAGCATCAATGCCCATATCATGACGGGCTACAGTAGCCTCTCAGAGGCGAGGACCTCTGGTGCCGTCTGTCTCTGTCTCAACGGGGCCCACTCCCTTCGCGAAGTCTATGGTCCCTTGAGGCAGAGCGGTGTCTGGAACCCCTGTCAGTCAGAACCCAGTCAGACAACCTTGTGGGGGTCGATGGTGACTGGCATGGACTATGCATGGGATGGTCACTGAGCAGCAAACAGCATCGGGAACATTCCCTCGAACGCAAATGGTACTGACCAGGAGGCAACTGCAGCGATCCAAGCAGTGGCTTGCCTCTGGACCAGGGAGCCAATGGTGGCAGTGCCCCTGGTACCGGTAGGGACATAACGTCCCGAGCTGCTTGCAGGGCCTCTGGCGTGGAGGGCACCCGGACATCCAGAGAAGCCTGCGCTGACTGGGCCAGGCTACTCTGTCCAACCTGAGTTGGAGGTCTGGAGGCCGATGGGGACTGAGAACTGTCCAACGCGGGTCTAGTCTCTCCCCCAGTCTTGCTCCTCTTCTTAGCCTTCTTGGTGTGCCCCGGGGACAGGAGGCACTGAAGGATCGCCACACACCGACACCGCGATGCCCAGCGCCAACTC